>NW_020169833.1:2822479-2834934 GCF_002117355.1 Postia placenta MAD-698-R-SB12 | reverse complement strand
TGAGATATTATCCAGTTAGCTTGTCGTCGCCGGATGCAGAGCCAGATCGTACGCACAGTATGCCATCTCCGGATGCTTGTCAAGTCGGCATCCAATACGAAGACTCCGCAGCCCGGGACCAAGCTCGGCCAGGAATTTGCCCACCATCTGTGCATCCTCAGCCATAACCCAATGAAACGCCACCGTCTGCAGTGTAGGCGGGATAGGCATCCTGAGAAGCCACGAACAGAATTTCACTGGGTCCGCAAACCGGATAAACTCGACACCAGACAGTTGCAGCTTCGGTGGGTCGGCCATCATGCGATCGATGTGGAATCTGTCGACGAACGACCAGGTAATCAGGTCGACGGAGAAACGCGTGAGGGCTGGCATGGCGACTACAAACTCCTCGAAGTCGATGAATGTTGGAAAGCTACATCCGCGAAAATAGACTTCTTGGACTGTGGAATATGACCTGAGCGTACTGAGAAGTGCCTCGTTCTTCTCTATACAAGACCACTGCACTTTGGAGAACCGCAGACTCCTGATCCGCGTGAGCTCACCCATGGGAATTGTGGCGAGCTCGTGAATCCAGGGCTTGAGCGTCGCGTCCCTGTAGTTGGCGTGTGCATCGAAGCATAATTCTTCGACGAAGCTGGCGATGTGAGGGGAGCCATTCAAGAAGTGTATGAAGCGAGACAGTGATGCAGAGCTGGTGACGGTTATGGTGGAGAAGAGGTTTCTGTAGCTGCGGGGTTGCCACGAACGCGCCGTCAAAGCGCACGCTCGCAGAGTGGCGGGATCGTCGTGGTTATGATCAATGATCTCGTCAATGATCTCTAAGGGCATGTGAGGCATCCGCCTGGCCACATGCTGTCCTTGGCCCTGGAGGCAGCCTGCGGTGTATCGATCTGGAAATCAAGTGTGAGCAGAGTTACAAAAGAACAACTGCACACTAACGCGTAATGATTCGTGGGTGGTACCCTTGTCCCACCATGTCTGACAACTTGTAGTAAGTGAGAATGCGAGATGGCGGGAGCGCGCGGTGAATGCTTTACTGTGGATGAGAATCGTCCAATGACATACTTTTGAGGAGGAGCTTTGCCCGATAATAATCTCACGCAGCTGTGCAAGGGCTATAGCATTGGCCACAGATACGGCAACGCAAATTTGGCTAAGAGGCCGCTGAGCATGATGCAGACGCACTGGACGCATGGATAGTGGCTAAACATACAAGAGGTTCTAGCACTCGCCTCCACACAATGCAGTCCTGCCACATTGCTAGCAGAGCTATAGTGCCCCGCAGCTACAATCCAGGCGAGAAGCAACACTTCACTCAGGAGCGGCATGTGAGGAATGCCCTTACTTCAGACCGGTGCACGGCCGGCGTAACGCAGGTGACGATGAATGATACTGCACCTCCCGAGAGAAAGATCATATACGTGAGATTCCATCCATGTCAAGATCTGCGAAGTTGATAAGGTTGAACCACAGCAAATGATAAGTGCAGCGCCTTTGAGGCTGTGTCGTTCCGGCCGGTGCCATTGAGTATTGGACAGAACGGGGCTTTGACGACTCACCGCGTGGTCAAAGGAAGCAATGGATCGACCACTGGGGCCATTCATCCTGGCGCTCCCGGATATCGAGATATCCAACGTCCCTGAATATTAACGCTTGATATCTGGATATCCAGCAGTCCGGCGCTTAACCGTCGCACCAGTCACACGGATAAGGGGCTGGAACGCTACTATACATTCCACAAAACAATATGCGAAGACCAACCAAATACATATAATGATGCAGTGAAAGTGACTGTACTGTCAGGACAAGAAGGTCGAGCTTGCGCGGTCATTGTGGATTTCGCTCAGGCGCAATAGCTAGCTACACAGCGCGGACAAGAGGCAGACAGCGGGTCTACTTCTTGAGGTTGCCAATAACCGAGTCGGCCGCATATCTTGGGATGACCTGCACAGCGAGCACCACCCGTCAGCTATCTCGCACAGCACATGTATGTACAACCACAAGTGGAGGGGAGGGGAGGGGAGTGGAGGGGAGGGGGTACGAACCTTCGGGTCGTGGAGCATGTTGAACTCCTCCGTCGCGTCGCGGCCCGCGTACAGCAGGATCGCCTTCTCGCCTCCCGGGTGGTCGGGCAGGAACGACGTCACGTCGAGCACCTGGTTGTCGATGATGACCCACACGTCGTCCTTCTTGTTGTGCTTCGCGACCTCCGCCTCGCTGAACAACTTGCCCGACCCTGACGACGTCGACTCTGCCTTCGCCTCCGTCGCCGCTACTGCCGCAGGCTGGCACGGACCGTCAGCGGGAACAGCAACCCAAATGGACAGACGGACGAACGCACCTGCGAACTTGACTCGCCACCGAGGTGGCCGGCGACAGCACCCAACCGCCCTGCGGCCTTCTCAGCCAAGGGGCCGATCGTCTGCAGCAGATATGACGCTGCAGAGTCACCGCTGACACGCCCGAACACCACACAGCCCAGCAGCGAGCTGCCACCGAGACGGTTCGCGCCGTGCACACCACCAGCAAGCTCGCCCGAGGCGAACAGCCCGGGGATGGGCTTTCCAGACTTGGACAGCACGCGCGACTCGGGGTCGATCTCGAGACCGCCCATGGTGTAGTGCAGCACGGGCGTCATGATCGCGACGTTGAAGATGTCGTCCAACTTCCACTCGCCGGTCGTGAAGAACTGCAGAGGACAGCCAGATCAGCACATAGATCTGCCCAGAACGAAGGGGAGGCATGCCTTTTTGCCGAAGGGGTCCTTCTTCGACTTGACCACTGCGTTGTAGGTGTCGAAGGTCTTCTTCAGAGCCTCGGGCTTCAAGCCCATGTCCTTGGCAAGCTGCTCGCCGCTCTCGTATCGCTTCATGAGCCCACGGCCAACGTAGTGCTTGCAGTGCCATTCAATCTCCTTCGATGCTTGACCGTTCAGGACAAGGCGGATGGGGTACTAGAGGTCGTCCCCTATCAGCATTGGGCGTAAACAGCAACACGCCAACCAGTCGCTTCACCTTGCCATTCTCCCACATCTTACCGGTGACGTAATCTCGGTGCTGCAGCTCGTCGACGAAGCGCTGGCCCTCGTTGTCCAAGAGCAGACCACCGACACCACGCAACGCTTCGGCGGCCAAGAACTTGACCTTCGCGTCCGGTTCCTTGGGGTCGACAAGACCAGTGGGGTGCACCTGGACCTTCTCGAGGTCGACAGCGCTCGCACCAATCGCGAGCGCGAGCTTGTGCCCGTCGCCTGTACAGTGCTCGCCGTTCGTCGTGGGGAGGTCGTAGTACTCGGGGCGGTACTTCTTCAGCAGCGACTCGGACGTGAAGTCCGCAGCGTAGCCGCCAGTGGCGAGGATGACGGGCCCGTACGCGGTCTCGGTCTTGCCACTGTGCTCGTACTCGACGCCGACGACGGCCTCGCCGTCACGAACGAGCTTCGTCACGCGCGCCTTCTTCTTGATCTGTACGCGGTCTGGCTGCGCCTGGGCCAGGTCCTCGAGACGCTCCATTTGCGCATAGGTGATGACCTGCGGGGGCCCGTCCTCGGTTTCGGCATCAATCCGCAAACACGCTCAGGCTGAAAGTGCGCACCATTCCCGGGAACTGCGCGTTCCCGCGATGCGTGCGGGGCTGCGAGTGCCCGCCCAGCCGGGCAACCTTGGAGAGGTCGAGCCCGAACTTGTCCTGGAGCCAGTTGACCGCATCGCCGGAGCGGCCGGTCAGCACCCTGATGAGGTCGTCGCGTGCGAGTTCGCGGGCCTAGACAGCAGCGATGTCAGCGCGAGCGGGGGCGGGGAGTGTGACGAGCGACAGACAGATTCTTTGGTGTCCTCGAAGAAGAGCTTCGCGTTATCAGGGATCCCCGCCTCCTGCTGCGTTTGCGTGCCCGCGCCGTTGATACCGGACGTGGCCTTGGTGGAGTTACCGCCCATGAATCTGCATTAAGGCGGGTCAGCCATGACGTACACACTGAGCTCTCACTGAGGGGTCGAGCTCGAATGTCGGCCGAACCAGGGCATCCCCCCACGGCCTCCGCGCTCAGAGTGCGCCCATTATACAACGGGGAGCCGTCTCCGAACGACGCATCCCCCCCGACCACCCCAGGGTAAGAAATGACCACTTACGGCTGCTTGTCGAGCATGAGCACATTGGCCCCGCGCTCCAGGAGCGTGTGGGCGGCCGAGAGACCCGCGAGACCACCACCGACGACGATAACCTGGACCATTATGGGGGGATAGGAGGGCGAAATGGGAGAGTCTGGGGAGACGCAGGAGGTGAGAGAGGGTGATGGCTCTTATAGCTTGACGCCGTCACGAGGGGCTTCCGCTTCCATGTGAATTCCGCTCTGGCCGCTCTCCCTCCGGGTACCCACCGGAACTTGAACGGACCCCGCACTCGTCTCGATCCCTCCGCACATCAAATCACCAGCCAAGTCTAATACGTATCGTCTACACATACACAACACACAACACACACACAATCCAATCTAATCCCTCATTGCTCTTCCAGGCGCGCGCACACGCGCTCGACCATCGCCCCCACCTTCATCTCCAGCCCCTCGATCAGGATCAGGTCCGGCACAGCTCCGTTCGGCTGCCCGTGCTCGACGTCCCCGCCCTCCACCATGCGCGAGTGCGCCGCAACGTACGCCGGCCACACAATCTGCTCCCAGTACTGCGGCGGATCCCGCCACAGGCTGCCCTCTGGATCAGATTGCACTCCAGAGGACAAGCGGGGCGTCGTCAAGGTAGGTCGAGCCATGCGGTGGCGCGAGAGCGGCGTTAGGAGTGCACAGCGAATGCGGGGAGAGAAGAGTCAGCGTCGGCCGAAACGTCATTGTACCCAGTCGAAGGAACATGCAGACGCTGGGGAACTGCGGGTGCGGCATGGCGGATGCAGATGGACCAATGACCTACCTGCTGTGTGGTACCCGTGCCTCTCGTTCCGGCGTTTTTTCAGCACGTCGTGGGGGACCCGCAGGAACATGCGGACGTCGAGCAGCTCTATTACTTCCTGTACACCGCCCCATGAATCGAATCCAGATTCGCAGAAGCGCGCACTTACCGGGTGCCAGAACAACAAAAACCCGTCCACTAGGACCCAGATGATTTTCTCTCCTTCCTTCTCCCGCTCATCTTGTATCCGAGTGAACGTCTCGTGCCAGCGCCGGAAGGTGTCCTGCTCGATGGGCACGTCCCTCTGCTCGTTCAGGTGGTCGTGCGAGTAATGCTCCGGCGGTATGATGCCCGTGCGCTTCACCTATCCGCGGCGCCGCTCAGCGGCCGTCCGACACGCGGGGACGGGAAGCCCCAGAGAAACGCACGCGCGCACCTCCCTGAGAGTCCTGATCATCCTCGGCCAGTCGATCGCCCCCTCCGCGCTGTCCCAGTCTTGCACGTTATACTCCGGGTGCATGGGGATCAACTCTTGCGGCTAATATCACGCGCTCTCTCAACATCCCCGCATGCCCGCTGCGGGATACGCGGAGCAAGCGCGACTCACTGGGGCAAAGTCCTGGAGCGCCGTGTCAGCCTGGCTTAGACACGAGACGCAGCCGGTGCATCTGGATGTGCTTCGAACAGGGAGGGGAAGAACGTACATCTTGATGGACGATCACGCTTCCGGGGAGGATTTTGCGCAGGTGCTTGGCGAGAGTCGTCTTGCCTGAGCATGTCGCCCCTCTTGAAAACATGCGTCAGCATCGTCTCAGAATGCACACGATGTGATGCGTATACCCAATGCCGACGAAGATGACGCGGGTCTTCATGTTCTCGGTGTGTATGGCACGATTGGTAGTGTGGATTGCTGGCTTGTTGTGTCGCCACAGATATCAAGGCGGGCGGACTCTGCAAGGAGCGACGTGATGGTCGGGAGAGCAGATCCTGAGGGAAAGAATGTTGCAGTCGGATTAGTCCTGACTACTGCGAGTCAAGTTGCCGCAGTCGCCAGATGCCCTATCAGATAAGATACCGACGGCATATAAATGTAGGCGCTCAGGCACGCCACTTGCTTCTCCGTGGCTTGCTGCATCCTAAAGCTTCACTCTACGACCTGCCCCACAATTTCATAGCTCGAAGTTAAGACTATCTTGTGTTATCTTGAAACTGTCACTGGAAACACAGCTGGCACTCACTATGTACGTGTGACACTCAGGTCACTCGTCCGTACCAGCGCAGAGAGCGAGAATGAGAGAGATGGTAGCGGTTCGAGGGAGAGAGGGAAGATGGGATGCCAGGACGTCGACCCAAGTTTATATATGTACAGAGGAGACAGGACGTACTCATGGTGTTACGACCAGCTTGAGAGGAGAGAAATGACGTACACGAGAGATAGAGCGATCAATCGACACATGTCCGAATCCAGCAAGCCACTATCCGAAACGAGATGGGAGCCACAAGCAACGACCACCAGTGTCTCAGCCTCTCGACGATGATGCCTCCGTCGCACCATATCTACGTGCGCGTCCTGCTGCCCTCAGGAGCGTGGTGACGCCGGCACCCTCGATCGACCTACGCCGATCACATCATCTCTTTGTCCACGCCGTCTTCGCAAGCCCCTCTCGCCGACGCTGCTTCGGCTTCAGCGCGTTTTCCCCCGCTACACCGTGACGGGTCGGTCAACCCATCTAAATCGCCGCGATGGCGTCGGATTCAGACCTGGTCACTCAGCTGCTCCCTCTGGACGAACTCATCCAGGTGGTCTACCAAGGGTCCTCGCGTTTCGTCGTACTGTCCAGCGTGGAATCGGACTGGACGGTCCACGTCGGTCTGAGTGGCCCTGGCGGCCGGTGGTGGCGCGGTGCATGGGGGAGCAAGGACATCCGCGGTGCCGTTGTACGTTGTTGCGTGCGCGTATGTCGCCGACACTGACTGTCTGCACGCGCGCAGGGGCTGAAGGCATCCTCGGATGCAATAGAGGCATACGCGGGCCGCCTCGCAGACGCTTTCGCGAAAGGCGAGATGTGCATCGGGAACTGGAGCTCGCAGAAGGGCGCAGGAGTCAACGTAACGCTGCGTTCTGCGTGCGTCTGCATGTGGCCGGACTGATGGCTGGCACAGCTCGTCCTCGGCACCACCACGGACGCCCCGGCGCATGTCGCCCTGGCCGAGCTGCCCGCAGAGGAAGCGGCGGCATTCGCGACAAAGGTCTTCACGGACGTAAGTCTACTGCACTCGTCAGCGCGAGTACGCGTGCATGACGAGATGCAGATTGCGATCCAAGCACAATCCAGGGGCAGCCGCCTGCACCCGTCGCCGTTCGCAGCCGTCAGCACTATCGCCACCTTGCCCTCGAAGCCCTCAGGTCTTAACGCACATGCTGCAGCATATCAGAGCCACTAACGACTCTGCCCAGGTTCTCGGGATCCGCCTTCAAAACCAAGCACGAGTGAAGTTGAGCGCAAGGCAGAGGCAGAAATCACGGCACTCCAAACGGAGTTGGCAAAGGCCAAGAGCGCGCCATCGGGCGCTGAAACGCCCAGCAGCCGCACGACAGGGAAGAGAAGAGCTGATGCTGATGCTGACGGCGCCACATCGCGAACAACGAAGACTTCCCGCCCGCTGACGAAAGCGCCGTCCAACGATGCGTCCAAACTGCGTTCCATCGCCAGTGAGTGCTCGCCACCGGCCACATGCCGCGCTGCAGAGGACTCATGACACGCGCATGTTTGACAGAGAGCGGCCGTGGCCCTGTCGCGGCGGCTGCTAGGGGTGCCTCGCTCGCGAACCCCACGAAGAAGGCACGCAAGTACCAGGCCCTCGAATTCGGCAGCGACGACGACGATTGAGCGCTGAGCATTGAGCATTGAGCACTTGATGACCCGTGTTGCAGGGCCACGGGACATTCAGGGATATTCGCGCTAGGGTTTGTCTACAAATTACGGGGCACCGTGGTGACCGGAGCATGATCTCTCGTGGCGGTGGCATTGCGCGCTGCACCTCACGTGTGGTGAGTCCGGCCGCATCGCGTTCGCGCGGTCGCTCTATTCCCTGCGAGACGTTATTCGGACATTTGTGTCTTGACGGGTACAGGTCCACGAAACCCTTGTGGAGCGATTGTATACGTTACAGCGGAGAGTAATTTATAGTCACGAATAAGTAGGAACTGAAGCGAGCTGTGGGCTGAACGTGTGAGGTCGCATGTGTTCTGGCCGGCAATCGCCGCTCGAGGCGCGTATGAGCGGCTGCGGTGCGCCCAGCCAGGCCATTCTCCTCCCCAGCGCGGCATTTCCAGTCCGCCTTTTCATCGCAGTCCCTCCTTCGCGAGTTGTTTCTTTCGTCCACTCCCATCCGCTGCCATGTCGCTGCCAGCTGTGAGCACGAAGCCTGCTGCGCAGGCGAACGCCAACGGCCTCCCGATCGAGTACATGTTCAAGCAGATCATGGATTCCGTGCACAAGTCCGTGAGTGTCTCTGACGTGTCGGTCGTTGCCCCGTTATTGATGCCGTGACGGGGTGGATATGCGCGGGCGTGAATAGCACCTGGAAATTGCAGAGCTGCGCTCGGAATGTCACGAACTTAGGCAGGCTAACGCTAGCCTCGAACGAATGGTGCGGGATGGGATTTCGGTGCGTACACATTCTTCTTCTACCCCCCTTTGGAGACGACATCGCAAGCGGGAAGCACCATTGCACCGAGGTTCGTGATTACGACCAGTGCGGTGAAGTGCGCCGTCCGACCGTCGCCTCCTGGTCCAATTGCGCCGCATAAGTGTGATATTACGGCTACTTGCTCGTACTGCAGCGTCTACCAGTACGCTCGCGGCGAGACGCGGCTGTGTAAGGAATGACAGTACGCCCAATCTAAGCATCTTGATTATGCGTACTTTCAGTCTTGGTGATTGCCAGCTCAAACTTTCAGGGGGAGCGTCCCCGTGGCACGCTTATATGTAGCATAGTGCAGATGGCGAGACATCCCTCTGGTTGGCCTTAGATGAGCTTGCGAAGGATATTGTCTCGTATATCATATTCCGTGACCGCGAGCAGTTCATACTCAGTATCCACCTGACGGATGCCCGTCTCTGCTTATATCACCTCATCGCGTAATTGTTTGCGTACTTCATCCCCCCCTTCTCCTTGCCATAACAGGAGCAAATGGACGGCTGGTCACAATCGTTCGTCCCATTCGCAATGGACGTTCAACTCATTATATTGCTTAATACCTCGCGTGCACCTTAGCCAACGCGCCATCGTGCTAACACTCAGTGCCTACCAGTACAACAACGGATCCCGCGTCGGCACCCCTGGTTTCACCACCCCCGCACCGGGCAGTCCGCAACTTCGCGCCAAGTCTCCGTTCCTCAGCCCGAACGCCATCCCTTCTCTAGCTGTTCCCCCCAGCCTCTACGTCCCCTCCCCTCTCAGCGACAACGCGCTAACTCAATTCCCCTTTGGCATGCGCGAGATACCCGGATTCTACGTCGTCATCCCCGCCGGTGGCGCCGGGACGCGCCTATGGCCACTCTCGCGTGAGGACCACCCCAAGTTCCTGCTCGACCTGACTCTCAAGGGTCGCTCGCTCATCCAGGCAACCTGGGACCGTCTCCTCCCCCTGTCCTCCGCCGTACGCACGACCATCGTCGCGGGCCCCGCACACGCGAGGAGCATCACCGAGCAGCTGCCCGACCTCCTGCACCACAACCTGTTCTGCGAGCCGAGCGCGAAGGACTCGATGGCAGCCATCGGCCTCGCCGCCGCCGTGCTCGCCAAGCGTGACCCCGACGCCGTCATCGGCTCCTTCGCCGCCGACCACATGATCTCCGGCGACGACGCGTTCCTGTCGGCCGTCGCAGAGGCCGTCGAGGTCGCGAAGAAGGACTACCTCGTGACGATTGGCATCGCGCCGTCGCACCCGTCGACGGGCTTCGGGTACGTCCGCTTGGGCGAGAAGCTCGCGCTCGCGGACGCGCCGAACGCGCGGCTGGTGTCGAGCTTCAAGGAGAAGCCCGACGCGCGCACGGCCGCGGCGTACATCAAGACCGGCAGCTACCGCTGGAACGCGGGTATGTTCGTGACGAAGGCGACGTTCCTGATGCAGCTGCTCAAGGAGTACAAGCCGGACTTGCACGACGGGCTGCAGAAGATCGCGCTCGCGTGGGACGATGAGAAGCTCCGGCAGAAGACGCTGGACGAGGTGTGGCCGGGCCTGGAGAAGATCGCGATCGATCATGCCGTCGCGGAGCCCGCCGCGCTGGACCGGAGGGTTGCCGTCGTCCCCGCTACCTTCGGTGAGTACTAGGAACAGCTCATCTGGACCTGCTATAGATGCTGAGCCTGCCCTACAGGTTGGGACGACGTCGGAGACTTCTCGTCGCTTGCGGATCTGCTGCCCGCCGAGTCCAACCAACCTCGTATCCTCGGAGACAGCTCCCTTGGTACGGAGCCCTCCGCCTCGTGAGCAGAACTGTAAAACTGACGTGCGCATGATAACAGTGTTGACGGAGCAGGCGGCCGGGGGCATCGTCGTCCCTGGCTCGGGACGGCTGGTGTCGCTTCTCGGGGTCGACGACTTGGTGATAGTTGACATGCCCGATACGCTTCTTGTCACGACGCGTGCGCGTTCGCAGGAGGTGAAGCGCCTCGTGAAGAAGTGCAAGGACGCGGGCTTCAAGAACCTGCTGTGAGCATCGGGGGCGGAGGCGGGGGCGGAAGTGCTGGTTTGATCGTGCTGCTGGAAACGCGCAGGATATCATAGGGATATGGATAATTTGGATGATTTTTACTTTATTGAGAGCCTGGGACACTGTCGTCGCTATTTCTATTCTTCTCGTGTCAAAATCGATGCAGAGGTGCGGCAGGTACGGAGACATACTCTTGTGCTGCTCGTGTGTTGATCCGCTCGCCTCAGGCAAAGCTGGCGAATGTAAGTCATTGTCGTATACTTGCGATACCTCAGGGCAGGTTCATGAATAAATGCTGAGATCTAAGTGATCGGAGTTCTTCGAGGTGCTTGTGCTGATTCATGGTGCGTACATGGTACTAATGACTCGGTGTTTTCATGCTACACTATAGATTCTGAGATATGAACCATTACTGCGGCAAGCTATTGCTAAAAGCACTACAGGGATGTGTATGTCGTAGTTCACTTCGACTCGATTTCGCCAGCCCTCGTCAAGTTTCGATTTTGAATACTCATTCTCATGTCTGCTAACACAGTGATGTCTCCATCGCGTCCGACGAACCATGAGTCGCGACGGGCCACGGCAAAGCCAGTCTCCTGTGAGCAGAACGTAATACACTTCTTTCAACCTACACAGGCTATGGATATCCACGTAGGTAAAGTGAGCTATTTGTGGCGTCGCTCACCTCGATGATGACGTGGCTCAGCTGATCCCTTGGGCCTTTCTTATTGCCGCCTCGACACACCGTAACAATACCGCGACTATGGATATCCACCTTTGAGAGGTTAGTCGTCATGATGCTGATCGAACATGCTCAACTCACGCACATTTGTATGCATTATCGTTATATAGAGCAGTCACTCTGTGGCGAGTGGTTCATACCCTATAAAAATGGGAATCGATGGTATCCTCCATCCGTAATTCTTGGAACCCTCATGATGTGTCTCCTCTATTATCAGCCTCGCGTGGTTATGGCGCCGCAAAGATTCTCAGAACGGCATAGGGTCAGCTTGATGCCTCGAATGCCCCCAGAGATTGTCGACGAGATTATTGATCATAACCACGACGACCCCACCACTCTGCGAGCATGTGCGTTGACAGCGCGTTCATGGCAACCCCGCAGCTACAGAAACCTCTTCTCCACCATAACCATCACCAGCTCCGCATTGCTGTCTCGCTTTATTCACCTCTTGAAAGAGTCCCCTCACATTGCCAGCCTCGTCGAAGAACTATCCTTCGATGCACATGCCAACTACATGGACGCAACACTCAGGCCCTGGATTCACAAGATCGCCACAATTCCCATGGGTGAGCTCACGCGGATCAGGACCCTGCGGTTCGCCAAAGTGCAGTGGAATTGTATTGAGAAGAACGAGGCACTTCTCAGTACGCTCAGGTCATATTCCACAGTCCAAGAAGTCTATTTTCGCGGATGTAGCTTTCCAACATTCATCGACTTCGAGGAGTTTGTAGTCGCCATGCCAGCCCTCACGCGTTTCTCCGTCGACCTGATTACCTGGTCGTTCGTCGACAGATTCCACATCGATCGCATGATGGCCGACCCACCGAAGCTGCAACTGTCTGGTGTCGAGTTTATCCGGTTTGCGGACCCAGTGAAATTCTGTTCGTGGCTTCTCAGGATGCCTATCCCGCCTACACTGCAGACGGTGGCGTTTCATTGGGTTATGGCTGAGGATGCACAGATGGTGGGCAAATTCCTGGCCGAGCTTGGTCCCGGGCTGCGGAGTCTTCGTATTGGATGCCGACTTGACAAGCATCCGGAGATGGCATACTGTGCGTACGATCTGGCTCTGCATCCGGCGACGACAAGCTA
>NW_020169833.1:2758328-2820382 GCF_002117355.1 Postia placenta MAD-698-R-SB12 | reverse complement strand
ATGATAGCCGACCCACCGAAGCTGCAGCTGTCTATTGTTGAGTTTCTCTGGTTTGCGGACCCAGTGAAATTCTGTTCGTGGCTTCTCAGGATGCCTATCCCGCCCACACTGCGGTCGGTGGCGTTTCAACGTGTCATGCTCGCGGACGCACAGCTGGTGGGCATATTCCTGACCAAGCTTGGCCCCGGGCTACGGAATCTTCGTATTGGATGCCGATTTGACAAGGATCCGGCGATGACAAAGTGTACGTGTGACCCTTTCCCTCCAGCGATGTTCATAAGCTAAACGTATCATTTCCCATAGGCTTGAATAGACACATCGACTTGTCGCGTAATGAGGAACTGCGCTCGCTGCACCTTGTTATAGCGGATCTGCAGGACTACCTGATGCCGTGGGTGCCTGCGATCCTGGCTCAAATAAAGCATGTGCCTTTACGGTGGCTAACGTTGGAGGTATGGCTGGACAACGGGCTACAGCTAGTCAGCGATGACTGGGTCGAAATTGTGGCGCTTTTGGACAATGAGTGGGTTGCCACGCTGGAAGAGGTGATAATCATGCATCGTGGGAATCTCCCCATAAGGTATACGAATGCATCGTGGACATGGCGGTTCCCTGGCCTCGTAAAACGCGGTGTCTTACGCGTTCGAGACTGCTCGCCGCTCCTTGCCGAGAAATTGAAACCGTCGCCACAGCACGACGACCCCAGAGGCATTTCTCCTCTTGGGTCCCAATTAAAACCACTTTGTGTCGATTAGATTGCCTGCCTTCTATTGTGATATAATGACATAGTATGTACATCCAATGACCGCCCTTACACGAGTGCCAGAGCTCTGCGTGTAAGTAAAGCTACAGTCTCATCTATGGGCGCGGTGAGGCATGGGCGCAGCCTTGGGCCTTGCATGTCATGAAGCAGCTGCAAGGCGTTAGCTCCATCACCTGATCCTCCCCGCGAGGAACGGCGAGACGTCCGTGACGCGCAGCACATGTCTCCTCGCGAGCTCCGGAAACCGGTTCTCCAACGACCCCGTCGTAATTTTCATGCTGAGGTCGCCGCGGTACATGACCAGCACCTCCCGCACGCCCGCAAAGCACGGCTGGTCGAGCAGCGCGGCGACCGCGTCCCACCACGGGCTGGCGAGCTGCCGCCCGTCGTTCAGCCACATCTCGAACGTCAGCCGCTCCAGCGGCGCGCCCGTCGCCTGGCGCAGGAGCACGGGCACCCACGGTCGGCGGGGCGGGCATGCGAAAGAGCCACGCGGCGAAGCGCGCGGGGTCCGCGTGGCGCATGAGCTCGACGGCGTGGAGCGCGAGGCGAGGCGGGCAGCGGCGTGCGCTGTTGCGCCGCTCGTCGGCGCCGAAGCCCCAGGAGACGAGGTCGAGCGAGACCGGGCGGCGCGGCGACGAGCGTCTCGAAGGCGCGGAGCGTCGGGAAGGCGCAGCCGGCGAAGGCGAGCGTGCGGACGCGGGCGAAGCGCCGGAGCGTGGTGGAGAAGGGCACGCGATGGGGGACCTGCTGGAACGCGATGCGCTTGAAGCGCGGGGTGTGCAGGCGCGGGAGCGCATGCGCGGGGATCGTGCGCATGGCCCGGGGGGGCGGGTGTCCCTGGCGAACCCGTTGGTGCGCTCGTGGAAGCAGAGCTCGCGGACGAGGCGGACGAGGCGGGCGGTCTTGGCGACGCGCTGGATGAAGCGTGTGTGGACTGCGGAGATTGTTATGGTGATGGAGTGGAAGATATGACATTGGATGCGCATGCGCCACCGCGGGGATGCGCGTGCGCCACCGCGGGGATGCGAGGGAGTATGCATGCAGTGTCTCTGCAGTCTGCAATGCCGGGTTTCAGATGTGAATAGTCGACATGAAAGAAGGAGCATTTCATGCCACATACAATAGACGAGACATGGAACTAGGACCGTCATCCCGGTTGATCGCAGGTTTGTATCCGCTAGTGGGTGATACCAATGTAGGAACTAGAGCAGCACAGTGTGCAACGTCCCCTTCTTATGCAGGTGCAAGAAAGCAGCACACGAGCCATGCTTCAGTACAGCCCGCCGCCACAGCTACGAAAGATCACCAAAACGTTCGATCCGACGAAAGGCTCATCCTCGACATGCGCGCGCACAACAAAACGCGGATTAGGCGGTTAGCCCCCGGGGGAGAGCTCCTTCGCACAAGTGCACTGGCCGTCGTGCCCGCACGGAATCGGTGGCGAAGCTCTTGCGGGGGAATTTGGCGATCAGAGGTCTGTCAGGAAGGTCAGTGTGGCGGCGCTATGGCCGGCGGACCTGCCGCGAGTTGTATGGCTGCCTCCGCCACAGAGGCCTCGTGCAAGTTGCCATCACAGATGCACAACAGAACTGGCGGTTGACGTCGTGAGGATGTTGTGCCATTGTTTGCGAGCGGAAGGATAGCCATGGAGTTACATAGCTGTGGCGACGACAGTCGCAATTAACGTGTGGCGCTCAGTGCAAAGGCAAATTGACCATATGGGGTATGTGGCGGTCCGATCGATCATGGTGCCGTTTACCTCCCGGTCGATAGCATATGTTAATCTTGGGATCCCCGCACAGCTTGCTGCAAGACCTATTCGCGAGCGCTGTGGACAGTGGTTCATTGCAGGCTACAACATATTTTGAGAATATCGATGACAATACACGCCCGATTCGCAGGACGCTCCGCTGAAGTACATATGTGCGGGTCACAAACCGGGTGTAGGCTGTTGTACAACGTCGCGATCCTTCTCAAGTCCATCATACACAGTGCAGCTCCGCCTCATGCTCGCTTCTCCGCCTCCTTCTCGACCTTGCTCGCGCCCGATGCCACCTGCGCGGCGGCCTCGCGCTTCGTCTCGTCCACCTTGCTCTTGCCATAGCCGAACCAGCTCCCGAGCCACGCGCCCCAGCTCTGCGTCGCCTGCTTCGCGCCCTCGGCAGCCGCCTTCGCGCGCGCCTCGGCCTCCTCCACCGTGTGTGCGGCGGCGGTGTACGTGTTCCCGACGGACGTCATGGCCGCGTCGTACTGCCTCTCGACCGTGCTCCGCGCGCCGTTCACGTAGTCGTTCGTCTTCGCGCGCGCCTCATTGACCTTCTCCGTCCCCGAGGCCTGTCAACGCCCCGCATCCGTCGCTGGATCTCACTGCGGAGGGCACATCACCACGCACCTTCAGCTGATCGTACCCCTTCTCGCCCTCGCGGACGGTGTCCTGCACGGTGCGCTTGCCCGCGGCGGTGAGCTCGCGCGCCTTCGCGAGCGCCTCCTCCTGGTCTGCCTTGCGCTTCGCGTGGATGTCGGGCTGGCCCTCGCGCATGTAGTACCAGCCGCCGACGGCGGCGGCGGTGCCGCCCACGAGCAGCCAGAAGGTCGAGCCGGAGCCCTTGGGGGTCGGCACGTCGGACGGCTCGGGCGAGTCGGTGGGCTGTGTGGGGTTGGGGATCGTCGCGTACGTGCGCGGGGCGAGGGCGGGGGCTCTGAGCGAGGCAGCGAGGGCGCGTGAGCGCAGGATGGATGAGGCCATGGTGATGAGGATTGGTGTGGTTGACTACGGATGGAAATGTAATTGGGTGTGTGGGATGGGAGTGTGCGGGCGGTGGTTGTAAAAGGAAACGAGCACGGGCACGCCCTTTTCATGTGTGCTGCAACCCTGTGACGACACACCCCAAGTGACGTCAACCTCAGTTCGCACGTGCCTCCCGCGACGCATCTCAAGCCTCGCCTCCAACAGGCTACTACAGTCGCCGATAATCAGGCTATGGCAACAAGCAGCGCTCCAGGCAACCCGTTGAAGGACAAGTGGGGTTCAAATGGCAGGCACGCAATATGGCGGATATACACGAGGATCTCCCTCTGGTGAAAGAGCTCATTCATAGAATAGAAGCATTCACCGTTCTCGACTTGCAACCCTTGGTACTCGTGCAGAATCCCATCCTGCCCGCGTTGACGCAGGGGCCATGCTTCCCATCGCAGTTGTGCGAAGACTTGAAAACTCGGGTCGCATCTGCACACTCGGCACGCGTTCTTGCCGCCTTTGCCCTGGCGCGCTAGAACGCACGCAGCGGTCGACGTATTGGTTGCTCGCGGACGAGAGAAGGTGATCTTTCTAGCGCATTGGCGCACATAGCGGTGCACAAGGATCAAAAGATCATCGTTAACTTCCCCAAACTTCAAAGTCGTCGATGCAGCAAGCAGTAAGTTGCATGCCCATTGGCGCGTGACGGCAAGCGTGTGCGACCTGTTCCGCACGTGACTGGATTGGAAGTGCGACGCGACGCGTCGCGCTCAGGGCGATTGGACGTCGAGTCAAATACTCACAAGAATACCTCAGCTCGGCGCTGGCCCATTCTCGGATTCTGACTGCCCCGATTGGCACGCTTGACGTCCGCGGCCGCGATCCACGCTCCCTACGTCAATACGATAGCTTAGCTCTGTCTCGCTACACGTGATGCCTACACTCTCTACTTATACCTCGCTCCCTCGCTCCCCATTTCTCTCCTCAGTCGTTGTACCACCCCGGCTGAGGTATGTTCATCTCGTCCTATTTCCCGTACCAGTACTGATTCGATGTATAGTCATAGACTTACGAGATTCGGTACAGGTTCCTAAACCCATCAGCATCTCTTGGCCATGATGAGATCGGCAAGCCTAGGGCGCTTCAAGCTAGGAACAAACACTAGTACTGCAGGGGATCTACGAGCCCAGCCTCCGAGTCGGAGCGCCCCATAGCCGTGTCGCCGCGGCGATCCTCCCATCAATCCTCACTCCGTCCTTAAGAAGTTGGACTCTCTCAAACGTCCTCATATACTTCGACATGGTACGCGGTCTGGAAAGGGCCCGCGAGCTGCATGACGCCCTCCAGGTTGCAGCGGATGCGAAGGATCTCAATGTAAGCCTTTCCAAAACCCGAATGTCCGTGTGCCATACACTGAGAGATCGACGTCCAGGAAGTGAAACGACTCCTCATCTGCATCAGAGACGAGGTCGAGTGGTCCTTCCCCCTCTCCGAGGTACGTGTGTTCACATGCAGATGAAGCGGCGGGCATGTGCTCATGCCTTTCCTGCTCTAGCGGGTGCATTTACCAAGGTTGGTTTCCTCCGTTCAAGCCAACGTTCTTCGAGGAGATGCAGCACTCGTTGAACTGGCGAGGGCGGTGCACGCCAAGCTGGAAGCGCAGAAACACGTCACCCCAGAGAACGTCGCCGAGCGTTGGTGGACGGAACCGGAGCTGGTCGGCTCTCAACCTGAGGCTGTGACGCTGCTCTTTCGTGATGCCACGGCCGACTACGAGGCGTTTGGGGAGCAGGAGATCTGGGCAGACGAGGCCGTCGAGGCAAGCGTGGATGAGCCTGTCCTCAACGCCCTCCTGCGCTTCCGCGTCCGCACGAACAGGAAGTACAGGCATCCCTTCCGACCCACGCTCAACTTTGACGTCGTGCTTCCGGGGGCGGGAGAGGCTGCGCCCAAACGCGTGAACATCAACGACTGCGACGCGCTGCTCGTCAAGGACGTCCTCGGCCGCCTGGGGGCCGAGCCCTCGCCCGTCGTGCGGTACGTACGTAACGACCGTCAAAACATGGAGGCGGACATGTTCACTATCAACTCGGTGCCGCCATGGAAGAGAGAGCTGCCGGGCTGGTTCCCCCCCGCGCCCGCCTCCTGGCTGACGCCCGCCCCCCCGCGCTCCTTCGCGGACCCGTCTGTCGTCGCCGAAAACGGGACGATCGTGTACAAGCAGGCGCCGCTGCTGCACTACCCCGGGGACGGCCGCAACATCCTCCCCGGCATGGCGGCCCCGCCCGCCGTCGCCACGCACCTCTACGTGCCCGTGCACGCGTGGGGAGAGACCACCACGTACGCCATGCTGGGCCCCGAGGACTGCGTGCGGCCGGCCGACAGGCTCGTGGTGCCGCTCACGGACGCGCAGGCGCGCAGCGTGCTGGGGCGCACCATTCAGTTCTCGACGGCGCCGCTGCCCGACGACGCGCACGCGGACGGCGGCCCGCCGGCGAAGCGGCGCAAGAAGGAGGCGGGCGGACGCCGCACGGGGCTCCCGCGGCAGACCACCGCGGCGTGGGGGTACGACCCCGCGGCGCGCGTGCTGCACTGCATGTACCCGGCCGGGTGGGCGGGCACGGAGCTCTTGCTGGACGTGGGCGAGCCGGGCTGGCACTGCGAGTACGGGGCGTCTCGGCGCGATGCGTTTGCGGTAAATAAGCACCACGCGTACTGGCTCGGCGTCGTCAGCTCTCCGGAGGACCGGCGGCTGGCGGCGTTGGGCGCGGCGCTGCAGGGACCGGGTGAGGGCGGTGCTAGTCGCGAGCAGGAGGGGGAGGTGAAGAAGATCGACATCGATGCGCTTGCGGCGTCTTTGAACGTCTCCGAGGCGACGCGGGTCTTTGAGGTGCGTGTTTGCTGCTCTGCATGCTCGGCGCGCGCTGGCTCACCCTGCGGGTAGGTCCTCGACGACGATGAGATGCTGCTGGGCGATGTGCAGCTAGCGAAAGGCGACTTGGACTTTGAGTGCGTGATCGAGGGACTGAAGCCGGGCGTGTGGCGCAGTGCCGTGTCCGTCGCGGGCGACGACCGCTTCACCGAGGTCCGGCTGCTCTGGGCAATGCCGGGCAGGGTGGATTACGGGGCGCCGGCGGCGCTCGCGTCGGATACCATAGGCGGTGGATCTGGAGAAAGCGGGGCCGGTGCGGGGCCGTGGGAGAAGATCGGGTCATACAGCATCGATTCTGGGAGCACTGGGGCGATCATGCGGTCTGTGCTCGACGGCGACGTGCTCACGGACGACGACATCGACGTGGAGAGCGCGCTCGAGATGCTGATGGACCTTGCGCTCGACGGCAACGTGGGGGGTGGCTGTCCGGCCGTCCCGGGCGGCGTGGTGTTCATGGGCGACGATGGGGGTTATGCGGTGCTCGGGCGGAAGGACGGGCAAGGGTCGATTGTTGCTGTGGCGATCAGGATGCCTGCGTTTTCGGAGTAGCTGAGGGTTGTTAGTCGTTCCAAGATTACATACTTCACTTCATGGACCTCTGATTGCAAGCACAGGAAGAGCGAGACTAACCTAGCATGTGCGCATTTTTGTTCATAGGAGATGCAGCATGGCGTATGTTCACCGGTCAACGCAGTAATAGTGCCAGTATGTACTTTCCCTGGATGTGCTCACTGCTCACTGCCGCTATACATGACGAGCGCTACATCAGACGCCCACGGCGATCAGATACGTCATATAGGGTCATCACTGCTCATCGTCGATCGCCTCGCCGTCGCCGCTCTTCTCCCTCCCCCCACCGTCCCTCGCCATGGCCTCCATCGACGAGCGCGAGCCTCTCCTCTCCGCACAGCCCAACCTCGCCCGCGACACCGATGTCGGCGAGCACGCAGCCAAGGATGCGCACCACCGCCGCGCAACCACGGTGCGCGCCGTCGTCTACGGTGTCGTCACGGCCGCCTTCATCGTTGCCATCGCCTGCATGCTGTTCTTCTGGGACAAGATCGGACACGCAGTAGGTGCGCTTCCGGGGAACCCGGATGACGCAGCGAGGAGGCTCCTGCAGTCTGCGCCCGTCATCGTGAGTCCATATGTATTACGGCCTGGAACTGTCTGCTGCGAATGTACGGCTACAGAATACAGGGTGCGGATGGTGCGTAGCTGCGATCTCATGTAAGTTGGTGGGGAGCTGGAGGGGTACGGGAGAGTGCGCTCTCCCGCCCCTGACCAGGCTGCCAGATTAGTGCATTTCCTGCGTGATCGGTCAGCCGAGGGCGGATGCAAACCGAAAGGGAAATGACTTGGTACGTCGCACACCCTCACTGTTCGGCACGCGGGTCGAGCAGAGGATGTTCGCGCGCATGTGCGAATGCGCGCACCCGACGCGGCGGGTGACGTCCTACTGCTGGCGATAGTGCCCGCGCCGATTAGACTTGCATAGCGGATTTTGGACCCGAGTAAACACCCTATTCGCTAGCAGTATGCTTATCGCCTCTCTTCATAGGACGGACACATCGGTACGTCTTCTTGTTTTGCTTGTGCGCTGGACTCATGCTTAAATGCTCTTGTAGATCTGCCAGAGTTTGCGCGCACGGTATACGGCAACAATATCTCTGCATTTGACCTCAACCAGCCCACCCTCGGCCATGTTGATATCCCCCGTCTCAAACAGGGGCAAGTAGGCGGATTCTTCTGGTACGCCCTTTATCCTGGACGACTTCGATCTCGTCGATGACACACCGGCGGCAGGTCTGTATACACTGCATGTCCCGCCCACGCGGGCCTCGACGACGGCGAGGATTTCTTGAATTCTACATGGCGTGTACGGTGAGTCCCAGCGCAGGGAACACTCTAGATAGAGATAATTGCTAAATCCATTTGGCTTTCGCCAGGGACACGCTTGAGCAGATAGATGTTGCAAAGCTGCTTATCGAGAGATACTCAGACGTGAGTGACTCACCCACTGGACCATTATATGGGCTCATAGTCTATATGTCGCTACAGACCTTTCAGCTCGCATTGACCACGGATGATGTAAAATATGCAGCCAAGCAGGCTAAAATCGCGAGCTTGCTCGGCGTGGAGGGGCGAGTCCCACCAGCTCCAGTGCATCGGCACACGACGTGACTCACCTTTTGGACCTTGTAGAGGACACCAGCTCGGAAACTCCCTTGCGGTGCTGCGCCAATACTACGAGCTCGGTGTGCGCTACGTGACGCTCACGCACATGTGCAACAACGCCTTTGCCGACTCCGGCGGATACCTCGAGCCCATCAAGACGAAGTGGGGCGGACTCAGGTGCGCTGTGCCGCCATATGTCTCGTACTGAAGCTGAAATAATGCCCGGTCTAGTCCCATCGGCTACAAGCTGATTGAGGAGATGAACCGCTTGGGCATGCTTGTCGACCTCAGCCACACGTCAGACGATACTGCGCGGCAGGCGCTGAAGCACACCAAGGTTCGTCAGACGTCTTTTGATGTGCATGAAGGCATGCGGTTTACTCGCGTTCACCTGCGTACAGGCACCCGTCATCTGGTCGCACTCGTCTGCGCGCGCGGTGCACCCAATCGCGCGGAATGTGCCGGACGACGTCCTCGAGATGGTTGGCACGTCGGAGGACAAGGTGGATGCGGTCATCATGGTGCGTTATACACAACACCTCATGTTGGCGCGCGTGAGCTTACCCGTGTGTATGTTGTGGCTATGCTAGGTGAACTTCGCACCGCAGTTTGTCGCGCCCCCGGGTAAGGCGGATGTGAAGGCCGTCGCGGACCACATTGACCACATTGCGAGCATCACCGGGAAGCAGCAGTACGTCTGTCGCCATCATCATGCCCTCGTTGGTTTCTAATGATGACACCCCCGCACGCCTAGCGTCGGCCTCGGTAGCGACTACGACGGCATCGATTCGACGCCGGTTGGGCTTGAGGACGTCTCCAAGTACCCTGCACTCGTGAGCTCCATCCTTCTCCTGCGTCCCGTTCCTCCTCGCGCATATGGCTGACGGTGCGCACAGATCGCGGAGATGTACAGCCGCGGGTGGAACCGCTTCGACCTCGCGGGCCTGACGAGTCGGAACTTGCTGCGCGTCATGGCGGGGGCGGAGCGCGCTGCTGCAGAGCTGCGTGCAGCGGGTGCGACGCCTGCGATGGATGTGTATGACAAGCGAACGGACCTGCCGAGGAGGCAGGAATTTTGAGCATGTCGCTGAGAGAAGGCGAAGAAGGCAGGCGCCATTGGCCACCAGCCATGACTAAGACTTGAAGCAGAGAGGCTCGACTGAGACACCCGCGAAACCCCGCACCACATGCAGCTCCCGTTGGTCTGTGTTTTGTGTTCTCCTTGTTTTTACTTATGATGATACTGCTGTTGCATGCTGCGATTCGATATGTATTGGCATGACGAGCAAGATGCTACAAACACGTAGTTCTGTTGTCGGTTCTAGCTATCTATTCTGTTACATCGACTGGGTTCCAGCTTATGGCCCCAGCTTTGGCCCTGTCGAACGCGTCAAGGCGTGCCACGTCCTCGTCAAGCTCGAGGTTGAAGAGAGCTGTATTTGAATGGACGCGTGCAGGTTGAGAAGACTTCGCTAGTGGCATGAACTCCCTACGCTGTAAGGGTTTCGTGGTTCGTGGTTCGCTCGGCCCCTCAGCTCAGGCGCATGGCAGACCTTGCTGGCGATGTCATGTTCCGTGAAGTTAGAATGATGATGATGATGATGATGATGATGAATTCAGAATTTATATACCGCAACAAGCAAACACTGAGGTGCTAAGACGCAGCGGGCCCCGCCGGCCCGCGAATCGCGGGTAGCAGCGCCCCTGTCGTGGGAGTAGTCTACGGGGTATGGCAGCAGAGTGATGGAGTGATATACGGGACTCGTATGCGGGCATGGGTGTCTATGGATGGTGCGAGACGATTGTAGTGTCCGGGACGTGAAACACAAGGATACATAGGAAAGGAAAAGAAAGAATTAGGGAAAAGAAAAGAGGAGAGGGGGGAAGCCAAGATCGCTCCCAGGTGACCCTCCAGCGGGCGTCGCCTACGCCCCGCAGTCTTCATCGTCAGAGTGCGCCACCTCGCCGACCGCACCAGCCTCGTCGCCAGGGTCGTCATCCGCCGCGTCCTCGGCGTCCTGCGCCTCCGTCGCCTCCTCCGCAGGGGCGGGGCGGGGCGGGCCCGTCTTCGTGAAGGCCCCGCTGCGCGCGATGAACGTCGCGAGCGCTGTGATCCCGTCTTTGGTGCCCAAGATGGTGGGCAGGTCGATCGTCCGGCTCGCCGCCCGGAGGACGTGCCGGTGCGGCGCGTACCGGGGGCAGTCCTGGAGAATATGGGCGCGTGTCTGGGTGGGATGGCCACAAGGGCAGTCATCGGGCTCAGCGGGAAGGAACTGGTGGTAGTACTCGCCTATAAAGCAGTGGCCAGTGCGGCACTGAAGCACTTGCCCAAATACGTCCTGCGCAAGATGTCGGAAGTGGGAACGGGGACGGTCGCGCGCGGGGAGGCGGTCCGCAGTGGCGAAGCGGCCAGTCGGCCTCGTAGGCGTCCATTCAGCGAGCCATGCAAGGTGAGCACGCTCCCGAGCTTCGCGGAGCGCGCTCGCCCGCGATGCACGCTGGTGGGGGGCATCGAGCTCCGTAGCTTCCTTGGCGAGTTGGTCAGCGAGTTCATTGCCCCTGATACCCTGGTGGCCCGGGGTCCACTCGAGATTAACGGTATGGCGTGGGTCGGTGTCGAGGAAGTCGAGGATGAGCTGCCGGAAAATGCGGGAATAACCCTGGGCCATGCTTGTCTTAGCCTCGAAAATGGCTGAGATGGCAGAAGTATTGTCAGCAAAAAAGTGGAGGTGGTGGATTGCAATGGCATGCAGTTGTGCAGCATACGTGGTGGCATCACGCACGGCCCAGGCAAGGCCGGCCATCTCAGTGTCGTAGACCTCGGAGTGGCGGCTCATAGCGATGCGGCAGCTGAATAGCATATAGTCATGGTAGAGGGCAACATGGCTAGCCCCAGTCCTGCGACACCCAGCATGGTCAGTCATAAGCAAGCCATCAGAGTAGAGAAGAACAGTGTGAGGGGAGTGGTTAAGAGTAAGCAACTTAGCGGAGTGAGCAGCAGCGGCATCTTCCTTTGAGACACCACAACATGCAGGCTGGATGGTAAGCCTGCCGGCAAAGTCAGCAGGAGTGCAACACCATGGTGGCAGAGCCAGGGGCTCGAGGCACTCGTTAGAGGGGTCGGTGAGCGCGGCAAGACGGTGGAGCCACATAGATAAGGGGGCGGTGTGACACCGGGCGGTAACACCGCGGTGTGGGGGGCGAGGGGGCCGGGAAGCATTGGCCGGCAGCGGGCCCCATGTGTTGGGGAGGCGCTGGAGGATCGGGCTGTAGAGGCTGAGTTTATTGAGTCAAATGGCAGCGTGTTCTTTGGTGAGGTTGAGATGATGGCGAATGGGAGAAATGGCGGCCTCAATCTCCAGTGCGGTGATCTGGGTGGTGCAGAAGGCGGCGCAGATCAAGCGGAGTGCCCAATGTTGCACCTTCTCGAGGGTGTTTTCGTGTTTCTTCTTGCCGCGCCACCACGTGGGGCTTGCATAGGTCATGATAGGGTGGACACAAACCGTGTACAGCATGTGAGTGTGTTCCTGGGAGAGGCCGCGAACAGTGTTAGCAAGCATACCCATGCCGTTCACAGCCCGTTCTGCGCGCCTGGCCATCTGCTTGACATGGTAATCACAGGTCAATCTGTGGTCCAGATAGACACCAAGCCATTTAGTAGCGTCCATTGCGGAGATGACAACCTCGGTGCCATTCTCGCCAGGCAGCGTGATTGATGGGGAGTCGTGTGCAGTGCAGCGCCGCAAGGAGTAGTGCATGAGCTCCCGCTTGACCAGGTCCGGTGCAAGCCCAATGCTCGTGAGCCACTTTGCAATGATCAGGTATGTGAGCCGGAGGATCCGGACATTAGTGTCCAGGGATAGAGAAGAAACGTAGGCCTTGCCATCATCAACAAACATGACAAGGCTGGCGGCAGATGGGTCATCGGGGAGCCGAAGGCCTGCTGCCTTCACATCATTGTGTGTCATCGCTCGCTGCTCAAAAATGGTGAGTAGTTCGGCAGCATAAATAATGGACAGGACCAGGGACACCGGAGAGCCTTGAGGGATGCTGTTTTCCACCGGCTGCATCTCGCTGTGGATGCCATCAAGGCATATCGCAGCCTCACGGTCACTGAGGAATGCAGCAGTCCAGCGGACAATCGTGAGCGGGAGGCGCATCCCGCGCATGACGTTGAGGAGTCACTTGTGATTGACGAAGTCGAAAAACCTCTTGATGTCGAATGTGAGGGCTGACATCACCCGGTCGTGGTTGTGAGCGGCCTCGACGTCATGGACAAAGGTGAGGATGGCATTGTCAGTGTGAAGTTAGAATGAGGACGTGCGTGTACCTCAAGCTGATTCACTGATGGCAGCTGACATCCTGCCGGTGCAGCAATGATCTCTTCGAGATGCTTTACCAACACCAACATGCAGATGCTCAAACACGCAAATAAGGCACAAGGTCGCAACGGCGGTTCGCCCGTCATTGCATCCGATAGCTTCCTGGCGTCAATTCCCACCGCAAGTCTCACCTAGTTTTGTTCATTCCCAGTAAGTGTAGAGTAGTGCTGCCGTCGGTCGGGAAAGACACGGCGTGAGCAGTAGCCAATCTTCCAATCGTTCCAAGTCCGTAGCCGCCGGAGATAATGCAGCGTCGACTCGGAGGTGCTGTTGTCTCATGAGCTTTGGTACCCGCTCAGTACAATTCGGACAGGAGTGGGGTTTTCTAGGTCAAGAAGCCCATATCGTCTCCATGGGGAACATGATTCGAGGGATGAAAAAGCTTTGATTTCAACCTACTTCTGCCGAGCAGGCTGTCTGATTCGAATAATGCAGCCTTCCCTACCCAGGGGGCATTGTACCCGCCGCCGTCGCCGCAGACGCTGCCAAGGGAACAACCAGGGCACCATTCTCCATGTCCCTGTCGAGGGCAATGCCATCGGCGTCTCTAGTGCATGTTTGCTCGTGAGGCGTGGCTTTCGTAGCGACACTGTATCGGGACTACTAGAGGTTTAATGTATAACGCAAGCTCTTCTCCTGCTCCGACTTTCACGCTGGTCCCGTCCTTGATGGTGGACGTGGACCGTACACTGGCTATATAGTCAGCGCGAAAGAGCAACGGCTACAGTCTCAACACCATGCTCACCATTGAGGATGGTGACCAGATTATTATTGCCCTGTTCTCTCCTTGTGGGATATGCAAGTCACCCACCTTCAGACTTCCTCAACAATGACGTCCACTTCGCTACGTTTCAAGCATCCATTACCATTACGGTAGAAGTTCGTGGTAGGTTACATTCTGTGTATATGTGTGTCCTGGTCGTAGCCGGACTCTAGCATGGGAGCGATGCCTGATGCGCGAGAGTGCTGTGTAAAGCTGGCCATGCGAGAACACGGGACGGGTGAGGTCGACCCCAACAACATCCAATGTAAGCCCCTGACAACTATTGAACGTCGTCGCATAGGCAGGCGCCAGCGGGAACTGTCTCCGGACAAGTGTATGTCCCGTTTCGAGGAGTGCGGTGAAAGAGATGCGCGAGATCAAGATGTCTTCCGGATCGACCACGCTGACGCCGCCTATGCCCCGAAGGATACGAACAGTAATGATACGTTTGCCAAGCGCACGGATGAGCACACGAGTGTTCTTTACCATGCCGCGCTCAGGTGCATAGTTGCACATGAGACGGTACACGCCGTTCACCTTCACTGTGAGTGCATGGGCGGGTACGCCTGATGGCGCAAGACGGGGGAGGTCTGCCATGATAGCTTCTGGGATAGCAGGGTCCACCACCCGTTCCTCTCTCAAAGAGTCGGCGCCATGGTACGTCCGCTTTTCACCCTCGAATCGACCAAGAATCTCGTTGTTGTAGTCGTCGACTTGTTTGTTTGTAGGAGCGAGGATGGCGCGTTTGAGACACCTGGCCGGATCCTGCAGGACTTCTGGAGGATACGTGAATTCGATGAGATCGTCTCTGTCGCCGACTTTGTGAAGAAAGTCAAGCCAGACGTTCGGTCCAGCACCCTCGCCGATGGAGTCGACAAAATCAGCATACGGCAAATCTTCCGCGTTACGAATGGGCTGCGTGAGTCGATACATGGAGAAGAGCTCCCAAAGGGGTGAGGATATGATGGACGCAGACACAATCTGCTTTCGTGTGCCGTGGCGAATGA
Source organism: Postia placenta MAD-698-R-SB12 (assembly GCF_002117355.1). Taxonomy (NCBI): domain Eukaryota; kingdom Fungi; phylum Basidiomycota; class Agaricomycetes; order Polyporales; family Adustoporiaceae; genus Rhodonia; species Rhodonia placenta. Next base: position 2,805,617 of record NW_020169833.1, on the reverse strand, counting down.
CTGGGCATGTCTGGCGGAAGTCTCCAAGGAGGATGACGACCTTGCCTCCGAAAGGTAGGTCATTGCGCATAACGCGACGACATGTCTCTTCGACACATTTGAGAACGGCGCTGTTTGCCATTGGTGCCTCATCCCAGATGATCACAGCCGCCTCTTGTATAAGCTCGCCACGAGGGTCATGAGCTTCAACAGGAGACTCTAGCACCTCATCCTCTTCGCCGACCGGCACCTAGATAAAATTGTCACTTACAGTATACATTCTACGGCATGCACACTCACCTTGAATGTTGAATGCGTCGTCTTACCTCCTGGATATAGTTGAGCTGCAAATCCTGAGGTGGCGGTAGCCAACACAACTCGGCCTTCCGAACGTAGCTTATTGCATATTGCGTGTACCAGGAAAGTCTTTCCCCGGCCAGCTTTCCCGTCGACAAAAGCACGAAGTGGCCGCCCATCCGAGATAGCATTGAGGATTCCCGTGTACACATGATACTGCTCTGCGTTCAGCTTCGACGCAGCCCTTGAAGCACGTGTTGCAAGAAGCTCATGGTCCGCCCACTGCGCAAGCTCGTGTTCCACCTCACGACCGTGGAATGAGGGTTCAGGTAGGCCGTACACGCCTAGCGATTTGCCATGCTCTTCAAGAGAGCGGCTCATCTCCTGCAATGCTTGATTGATGCCAACATTGATGTTGTCGCTTTGGATGATGAAGTCTTGTGCGAATGCATCACGGAATGCGTGCCAGGTAGAGATGGGGGAGCGGACGTGGTCGTTGACAAGGAGGTGCACGAAGAAAAGGCGGAGCTGATGAGGAGTCTTCAGCATCTGCACAGCGTCTCTCAGCGCATGTTCTGCCCTGAGATCGTCCGCAGACAAACCGAGACTATTCGAAGGCTCCTGAGCCCCAGGTTTTGCAGCAAAGGGCGCTTGAGACTGGAGGAGAGACATTACATGTGTAGAGTAGCAGCACCTCCAGGTTTGCGGCGTCAGGTGAGAGGTGTTGGATAGGACTCACCGACCGAACAAAAGTACAGCACACAGGGGCAAATATTCGTTGGTCAGGGAGTACTACAACAATTGCAAGTAAAACTCACATGTTCTCAATAGGTTATGCCGAGCTGGCGGTATACAGGTAAATGTCGGGGCAATTCGACCCATGGCTGATTTCAGCATTTATTCGCTCTCCGACTCCAAGAAAATGTCCTGCCAACAGGGGTGTATTTAGATCACGAAGAGATAGACGAGTTTGGACACTGAGGCTGTCAGAGAGTGGCGGAATGTGTGCAGATCAGACAAACAGCATAGCAAATTGTAGCAGCGACGAGGACATGAACTGTAAGCCGAGAATGAAGAAAGCAATCGCTGAGACACGAGAGAAGGGCGGCTCGCGTACTACTCGAGCGGCAAATTGACAAAGCCATGCTAATCACGTGCACCGTGTTCTGTGCGCACACAGCATCCTGGGTCTTCGAATATTGGGAGTCAAATGCAGCTTCGGGCACGCCAGAGATATGAGAGAATGGGGATAGCGTGTTATCGACTGGAAAGGGTACCAGAGTTCATCGCATCCCTGGTACATACACTACTGCAACCAGTCAACCATTTTACTCGTCGTCCTCGACATCGCCGAACTCAAATATGCCCTGACGCTCTCGCTTCGCGAGGTTGACAGCCTCCTGGAGGTGCTTCACAACGTTCGGGTACGCGGGAAGATATCGACAGTTTTTGCGGTCGATGGTGGCCAGTCCCTCTCGCAGAAGCCCCGCATTGATAGATGCAAGGGGGTCGGTTTGTGCGGTGGGATCGGTGGGATCGATGATACGGAGGTGAAGTACAGGACCTTCTCGGTGGTCAATGTTTGCGACAAGCTTGCGACCTTCGCAGAGCTCGCGGAAGCGGTCAATAGCTTCTTGGTAGTATTCGCTCTCTGGTCCTACCAGTTTAATAAAGCTATATGTGAGGATCAGCACAATTGTTTTGTGCTGACGTATGCCATTTCACTTACCTGAGGCGCGCATCGTGAGCCTGGCCAGGCAGCGATCGGAACTTAGCGTCCAATGGCCTGACGTCTGAGAAGCTGACGGTGTCTTGGTTCCCATAGTCGATGAACGTTACCTCTGCCTCTTTCTTAACGGGCGATGCACGGCGCACTTTTGCTCGGTACCATGAGCCGTCAGAGAATTTGGCGGACACTAGGTCACCGTTTCTTGGGACAAACCCAGGAGCAGGGGCAGCACCTGCATGGTGCAGCGAGAAATCACGCATGAGCTTCTCAAGTGATGCAATGCCTGTGAACATGTGTACATCGACAAGGCAGTCCAGATACGTATACCGAGCATCCTACCTTCAGTGTTCAGAATCTGAACAGAAAAACCGAAGCCATTCTTGTCCCGAACGTCGCTGATGATGATGTCCAGGTATTCGGGTTTCAGTGCACCATGCTCGTTTTCGGGAATGACTTCCTGAACCTCCTCAGCAGTCTCGTCATAATCTTTCCAGACCTAGAGGAAACGTCAAAACTTCAGTTATCGATCCCAGAATTGCCACTTACGCTCCGCTTTTCCTGTTTAGCCTGCGCCTGTGGGCATGCGAAACGTTAGCCTGAATAATCAAAGGAACAAATTGAGAAAACGTACCTCTGCATCATAGAGCTGACGCGACCACGACAGACCATCTGCGGAATAAGAGTGAACTGTTGCAAGACCTTCGCGTACCAGTGTAATTGCGGCGTTGTCGGTCTTGTTGTAGTACAGCGCGCCGATGAAGCCACCGGATTTGTCGACGTCGTGTATTTCGATTTCAACATCGCGTTGCATGTAACGGCGCGTAGCGAAATCAGACGCTTCGAGACCGTATGGCTCGCTCTTTTCAGATGGATTGCGGGCCGTACGTGGCGCACGAATACCTGAAAAAGAACTCAACACATATTCATGACTGCAGAACTCGGAAAGACATACCACCGAGTACCAACGTGAGGACTTGGTTGTCCTTCGGCAGGTATACTCTGGACACGTGCATCAGTTGTAGCTACTCATGTGACGGCTAGAATATACTCGCTTGAATCGAGAGCCTGCAGCGACATAGTCAACAATGCCCGGAATCTTGCCTATTCGTTTGAAGCCATTCATAAATGGTGCTGCTCGGTTATGCGACTAGTGTAGATTTGAATGTGTTGAACAAAACGGCTGCAGATCACACGACATAACTTTCATACCTCTGAAATGTTCAGTGGCTGCCTCGGTGGAGGGTGTTCCTTGCCAGAATGAATACCGCGCCCCTCTGCTGCAGCACTGTGCACTGGTGAGGATACATAAACAATCTAACCGAAAAATGGACTCACGCTTGCTCCGCCTCCAAGAGCTTATCGTAATCAGGCGAACGGTCCTCATCGTCACGTCTGTGACGGAGAGCACTCGCCAAACCCTTCTCAATGAGCTGCTCGGCAATATTCCTTTCCTCGAGAAGTAAGGAAAGCCACAAAGGATCCACAGCAGGGTTCGACGTACGAGTTTTGATTACCGTAGCGGACGGTTACGCACTCCCGCTCGTCGTATTCGCCGTCCTTTGGACGAATGAAGTCGACATGTACCTTGACGTGCTTTCCAATCAGGCGCTTGCGGAGGAATTCTCGTGCTTCCTGCGCATAATATGCCTGTTTAGGATCCGAAAGTCTCATGGGCCAGTGTCAGACCGTAACTCGAGACGAGCGTGCCGATGTTCCTTACTTTGGGCCTCTTGTCGAGCTGAGCTGCAACCTGCGCTCTTTTCCTGTCTCCCGGTCAATGACCGAAATTTGATCACCGCTCCATACACGGACAACAGTCCCGTCGAATGTGCGAGAGCTACCGTTCACTGCCGTACCACTCGTCTTGGTAGATGGTAATGGTACGTTGGCATATAGATATCCGCGCTTCTCCTTTGCAATCTTTTCAGCCGCACGCAGTCGCTCCATCTGACCGCTGCCAGCAAGCATACCAGCGTGCCAGTCTACGACTCGTGCGAGACATGAGTTGACGAGCAGCTCTGCGATGTTGCCAGCCGGATGCAACACTGTACATATGACGATGTAAATAACTGGTGCTCGTGAAATGATTGAAGGGAGCGGCGTACCGGATCCAATGAAAATGGTGGCAGGCGGCGGGGCAGTCGCGTTTGCCGCAGATTGGAAAGGCGTGGTGGTTGCATTCGGCAGTGACAGCAGCTGAACGCGCACTGACCGCTGGAGAAGACGCGTCTCGGTGAAGAACCTAGCCTACATAATGGTCGACTTGTTAAACATGAACGGCGTCGTCCAGATATTGTAAGATGACAGTGGTTCACACTCACTTCGTCACCCCACGGCTCTGACACCTCGCCCAGCCGGCCGGCTGAGCGCGCGCACCGCACCCCGGCAAGGGCAAGATTAATGAATTGATGGTCACCCTCTGGCATCAGCAGGCGAAGACGGAACGTCGAACCATCCTTAACTTGCTCGACGATTGCTGTGTTAGCAGTGGTGAGATTGCTGACCGCCCTGTATTGTAATACACGCCTACCATCCAATTGGCGGCCCTTCCACTCTGAGATGAAGCCTTGTGAATCCGTGGGCATCATATAATGCACAGTTCGAGCCTTCGTGCTAATAAGCGCACGACGGCTTGAGCACTAGACAAGGCGTACCTTCTGGCCATGAGGGTTCCATACTCCTTTGCCCGAAGCCTTTGCTTCAGCTTCCAGGTCCCGCTTCACCAGATCGTCTTCCGTTGGCTCCCTCTTTAATTCCTTCAGCTTGGCCCACCCATTCTTCAGCAGTTCTGAAGCGAGGTCTACACCCCCGATTTCTGCAGTACCGATATCGCGCGGTACATCTTCGTTAGGTGGAAGTGCATGCGTAACGGAGAATGTAACGGGTTTGCCGACAATGAAGGCGCGGAGGAACTCGCGTGACTCGAAGGCCCATGGCTGTACCGGTGCAATGAAATCTAAACTAATACCTTCAGGAAAGGCAAGCTGCGTGCACGTACCTCATCCTCTCTCTGTGCAGTGCCCGGCCTAGGAGCAACAATATCGGCCAAATGGAGGACGCTATATGCACAGCCAGTTCCATGTGTATAGTTACTTCCAAAAGAATCATGACACGTACCGTTCCTTGGGCAATTGTCCCTCGGGCCCCGCGTTTCCGCGCAAGAGGAGGGAATCACCGGAGATTACAGCTAGATACTCCACAATGTTCAGGACAATGTAAAGAACGAATCGCGGGGTCCATACATTTAACGGTCTGCGACGTGTTCCGTGTCAGCGGGATGTCAGACGACCCAGTCAGCATGTATGTGTGCTACGTACCGCCTTCATGGCCATGGCTGCTCAACGTAAATATATGCTGATGGGAAGGTAACAAATGTGGGGGAAGGCGAGAGACGGAATGACGAAAGTCCAAGAAGTAGTGGTGAGCTGTGTGGATCTCAGACATACATGCATTTTCGATTGGCGCCACGTGGCCGGGACTCTAACTCGTCCATTCCTTTCTGGGAACCGACTTTTAGACCAGCTTACGGCGACCAGCGCAAGCTCAACGTCGACGTCCACAGCCTGCAGCCATGCCCTTCTACCAGATGCTATGTATCACCGCACATTATCCAGAATATGTATGTTCTTGGGGACGCTGCGTGAAGATAGTCTGATAGCTTGCGCGCACAGAAACACATCAAGGAGCTGGTCCAGCAGACTGCCATGCATGTCATGAACAAGGGCGGTGTAGTGAGGAGGTTAAACTCCTGGGGAACGCTTCCTCTTCCACAGCGCATGCGGCGGCATCAAGCGTATCACCAGATTGGAGAGTGGGTACTTGTATCTGACATGTTATTTGAGTCATTGACCGTGGACTACCCATAGCTACTGGACCATGCACTTCGACGCATCACCACGGACACTAAAAGAGCTTGACTCCCTCATGAAACGTGATCCACGAGTCGTACGCTGGACAATGCTCAAGCTCGGAGACAAAGTAGAGGATGTTGTGACTCCACCGTCGAAGACCACACACCGATACTAGATGTTGCTCACGAATGCTTGTGCGGTTAGCCGGTATTTGTATCTATATCGTTTGTCATAATCTGGCTTTCATCACTTATCCTGCACACCTATCATGACATGAAGGGCCTTCAGCAAATTAAGTTGACAGGCATGAATCTCAATAAGTCAGACTGCTGTCCTCACATTGGAAGTATGCCATCGTTGGACCTGATTCTTAAAAAGCACGTATACGTGGGACAGTGCGCATTCTGTGTCTCTTCCACTCCGAACTTATCATCGCTACTCATCCTCGCTTTCACGTCGGAGTGTCTCTGGCGAGCAGTCAGGAAACTCTGCAGAAAGAGGAGACTTTCACATGTTTAGGTGCGCCGTTGTAGATGCCGGGAGCTGACAGCAATGGAGTATCAGAGAAGGTCCGGTAGCAATGTATCAGACCCTAACCTCTATAGGCGCAATTAGGACTTTTTGGGCTGCAATATTCTGGTAAGTCGGCCGAGCCATCTTTGTTCGACCACTTCTTTTCCCACAGAACTCAAGCATAGCCACATAGCGCCCAAGGACAGCCAAACCTGTAGCATATAGCTGTGTCAGCATATGTATCGGTAGCTTTCTATTGACTCCCCCTTCGTACCAGACCGCTTGTACCAGAAATGAATTCATTCTGCCCTCAGTATAAGACTGCTGGCGCGAGTGCTAGAGGCGAGCCGCATCCTCTTGCTCATGCTCAACTAGAGGAGATCTGCATCCCGCTTGATACGCCGTCAGACTCGACAGAAGGAACAGTACGCCATGATGCGGTATGTGTTCGTGTCCCCCCCAGATGACACCCTATTTACACCGTCGGCGAAGGACCAATGCCCACGTCGAAATTCGCGTCCTACATGCCCCGATCTTACTAGCGATCCATGTCTCATACGCCAGGATGAGAACAACCCAATTCATGACGATAGCATTGTCGCGTCGCAGCAGACTGTTCCAGCTGAATCCCTCCATGCAATCACTCAGGTGAATGTACCCAGTGTGATACTCAAGCAGTCTACCCCTGACGTCGTGGATGCCTCCGACGCATGGGAAGAATGTGCGAGAGAGGTCTGGGACCGCGAAGAGGCTCTGGTAAAGAAGTGGAAGGACGAGATCAATACCCTACTGACTTTTGTGAGTGCTGTCGACCGTCCACCGAAGTGTCTAACCCCTGAATATTGATAGAGAACACCTGTATAGGCTGGTCTGTTCTCCGCCGCTTTGACTGCTTTCAATGTGCAATATTATTTGGCACTTCAACCGCAATCACCCGATCCAACGACTCAAGCAGTGTTGATCTTGGTTGGTGCTGTAGCCGCGAGTGGCGGCAGTACGGACATTATTCAGCCCCTGCTTGCTCAATTAAACGCGTCTTCGACTACTACTCCAATCTCTTCTCACGTGGTCTCTATCAATGCGTTGTGGTTCTCAGCTCTCGTGTTCAGTCTGAGTGCTGCGTCCCTCGCGATATCTGTCAACCAATGGTTGCACCATCATATCGATCACGCCGCATCCAAGTCACGCCAAAGCGTCCGTGTCTGGTATTTCCGACATCAGGGTTTTACCAGCTGGCACGTCCCTTTCATCATCAGCCTACTCCCCGTTCTCCTTCAAACATCCCTTGCGCTCTTTCTCATCGGTTTGGTCGAGCTCCTCTGGACCCTTAATCCAATCGTTGCGGGCATCGTCACAGCGCTCATACTGGTCTTACTGTCGGTCTCAATCCTGTCCACGTTCTTCCCAGCAGTTTCACCTAGCTGTCCTTACAAGTCTCAGCCTGCATGGTGGTCTGTGTTAGTCATCCAGCACATTCTCGATCTCATCCTGCCGATCGTTGAGCGATTCGCGAGTCTCACGACCTGGACATGGTGTCGACAATTCCTGCCTATCCCTGCTCTGTCTCAACGTATATTCACATGGAGAAGGCAGAATGCCATATCAGACTGGTGCGGTGCGCAGAGGGCTCGTCCGAGACTCATAAGCTGGCAAGAGTTCGACGACACCGCTGTACGCTCGCAAGTAGAGAATGCGAGCGCCAACGACACCTTGCTAATGCTGGTCGAAGCAGATGCCACTGTCAGGGATGATGATTTCCTCCGCACTGTTGTGCGACCTTGTCTGCAGTGGGGAGATCTCCCTGCTTGCCTCCCCGCCTTTTATCGCATACTGGAGCACAGAGCGCACGAAGTATTGGCTTCGACAGACCCTCCCACTCTCAAGTGGTCGCGTAGCGAGCAGGACGGTCAGGCGCTCATCGCGATGGGTCATATCTCCGTTGACATTATTGAAAGGATCGCTGCAAGCCCTACGTCCCATGACGCAGGTCATACGAAACATCTCATGCGTATTCTCGGGCTGCTGCTGAACCTTCTCCATGCAATTCCTCAAACCAATTCTACAGTGTTCAGTCGTCTCGTGCGCCTTGGTCCGACCATCGATGTGTCTGACGACGTTCACGATCGGTTGGCACAATTATTTCAGCTAGCGGGTGACAGGTATGCTATTAATACAGATGGTTCGCACATATTTATCTCTGCGGAACCTCAGTTGCTCATACGAAATATTCGCTAGACGCGCGTTTAGTGCTCTCGAGTCTCTCGATTGTGCGTGCGACCTGCACTCCCCAAAGATTTCTACAGATATCAAGTTTTGCTATACGAATCGCTGCAAGACTATCCGAAGCCGATTTTGCAGACGTTCGTGGAGACTTACAAGACGCATTAGTTGTAGTAGCCAAAAACTTTGGTCCGGATGCGATCGAACCTACCGCACGGGAATTGACTACAGACGATGGATGGGCGCGACTGAATGACGTCCTTAATGCATGCAGCGCTCTTGCGCAAATAGACTCTGCCATCTTCCCCCCCAATATTGTCACTGCATTCGAACGTTGTGCCTCACGGTGTCCTGAGGATTCTAGGCCCATCATATACGCTAAGATTAAAGACAGCTTAGCCAGGTTGCGCACACAAACGAAGTGCTTAACCTGATAGTGTGTTTTTCTTCCTTCTCCCATTTTGTCGTTGATATAATTTATTTACAGGTCGCTTGTCAAGCTCGCTTCAAGGTTAGAACAAGACGACAGAGATATTTTGGGGTGGTGCTGTAGTAACAAACGTAAACTGAAGTGATATTGAGCAGGATGGAGACTCTTATGCTTAAGTAAAGCTGCTTCAGAGAAAGTCGCAATAGTAGAGAGCACTAAACTTGAAGAAATCACCGACGATTTCAGACCTTATTCAAAAAAGGCAAAATTCTGAGACGTCTCTGGCGACGAGTGTCCAGGGAGATGGAGACGAGCTGCTGAGCAGACGACACGGCCGGGACGGGGAATATCACTTAAGTCTGGGACGTACAATACTTATCAGTGGCACTTAATATTGATCGGCGAGTTAGCCACTCAGGCTAGCGCCGGACGTCTCCCGCATCTCCACGACCGTACTCGGCCTCACTTCGTTTCGTTGGATTCTTTGGTGGATCAATCCGATCCTGGAACCCTGAACAGAATGGCGAAATCAAAGAGAAAGCGTTCTGGAAAACTGGCGAGGCCACGTGTTGTCAACTTACCAATGGAGCTTGTCCTCGAAATATTACTCCTGCTGGATGTTTATGAACTCCTACAGTGCCGATTGGTACACATATATCTTTGTCGCATGGTTGTTACTCAATTCTTTAAAGGTCTGTAAAGAATACGACCAACTAATCCACGGAGAAAAACGCCTGCAATACTCTATCGAGTTAGCCAGGACTGGCTGTGTGGATTGTCCTTCAGACCGGTTGCCAGTTCCCCAACGCCTTCTCACGTTGCAGACCTCGCAAGCTGCATGGAGAGACCTCAACTTCGGCACGAAGAAAAGTTTCAAGGATGATGCCTTTCCAAATAAGTATGTGCTGTGGAGATTCCGCGGCAGTGTCCTTGTCCTCGCCTATCTCGATGGCGAGCATGACTTCGAGGACGGTGAATATAGCTATTTCAATATGCTCGACGTGTTGTTTGTTCGATGTACCGGTCAAGAACAAGCTCATCGCACACATCGCCTTGGTAAAGTCTTCACAGGTCTTGCCATAGACCCGGCACAAGACCTGCTTGTGCTATGGGAGGCTCATCATTTTGACACTAAAGAAGAAGGTCTGCCGTGAGTGCTTTCACCTCAATCCATAGATCCGCATGGTAATTTATCACTTATATTATCGTTGTAGAATGACTTGCCTGTCTCTTTGCCACGGCACTCCTCATGAGCAAACCTCTCTACATTCGGTTACCATTCCTCTCCCCGATGAATTTGACGAAGATGCGGTACACATTCTCGGCGATTGGATCACAGTCTCGTCAATCAATACCAAACAAGCGACCATTGAGTGGAAGAGCGATACTGTGAATGTGCGTTCCTGTCGGTCGAGCCGTCTCATTCCATATTAAGAATCTAGTCTAGTCTGTGTCAGACCAGCGTGGTTGCATGATCAGCGCAAATTGCTTCCTTGTTCCCAGACTCCGCGAAACGGGAACGTTATCACTTAACGCATACGCCTACGTGAAGACAAAGAAATCCGGAAGTGAATTCCGGCTTGCGGCCATATTCGAGTTGCCGTGCCCTCGGGAGACCCGGGGCGTCAAAACGACGTGTCAAGCATTTGCATCTGGTTGCTTCCAACCCAAGCCATCACCGCTGTTCCCTCCCCGGCCCTACATTTCCGCTCCGGATCCGTTGATGGTCCTCCTCGAGATCACGTTCGAAGATTACGGGCAGACATACGAGGTATTTGTTCGGACACAGCCTATCATTGCTGTTATCCGTGCCTGGAAGCCCGCCCGTGCCCGAAAACAAAATTTCGTTACAGTCGCTTGGGACGACTGGGGCCCGGATTCTACGTATTGGTTTCATAATAATAGATTTGGAGACACAATCTGTTCACATGAGCCTCATTCCTGGCGGCATTCCTTCTATGGCTATCGGGCCCTGACACCGGCTGGACTGCTGGATTTCAATCCAGCGGATTTGCCTCCGGACGTCCACAAGGACAACGCGCGCAGACGGCGTTTTTCTATCGCAGAGACCCATTATGGGACAGTCGCGGAGGACTCGGACGCGTATTTCCAACATGCTGTTGAGACGAATGCGCCGTACTGCCGTCGCGAAGTCCCAGAGGAGTCGTGGCTGGCGATGACATGTCGTTATTGGATGCTTGACGAAGAGGTGCTGGCTGTGCTAGACGTGCGTATCTCGACTCACTATCTGACTCCTCATACTCGTGAACATTGATCTCAATCTCTGCGCAGCGCAATGTAAATGAATGGAAACCTCACAGGCGGGAGACCCTCTATATAGACAACCTAGCAGTACTAGTCCCTGGGCCCGAAACACCACGAAATGTGGCGCATTGCTGGGATTAGGCGCCGGGGCGAAGCTTATATTCCGATGTGTTTGTCCTGCTGCTATAGAAGGCTGACACTCTGCGTAAACCATCCATGAAATATAAGCACGGTATAACGATTACTGTTCCCACTGAAGTCACCATCAGGACTTTGGCTGGCACCGGTATGATGCACCTTGTTCTCGCTTCGGGTCTCGGACGAACTTTAACATATTGTACCCTTATAGTATGAATTGCGCTTTATCTTTCCCCAGTTGCAGCATGCTGATGATTGAATGGCTTTGCAAAGGCATCTTCCACAAAGTCATAATCAGCGATCCGCAGCTGCAACACGCCACCGAGTGAGTTAAGACGCATTACATTTACGTGGATAACCCCTATGACTATTGGCGAACGACTATGAGGTTTATAGGCGCATCGTTTCGCCTAGAGTGTGTGGTTTAGTCACTGGTGTCAGCCCTATGAGCGAATTGGGTTAGTCTCCTGCCAGAGGCAGAGTGGATACTCCCTCAGACCCCGCAGGCTCCGGATATCAGTATTAGACCATCGGGGACATCATGGACAATGTGAATAGCGGATCATCGTGCAAGGCTGCACTTGTGGTGTTTAAGACGGGGGCGCCAAGGAACCCGGGATCCTAGCCTAAATGGTGGACATGTGGATATCGGCATGGCATATACAGTAGTTCAGCACGGGAACAGGCTTGCTTTACCTCCTCGACCCCTTTCACGACGTGTCGGAGCATGTCCGTAGTCTGACACATGCAGGGTCTGGCTGTGTCGCCACCAGTCCGCGGATGGAATCGCGTGAGCGCTGTTCTGCGCGCAGCGCTACCGTATTGACGCAGCTGAGCACGCGTATACACCAAGCTGCTCCCATTCATGCTTATAGGCGCGTAGAAACGTTCTCAAATATCTGAGAAATATAACATGCGTGCTCGTATACGGTACACTTGTAGGCATGAATAGAATACCATCTCCCGCTCCCTTAGCTGCAGTTGTGACAAACCCTCCGGCTTCACGGGTATGGCAAACGGCCTCAAAGCCTCAGTACTCAGTGTCCGTGATAGAGTGCTGACAACGGAGCGGAGGCAAAGGCTTGCATCAACAAGCGAAGCGGACAGGCATGGAACTGCGTTCAGAGCAACTTACATTGTCGCGGTGGTAATATGAGGCCAAAACACGAGGGCTGGGAGTGCGACTCGGGAGTCGGGACCGACTGTCCCACATCGATGGGGAGTCGAAACAGAAAGCACGACGGCTATGCAGCTGGCGAAGAGCAAGTGCGACTTGAATCAATGCATATACAACACCCAGTCCGCTGGTCACATTGACGCACGCGATAGACAAGGACCTCTCTTCGCGATATAGATCACTGTTGCAGGCACTAAGCGCCAAGTCGCCTGAAAAGACATGCGTTGTTCGTGCACAGGCATCCATGGGTGTCAAATAGAGCGAATCCAATTAGCCATCAGCCATGCCAATTTCGATATTCGCTCTGCGTCGGATGCCTCGTCTCCCGCCTATGACACATGATGATCGACAGACGCAAATACACGAAATGGTCAACCGAGGGCGACCTGACACTTGCTAATAAGCGTAACGGACGTGGGCGCACCTGCGGATCGGCAGACGTGTCTGATGCGATTTTCGTTTTGCAAAGACCTCAGGATGAAGGCCTCGGTGTAAGCTCGCCGTGTGTTTGCGAAGCGTGCACGCTGGTGTTCATGTCAGCCCTGATCGACGATCTGCGCGGCTTCGGTTCGCTAAGTTCACTCTTTGAGGAGAAACTGCGCCTGGAGCGTTCGGTGGCCAATCATGAAAGGAGGGAACACCCGAAATACGCAGTCTGAGTCTGCTCGTCTGGGGTCGAACAGGAATGTTCAGGACCCGCGGCATAGTGACTGACGGGAAGCTCGCAGTTTAAACCTTGAAGGTTCTCTTGCGGCTGCCTACGTTGAGCGCGCCGAGGGTAGCCCCGAAGGATGGAGAAAGTTTGGCTTGCACGTCAGAAGCATGTGGAGCACGTCGCAGTCGTCCAGAAATATCGCACATGGCGCCGACGCCGTCAGGCCAGGTGAGAGCTGCAGCGTCACGCCGGCTCAAAAGGGCATTTCGACTGCTGTTGCAGCAGGCTCGGGCGCGATCGCGCACTGTATCGATCTCGGTTTGCCCTCCGACGTGAGGTAGATGACATATACTTAGCGACAGACGCCAGATGGCGCTGGGCGCGGCCATGTGCGAGGATTGGCTGTGGGGAAGCACTCAGATGCATGCAGTCAGATGCACGCTCGTCGCTCGAGGCCGACGCCCGACGAAGCATTCGAGGCGTAATTGCGAGAAGCCGAGAAGACGGTCGGTACACTGGACGCGTCGCGCCACGAGGATGTGGATCTCGCGCGCGGACGGCATCGCACGTGCCGAGGACGCATCTCGATCGGAATGTTTCTCGGCGGTTCACCTGGAATGCTCGCAGGCGGCAGAGCATAGCATGTCCTCGGCCGCATACCGTGTGGATGCGTGGTACGGGACAGCCATCGACGTTATAAGTCAGCTTACTGTCCAGATCCGCGTCATCACCGCAATTATCGGGTTTGCGGTTGGGCGGCAGCGACGAGTTGGACACAACCAGCGCTCTGTCGCGCTTGTGGCGTGGGAGGGATCGGGGCATCAACAAGGCTTGTTATGGAAGGTCCTGTCATCGGACGCCTGTATGAAGCCAAAAATGCACCCGGCAGTGCTTCCGCACGATGTGTTCCTCAGTTGACACTTCTGGCGCCAGATTCCCAGCACTCCATCACTGCTCGACCCTGACACGCCGACGGAACTGCCCCTTTCGGCTGTCAATTGCCAGCAGCCATGTTCTTGTTTATTGAGGTCGCCGGATGGCCAAGACCGCACCTCTGTCCGCAGCCGTGCTGTGCTCTGTCCGCTGATGGAAAATACACCGCTAGGCTTGTGCAGTAGCACAAGGGGCAAACAAGAGCCCACGCAGAACTGCGACGGGCCCAGCATTTGGCAGTGGGCACATGCCACAAGGAATGATTCTGCACATAACAAGCGAAGAACCGGCCGCTTTGAACGGGAATCTCGGACAAGGGTATGAAATACCGTACGGATGACGTTTTTAGGTGGCAACGACCATTTTTCACGGCGATGCGCGGCCCCCGAATATCCCTCAACGGGTCAGTGGCCTGTCCTGGGATCCCGGTTTGCCTTTTGAGACGACTGAGTTGACTTGTAGGTTTGTCCCAATCAAGCTTAAGACGCACGCTTCATGTATTTTACGCGCACTTGAGCCAAACGTATGTGACCCAGCTGCAAGGTTCTCAGCTGCCTTGCCGAGGGCCAAGGCTAGGCCGGAACGCCCACAGTGGCGCCCTTAATGAATGTTTGATTTGTCGTGTTCGCAGAGATGTCACTATCTCCAAGGCTAGGTTGCCGTGACAGTGCTACAGATCTTGGGAAATAGAGAGCTATTAAAGATGCGACCGGATGCACCGCGTTGCCCCCAAGCTTCGATGACCGCCGCGGCCTGCAGCCACGGTCGGTAATGGTCCATATGGGCGGCGCCGACGCCACATTTCTGACTCTTTTCTGCGCTGTGTGACAGAGCGGCTATGTCAAGGTTAGATGAATGCGAGCGATGGGGTGCCACCCTGCATTCAACAAGGGGGCGAATTGTAACGAGCGAAAGACAAGGATGTTCTGGGGTCCTGGCGCTACATGGAGGGACGGCGACAAATGGTGTCCGATGATATCGCCTCGAATGGCAGGTCGTTTGGCCCGGAACAGGCATCGATGACACGCGGCGGCGGGCGGTGAGGCTATCATTCCTGGCGAACGGAGGGGTGCGATTGGCGGAGGCGGGCGCTCGCTGGGGTGGACGAGGGCGCGGGTGGCCGGCACAGACCTGCTGAATGGAGGGGGTGGCTCGCGGCGGGATCCGCCTCGAGGGAGCCCTCGACCGCTGCCGGGATCTGTGCGATTGTATGCCCGGATGTGATGCTTCTCTACTCTTTGAGTGCACGTCCTGTCCCCCGCCGCGACGCGTGATCCCACAACGCCCGTCGCACCTGCCCCTCCCCTCGCCTTCGCCCTCCCCCGCCCCCAGCTATATATACCCGTGTCCTGCACCGACGGGCTCCCCCGGCCCAGGCTCAGCTCTTGCCCCGTGTGCTCTTGTCTTGTGCTTGTCACGCGTGTCCGTCTCCGTTCCTTCAGATCGAACGCTCGCCGCTGCTTGTTTGATCTGTCTTTGTGCCGTCCGTCATTCGTTCGGGCGCGTTCCTTGCATCCTCCTCTTGCTGCTACTTCCAACTCCGCGACCGTTCACCCGCTCCCGCTTGCTTCAACTCCAATGGACCGCTCCCCCGTCCCCTTCCCTACGTTGCCTCTTCAGGCGGAGGAGGTCCGTGCTCTTGTTCCTCTCACATCGATGCGTTATCCCGCGTGCACCGTTCTCTTCGGCTCATCTCGCTTCTATCGCTCTCATCTCAGACTCACAATGCGGACTCTCGTCCTGCTCTGTCCTCCCGTGTCCATTCCTCCCCCTCGCTCCCTAACCTCTGGTACGTCTCGCGCTATGCCCTGTGTATATGCATGAGTGCTAGTTTAATCCCCTTTTATTGACCCCCGATACTGATTTTGTCTTGATTTTATAATCGTCTGCAGGCTCCCCGCTCCTCCTGGGTCTGCGCCCCCTCGCCTCGCGCAACGCTTTCAAGCGCGATATCGCCCTCATCTCCGACCCCTCGACCTTGCGGCCACGCCAGACACATCTCCGTCAAAGTCGAAGTATACCCAGAGCAAAAGAAGCACCTCTGGCTCTCCGTGCCGTCCCGCTGTCCTGCTGACTCCCCCACTGACCCCCTCGTCGTCGTTTAACTCTACTACTAATGATGGGCCGTCCACCCCTCCCGAGGCTAATTCTCCCTTGCGTTGTGTATACCCCACCGACAGGACGTTCAACGGTCCTTCGTCCATAATTGACTCTCCCACGGCCTTGAAAGGGCACGCGCCACTGCCGCAGGGGGGATACTTGACGCCATCCAGTGGACGCTCGCATTCGATGTCGTCAGAAACCGACTCTGGATATGCTGTTTCTGCGACGAGTGCTGGCCCCGATGCCGTATCTGCACTTGCTGCCGGATTGGCTGACACGGATATCACCCCTCGAGACGAGAGAAAAGCCAGCTTTTGTGTTTCTAGCCAGCCTGCTGAGTCCGCCTCATCCGTGGATATCGATTTTAGCAACAGTACAGGCGAAATCGAGCCCAGTCATTTTCTCCTGGTCAGTAGTCGTACTCCGTCTATGTGTATATCGCATATATCCTGTTATTTTGTGTGTATGCTCACTATATGCACCACTAGGTCCGCAATGTGCCCAAATCCGCGTCTGGCACCAAGCTGAACGACTCCTTCGCTCCTCTTGGCGATATCAAGGGCATCCTGGTGCGCTTCCAGGCGTCCCATGGCGTTATCATCATCGCGTTCTTCGATATACGCGAGTCGATACGTGCGCAGAGGCAAATTCCTAGCCAGTCTTTGCCAGGCTTGGAAGAAGTTCGTCTTGATGCCAGGTTTGTGAACACAGAGCAATTGGAGGCTGTGAGTCTATGTGTCCCTATACCGCTGTCGCTGCGGAGGATTGACAGTGATCCACTTCTTTCCCCCACCTCCTTTCAGACCATTGGAAGATCTTCCTTCATCAACGAGACTGATGGTGCGCTCTTCGTTTCCGTTGGGGACCACCGCTTCCAGGCGCCAGCGTTGCAAAATCTTCTCTCGTCTTTCGGCGAACTCAAATCATTCGAGTTGGTGGACCCACATGATCAAGTACGTTCACGCCGCCGCTCCACCATGTCACAGGCTGATATCTTTTTGATAGACATACCATGTTGAATACTACGATATACGCGATGCACACAATGCTCATCGCGCCTTGCACAGTCGTACGTTCCTCGGCGTCCGTTTGCATTTGTATGCGAAGAAAGATCTGCCGCTCGAGTGCCCTACTCAATCGGATGACCCTTTCCAAATCACTACCACCTTGACCAGCCCATCATATCAACCTTCTTTGTTACTGGGATCTACGGAGGCCATTGAGGAGCAGAAGCAGCAGGCAGATAGAGAGATGCGTTTCACACAAGGCCAGTATATTCATACATCGCCGTGCTGAATACTTACCCAGTTGACTATCTGCAGGTCGGGTACGCCCCCGCAGTGTTAGTGCTAGTGAAAGCATCGGCGCTCCGGATGCTGTACGGCGGTTATGGAAGGGCAGGGAATCGCCTCAGGAGCACAGCCGTCGTTGCTCCAACGACCTATTCTTTGATTCTGTCGGCAAGGTGACTCTTCATGCTGCTGATAAGTCGCCACTCAAGAACTGACAGAGAGTACTCTTAGGTGATCGTCTCGCCTCAGACACCTTCTAGGCCAAGGTCTATCAGTATTGGCCCCGATGACTTGGCTGGAGCTGCCAGGCATCAACGTACGAGCGAACACTATGCTCCCCCATCGCCAGCCCATCAATTCGCGGAAGTCCCCCGCGCCCAGCCTTACACGGGCTCGCCTGCGATGTATGTTCCGCAGGATTATGCCTTCCCGACGGTCTCCTACCCAGCGCAGGCCGGCATATATGCTGAAGCCACTGTTCCGAGTGTCGCCAACATTCACTGGGCGTATGCTGCGCCTCCTGTCCCAGCCATCGAGTATTGCATCCCACCTTCGCCTCGAGCAATGTACCATCATCCAATGCCTGCCACCTCCAGGAAGCCCTCAAGCGCAGTTCATCAGCGACAAAATCATCGCCGCGATCCCAGTCCCGAGGAGTACGGACTTTACGAATCCCTGCACACGAACGCGTCCTATGGGCACGTCTCCCCGGGCGCAACGCTCGACATGCAGAGCGCTATCGATAGTCGCTTGCACAGTGGTACCGCCGCAGGCAACGGTAACATCAGCGAGAAGAACCAGCTCAATGTGGGCGCAATAGAACAGGGAAAGGACATGCGCACGACGGTGATGGTCAAGAACATCCCGAACAAGATGAGCGACAAAGACCTGCTCGCCTTCATCAACAAAGTGTGTCCTAGGCGCATCGACTTCTTATACCTGAGGATGGACTTCCAGAACGGTGGGTCGGATGGCTACAGTTGCAACGCGAAGATATTAATTGGCTTTTGTAGGATGCAACGTTGGTTATGCGTTTGTCAACTTCATCACTGTGGGAGATCTCTTGCATTTCGCGAAGACCCAGCTCGGCGTCAAGTGGTGAGTTATTTGGCCTTATGATTCTGATACAAACTCACAGCCACCTACAGGAATATGTACTCGAGCGAGAAGGTCCTCCAGATGTGCTACGCCACATATCAGTGCGTTCATTCTCACCTACTACTTACTGCGACTGTTTCTGACCGTTGTCATAGGGGCAAGGAGGCTCTCGTCGAGAAGTTCAAGAACTCTTGCATAATGGACGAGCGCGAGTCGTGGCGCCCCAAAATCTTCTATTCTGACGGACCGGACCAGGGTCTTCCGGAGCCGTTCCCCGCGCCGACGCACCTGCGCAGGAAGGAGCGGAGCTCCCACAACCGCGGCGCATTGTTTGTGCCCGGTCCTAATTATCAGCGGCGCGAAGCGAGCGAGAGTCCATCGCTATTCCACCGACGCCCTCATCCGCCGCGCATGTCTGCTCGCTGAAGGCATCCCATCCCAACTACGTTGCCTTGAGCATTCCCACCATCGCATATTCGCCACGATTTTCTAACAGCCTGCTGCCGTCGAAACTGTCATAACTGGTCTCTCACCGTCGAATATCTATTGCGTATGCCAGGCGACTGCGTCACCGGCTCGCATCATCCATTGGCCCTCTGCTGCTTCTGCGCAATCTGTATCAGGACCCTCGCTCATTCCAATCGCTGTCTCACAATCACCTCAGTCGCCACGCGTCACTGTTCGCATCCTTCCTCATGGACTTGCTGCTTTGCGCCGTCTCATCGAAAGCTATCTGTATTGTTCTTTTTAGTCGCTTCGTATCTGCTACAATTGCTGGAGTTATCCTGATATTCGTTGTTGTTCAGCTTTGCATGTAGCGGCTGTGGGGTCGTTCTGTGCCGTTCTCGGACGATGTGTCTGCAAACCGAAGTGTAGAACATGTATTGTAGATTTTATGTATGCGCCTAAGGGCCCGCAATATACCATCATCGCATACTGGTGAGTTTAACTTAACCCTGGCACAGCCTGCGCCAGCGACCGCTGGCAGGTGACCGCTGAAGAATCCAACGCAAGCGCTTGACCAAGTTGACTATGACAAGGAGAAAGAGGCTGAGATCCCATGGGCAACTACGTTGCACGGTCACGCAATTTTTGAGAGACCTGGTGGACAATCCGACGTGACCACTGATGAAATTTAACAATTGAATGGTGCAGAAATAAAGAGCATCTGCATATATTTCGTATTTCGTATAGAAGCCTGCGTCTCCGAAGCGCATTACGATCGAGCAAGAACATATTCCTCTGATCCTCAAGAGAAGTTTCAGCAGTAGTATACACGGTGGTGGCGAGAGGCGCTTGAGGGGTTTGTAGGATTGGTCTGGTTCAGGAGGGACTAAAGCGATGGGAATACGATAATTGTTGGTGATCAAGTTGTCATTAACAATCTCGAGGCTTCGAACCGGTGGCGACGTTGAAACGCGCCCACGTGACCGTTACTCTCACACGCGTTCCGACGAACATTTACTTTTAGCACGTCAAACGCTCCATTCCCGTTGCGATTCGCACCGTCTGACGCCTCGAGGAGTGCCCACCTGGTGACACAGCAAGATGGTGTAATTAAACAACATCTATATTCGCAAGTATTCTAATTCCATTATTTTTACATTGGAGGCAAGTGGAGCCCCATCATACTTTGCTCATTCGTCTCTGGTGAGGACGGCGAAGTTTATTGCAGAGGGTATGGATCGCCGTATCTTTCGTAGATGTAGGAATGAATGTAATCATCACACCATACATGGTGAACGCGTTACGCGCCTGCAGCTCTCGATCAGCAATTTGTTGAACAATTGACCTGCCTCAGCCCCAAATCGTCTACTGTGTCCCGCAAGTGGCATGTGATGGTACACCAGTGTCTCCAGCATATTTTCGCATAGGGTATCAGCGATGCCATATCCCATCGAGCGTCGCCAGTCGGAGCCATGCTCTTGTGCCGCTTTGTCCAATGCGAAGAGCAAAGGGAGAACATCCTCTCAGGTCTGTTGAGCATATACAAGCGTGGGATGCAACTACTACGACAAACAGATTGATCGTCACCCGATTGATGCCGAGGTTTGGCCAGAATGGACCGATCGTTCTGGCTGGATCTGTTTTGATCGAGCCTACCCATTTATCTGTCTGCTCATGAGTATCAGGCATGCATCCGTTGTCTATTGATGGCATGTGAGTGCACAAGTGCGTTTACTTTCGAGGTTGTACAGTGGCACAGATCCAGTACCAGCGGGGAACACGCAAAAACACAATGTCGGTGGCGCAAAGCTGCCGCTGCCACAAAGAATCGACGGTCGATCGAATCTCGATCGAGGGTTGAATTTGACCACCGCATGATGCTCGTGCTGAGTGAGGGATGACCAGAGTAATAACAGTAACACTCACCGAGTGTTACTACTTTGACTAAAAGCTGGAGCAAAATAGTAACAGTCGGAAATGTTGGAGCAAATTAGTAACAGTCAGAGTTGTACTTGGCAGGGTGATATGTCATTGAGGCTGGCTACCGTAAATCGGTGATACATCCATTGACTGCAGCTACTGTTCCCAATCCGGACATGTCCCTTTTTGGCAGTTAGGTTCGGTTAAGTGAGATTAAGTTGAATTAGGTTCGGTTAAGTTAGGTTAGGTTCGGTTAGGTTCGGTTAGGTTAGGTTAGGATTAGGTGGTATATCTTGAAAGAACTTTGTACTACTAGACATCGCGAATGACCCGGGACCTGTAGCAGGAATAAAGAAGAATCTTATTATGTCACAATGTTAGATGTATGGGCTACTATCGCTGTGCAAAGCGCGTCAAAGCGCGCCAGTAGCGCACCATATTACTGCACGTGACCAATGACGGTCGTTACTATTTACACTCGACGGAGTGTTACTATCACCCCCTCGAGTGTTACTGTTACTGCTTTGGTATATATGATGATGATGAAATCTACATTTATATCCCGCAACAAGCAAACATATAGTGCTAAGACGCGGCGGGCGCCGGCCCGCGAAACGCGGGCGGCGGCACCCCTGTCGTGTGAGGTATCTACGGGGTCGTATAGTAGAGCGCATGAAGTAATGTACGGATGCCAATGAAGGGTATGAGTGTATAGAGAGAGCGCGGTGCAATCGCACTGTCCGAGACATCCAACGCGCGTAGGTACGGGGAGCAAGGACAGATGAAAAGAAGGAAAGGAAAAAAGGATGAAAAGAAAGCCAAACTCCTCCCGAGTCGGCAAGCCATCGTCTTCTACCGAGGGCCCCAGCCGGAATAGCACCCCCGGTGCACGCGGTGGTGGTCGCAGATGGGGAAGGGGAGGACGCGGGGGGCCGAGGAGCAACCCGCCGTGCAGCGGGCTGCGGGCACTGCTCACGCCTCGTCGTCTTCATCGTCCGAGGATGCTTTGGTATATACTCATGCTGAGTGAACCAGCCGCTGCGAATTGCCACACAAGCTCTGACCAGCCCACATTTCAAGCATTTCTGTCCCAGGTGAGCTATGCATTATATATTGAGTTACTAAATCACAGGTAGCCTGTGATTGTAGGACACATCAAATTGTTGTCGCGGTACACACTAGACAGTCGCTATTGAATAGTCCGAATCAATCAAGAAAAACTGACCAACTAGAAGAGCCGTCGTGGATCTGCCGATAGGCCCTTACGCCTGTTATTTATAGCACATTAGGCATTGCACCGGTTATGCCTTCATGTTCAGGAAAGTCTAGCTTGAGAAAGGGCATCTGAGGACCCAGCTTCAATCTCAGCTTGGCTTATTCCAGAGTACGAGTCAAACACGAAAATATTGCAGAATAGCTTCTTGGGAAGTGGTTGTTTCATGAAAGCCTGCTAGTGTGTGCCTAAGCGCCAAAAGCAACGCGCCAGCACGTGATGCATTACTGTAACGCGACTGTAACGCGACGTGTGACGGGGGCTTGCCAACTAGGCGCCCGCATCATGGCATTATTCATACCATTGCCAACGGCGTACAGTACTGCATGATGGCCATTCGGCTGGTCATTTTCGATGCGCTCCATACGTTGCTGAAGCCACGTCGTCCTATCTATGTTCAGTACTCTCAGACTTTTGAGCCCTATCTCGGTGTACTGGAACCTGAGGCACTCAAGAACTCCTTCAAGACAGGTGCGTTCGTGTACAATTTGGCTATCTGGACACCTCGTGGGGTGAAAGTTCTACATGATATGAATCATGCGTATCATGAGGATTGACATACGGCTTGTAGCCCTGAAACAACTCCAGACAGAGAAGCCCGTCTATCAGAGCGGCGCCCAGGAATGGTGGGGCGAGGTCATCCGCCGCACAGCTATTGGTGCAGGAGCAGACCAGGAAGGTTAGCAGGACTAATAATCACCTGCTCAAGTACAATGACCGTTCCATGCAGTCGTCGACAAGTCCCTTGGTGAGATTGTGCCGAGACTTTTGCATCGCTTCGCGTCGAGAGAGGGTTACAAGCTCTTCGACGATTCTCTACCAACGCGTGCGTCCAGATCTCCTTGCGATGCTCTGGATAGCGATGAGATCTAAGATGCCGGTGTACCATCCAATGGTCCACAGTCCAGCGTCTGAAGAGCATGAGCGTGCACACCGCTGTCATCAGCAACACTGATGTGCGAATGCGTGCGTGGGATATCTGGCTGCTTCACTATACTTGTCCCTTACACCACAATGCCTATGCTCGCTACAGAGGCCGTGATTGAAGACCTCGGTCTACTTCCTTACATAGACGCTGTGCTTCTTAGCGAGGAAGAAGGCATAGAGAAACCTTCGCGTGAGATCTTTCTCCGTGCATGTTCGCGTGTAGGAGTGAGTATGCACGAGGCCTTACACGTCGGGGACGAGCTCGCCGCGTACGTACATGTCTCATTGTACTGCTCGTATTTCCGTTGATCGCTCATATTTAGAGACTACTTCGGTGCGAAGCAGAGTGGGCTGTCAGCGCTGTTGCTTAGACGACCAGGACCTGAGGGCGAGGGCGAAATGAAGGAGGCTAATGAGGACCTACGTAGCATAGAAGTCGTCTCCGATCTCTTGCATGTCGTGGACAGGGTTAATAACGCCAACGAACGGGGCTAACCATCAGTCTACGATGACAACTGCCAAGCGCATGACGGAGTCTGCAGTGAGGTCAATATTACTGCTGGTCCATGGACATCATATTTCCAAGCGAAGTTCAAGCACATGCTGTCGCGTGTATGCTGCAAACGGAATGTCCACGGTTATTCGCGCTTTATATCCTTTTGGATCTGCAACCTTCGTCTGTTCCACTCGCTTCGCCAGCGTTGCCATTGGTCTTCCGTCCCACTATCGCCCCACACTGCCCATCCGTCACGGAGCCTGAACCAAGAGGAGATTGGGTTTGAGAGCACGGCCGCACGGACCTGTCCAAGAGTTGACGCTGGATACTTGCAGGGAATGAGCTCGATGACGGTGTAGTAAGATGTGCCGAAGAATGCGCCGATCAATACACCCCATAGAACTTGATGAGCGCTGTGGTATGATAGATGGTAGCTGTTGCACACGAGTTCGGCCTGCGGGTTAGTATATGTTAAGTACCGAGCGTGCAGTCATGCAACCAACCGAGAATATGCGACAGCACCTGCCCAGCCTACGATGAAAAGCTGGACTAGGCTTCTCCAGGCAAGGTCAAGCAGTCGGTATCCTGTTGATACGAACCGGTGGCAAAAGGTGATGTGACAGAGCAAGAACGCCGCAAAGTAGCCCATCCATTGGCTGTGTGAAGAAGGGAAGCCGTAGCCGTCGCCCAGCTCAACTAAATGTCTGGCATTAGTTCGGATACTCATTGACGTGCAGGAGCACACAACAATCATGTGTGCGGGATGGTGCATATTGATAAATGGACTCACAATTTGGACGCTTCTCCTTGATGATGTGTTTCAAACCCCAGTTGAATGCTTCACAGAGCATCTGCCCGGCCCACATCTCAAGAAAGAATAGCTCACGCGTCTGAACCACGAGTACCGCATACGCGGGCTGTGACGGCAATAACTTCAGTTTCCTTGGAATACCTATAGTAGAGGGCACTGACATTGATGAGGATGGGGCTGAGTGTCAGCAAGGCAAGCACGATGGACGTGGTCGAAGATTCATGGTCTGGTCATGGCCGCTGTGTGTTGTGAACGGTGATGCGCTGTGTGCACTGGGCGGACACGTACAAGTCACATAAGTGAGGTCTAGCGGCACACGTCGAACAGCTATCGCATCCTCCATAACCGATGTTTGGAGTGTAAGCAGGCAGAATATGAGAGCACATGAGGATAAGTATGGTCTCTTAGGTGCTCAGGCGCCCGGCACTCCTGAGCGCTTATGCACAGGCGTCCATCTGACTGAGTTCACCCGGAAGAGCCACCGCCTTGACTTCAAACTCGTTTATGGCCCATGGACTAGTATTTATCAGTGCTAATGGGAGATTCACGGGAAACGACAGTTGTCGGATTGAGCGAAGAAATCCGATGCAGGCTTGAGTCCATAGCGTCGCGATCACGTGCTGCCAACGCGTTTGGGACCTCGCAGTTGCTGAGTGGGTTGTTTCCACACCTCTATCAGTGAGCTAACCGCAAGGCGTCATCCAATCGTCTCTACAGCCCACCTCCTTTGGACTACCTGAGGTATTTGCAGACCGAAACTCATCCCATATTTATGATCCAAACGCGTTAAAGAACCCGCACTCCTGCTGAAAGTTACCGCTGTCTTCGTAACAACTTGCGAGGTCGCTCGTCTCTTATGGAGAGCTACTCTGCAGATTTTGACTCGACTCGGAAAAGTGATAATTTGAACTCGAACACTCGCTCTCGGAACCCCCAACATCGTCTGCGCGATCTCAGTCAGGTCTTTGACGGCACAAAGAAGGCGTCTGCATACATATTGGATCCCTTGTCGCACGACATGGTCTCCTGGAGGACCCGACTGCTGCGAAGCTTCTACCGTCATCTTCCTGCAGACCTTCAACCTGCTCGCCAACGTGTCTCGAAGATACACTGGCTGTTTTTTCTGTACTGTCTGCTGGGCTGCGTGTTCTTTCCTTGGTCAATGTCATCGTATTACTTCTGGAGTGAAGGTGGCCTCATGTCGACATCTTTGGAGAGCTTTGGTACGTTGATCAGGCTTTCGAGTATCAAGGAACGTTCTCATGTGTCTTCGGCAAGAATCTGAGGCAGCCCCACTCTCGGCTCTTCCGATTGATCATCTATTATCCAAAATCACGAAGGTATATCCTCCTCCTAAGGCATTAGATCCGTATATTCTCAAGGCATCCGTGGATCCATCAACGATAACGGCTTGTCTCTGGGCGACAGATCAAGACCTCCACTTGATATCTGCTTGGGCAAGCCGCTGGACGGGACCAATTTCTCTATTGCTCACTACAACTGCTGAGCCATCCTCCCCTCCTCATACCGCCTTGCTGCGCAGACTCGCTGCTCTCCAACGGCACAGTATACTCCTCAATGAGACGCTTTCGGCGCATATACTACACCTGACGCGCCCTGCTGGAAACTCCAGCTCTCGCAACCCGGCACCAGCCAACCCTAACGCGTTGCTCAACCTGGCGCGCCTGTTCGCACAGACCTCTCGCGTCGCATTGTTCCCTGCGAATATGTCCACCACGCCACCCAAAACGCTCTACCGCTCGCTGCTTGCCTGGTCGCCGCAGGCATCGTCTCTCGAAGCTGTCCAGCCGAGACTGACAGCGCGCCGCCCCACAATCCTGACTTCTCGCGGACAGAGTGGCTTTCCCTTCGCCCCATTGGCTCCGGTGGTGCTCGGGCGCGACGACCCTCTCTGGTGTACGGAGCGCTTCTTTGTCGGTCCCAGCTCGCCTGAGGGCGGGTCGGCTGCGCGCGCAGCGGATTGGGAAGAGTGTCTCTGGCAGATCTGGCTCGAGAACTTCGGCGATGTCGAGGTTCGGCAGACGCGCGGCTGGTTGCACGACACCTTCCCACTTCATTCTGAGTATGTGCCATCATCCGATCCTCCTGCAGTGGTAAGTACCCAGGTCTATGTCTTGGTAGAAATTATGCTGACACCGAGCAGACTAAATTGCGCCGACGCTTGGCTGCGAAGTACCGCAGCGAGACCTGTGTCTTGGCTACCCGGCAGCTTGCTGCACTGAGGAGTACCGACAAGGCCCTCGACGCGAAGAAGGCTCGCTGGCTGAAACGCGTATGTCGCGCGTGGACGAATGGCGCGAGTCAAATGTAAGGGCGGACTACCCAGTGGATGAGGCATTGTGACTAAGTTGCATGGTATTTTACATCAATGGTACATCAGGGTACATTGGGCTTGTCACTATGTTGTCTTGATAAGGAATAATTATACCTCCTGGCTCTCGACAGGTAGCTGTATGCGTGCTTCCCGTTCTTCGTCGTCATCTTCTGTCTTGATACTGTTCATAGGCTCGTCCTTATCGACTTGGAATGCTGCCCAGATGGCCTCGTGCTCAGGCCCGTCCACGAGCAGCTCGAGCATCCCCTTCGCCATATCTTACAGAAGGCTAGGTCAATCAGATCCCCACAAGATGATGCCCACACACACACACACCTAGCGTCTGGTCTAACTGATTTTGCAGCTTTGTAGTAAGCGTCTGAGGTGGCTCTGCGTAGCTCAGCCTGCCCAGTGTCACTAGGAGCATATACTGTATTCCATGAAACTGCCGGCTTGGGGGGCATAGTAGGATCTTCTGCCGTAGGTTGAACGACGACCCTGCGCCGAAAACCAGGCTGTACAGAAGGGACATAGTCCGCACAACAAGGACAACAACGCTGTGGTAAGATTGCTCTTGTCAGTGTTGCTCATGACGCAATAGATATGGACGCACGATTCGACCCTTGCAGGAGAACGCATCAACGAAGG
Organism: Postia placenta MAD-698-R-SB12; assembly: GCF_002117355.1. NCBI lineage: Eukaryota > Fungi > Basidiomycota > Agaricomycetes > Polyporales > Adustoporiaceae > Rhodonia > Rhodonia placenta. The sequence continues at coordinate 2,778,080 of NW_020169833.1, read as the reverse complement.
CTCCTCCTCAAAAAAAGGAGTGGACACTTGTGTCAGGAAGACGACCATCGATGGGATGAGGGTTTGAGATTGCACAAGGATAGTGATAGCATCGGCGTGAGCAACAGATAAGCTTGCAACAAATGCAAGGATAGACTCCTTAAGAGCATCAGCCTGAAAAGAAAGTCAGCGATGAGAAACAGACTATGGCTACGGAGCAGAAACACACTTCAGCTCCCTTTCGGGAAGTATCTATCAGGTAGGCGGAGAGCTGCTCGATATGGGGCAACCTGGAGAAATTGGGTGACGCGCTGCTTTGGGTCAGAGAATCTGCCTCTGGAGGCAGAGCCAACAAGTGTCTGAAAAGGGAATGATCTAACAGACATGTCAGATTTGGCCGGCGCTGATCTGATCGCCCAACTCACGAGAAGCAAGGAGTGTTAGTAAACGGGTCGCATGCGCCAGAAGGGAGGTGGGTAGACCAGGGGCGAGCATGGTGGAGAGTGTGTCTGGACTCCGCGGGATGTATGCTAGTCTACATGGGATGTCAAATATTGCAGGACGGGTGCTATGTTGTACACACCGCGGAACGAGGTTCGCCGGTATGGTCCACGTTATGACCTCGAGTAGACCGAGCGTTTCTTTTGCTAAGTCGACCAGCTCATCTGGGAATGGATCCTTGACGATGACATGCACCCGAATAATATCGCACAACGTCACAAGGATCTGCGGAGCGTCATCGTCGTCTGCTGCATCGTCACGTTCAGGCGGTGCCAGCACAAAATGCGAGAAAGTTGGAAGGTAAAGCGCAAGGACACGCAGCAGATGAAGCAGCGATGTCAAGGGCGGGAACATGGCGGCTGCGTGCAAGATCCCAACCATTCCTACCAGGATCGAAAGAAGGGCATGGTTGGCACTATCTGCGTCGTCGCCTGAGATCATGGCTGTGCCTAGATTCTCGAGAAGCTTGTCATTCAGAATGCGATATGTTTGCACTTGTTCGATGGATGCCGAGGCATACAGGGTAGTGCTCATGAGGAGGTGCATGGTGAGTGTGGGCGATGAGGGATATCGGTGTGTCATCACAATTCGATGCAACTGGATACGCGGCGGTAAGGTGAGAAGTATATATGTGCTGAGCACAGGAGCGGGACAGACCTCAGCGCGCCAGTCCATGAATGGTAATTCGAGTGTTTCTTCTGCCGGGGACTCCTCTAATGGAACTGCCTGCCCTTGGTCATCTGAATCGACTTCCATGGGATCTTCAGTTACGTTCCTCTCAGGCGGAGGCCCCATAACGCGTACATTCCTATCGAACGGTTGGAACTTAGAGCCTCTTACTCCCGTTGGAGTGCTCGGTGGACTGGTAACGGGAGACGAGTGCATCTGAGGCGGAGAGATAGGCCGTTGACTAGACGGAGCAGGAAACCAGCCAGGCATGGACGCCTCGCGTTCCATAACGCTTTGCTCCTTCTCCTTGCTCTTGCCCTTGCTCTTGGGCTGTGATTTGGGCGGAGATAAATCAAAGGCATTGACAAAACCCGGTAAAGTTTTCTTTGGCTTTTCGGCAACTGCCCTGACCTTCTGACGAGGCACCTCAAATCCCTGGGAGCTGAATGGATCGTCACGAGGATAGTTGGAACCTTGGCTCAGGTTGCTTGGGCCTGCGTTCCACTCTCGCATTTGGGCAGGCATCTTTACAGGAGTTGGGGGCGCCTGCTTCTGGCTTTTCTTCGACCGGACGGTCCACGGTGAGCTACGTGCAGATGTCTCGAGCTCATGTTGCTATGGAATAAGGCTTGAGCACGTCTATATGTCGTAGTGCCTATTTAACGCACCTTAAAAGCAAATTGAGTCTTCAGTCGATCCATCTCTTCCTTTAGTTGTTTCTGAGCTTGGGTCTGCATAGCCTCCGCTGCTTCTTTCGCAGCTTTGATTCTCGTTATTTCGGCGGCATGCTCTTGTGCCGTCTATGTAGTACGAAACGTTACACACTCGCAATGGTAGTATATGCAATTGCATACCTTTTGAATACCCTTCCGCAAGATGCTAACTTCTCCCTCCTTTGCCAAACGCGCATCTTCCGCTTCTTTGAGATTCCTCTGCACGAGCTCTTGCTCCTCTCTCAGCTTGAAGTCGATTTTTCAGTCAGGAGTTGATCCACCTACATACTTACGAACCTTCTGAAATTCGGCGCGAAGAGCCCCTAGCTCCTTCTCTAGTTGAGCTTCTTTCTGTCTATTCACTGTCGCCGCTGGTGCATGACCTTGGGATGCATTTTCAAGAGCCTGCTGAGAAAGCCTAGGCCTCCCTTCGGGCTCTTCTGTCATCGATCTCTGAACATTGGTTATTGGTACGTTATAGACAGGGGCATCTTGTGTCTGTTGAGAGCTATTAACCAATGATATAGAAGAGCTTTTCCATCTATATCATGAGCACATGACTGACATTGGCGGCGTATGTTCCTGCGTGAGATTCACGGATACTGACTCGTCAAGTCTTGAGGCATGATCTCTGGTTGACTCCAGGTCATAGAGACCATTGTCAAACACGGAGACTTCTGGGAGACTATCAAAGCTATTCAAAGAGACGATTCTCGGGGGTTGTGGTGCCCAGCCATAGCCAAGCCTCTGTCTTTTGGGCGGAGGGGGAGATTGTGGCTCTGAAAGGACGCGACCAGTCTGCACAGTGCGCTGTGACTCCAGAAACTTGCTCTCTGCTTCGTCGGCAGCGGCGATGATAGTCTCGTCTATATCGTCGAACGCACCAAAGAGGTCGTCATCAGAGTCCAGCATATGTTACAGACGAAGCATAAAGGAGGTTGATGAATGTCGGACAAAGGGAAGACGCAGGCGCTCACAGCCACCGACGCGTGAATTGCGCGTCAAATGTACGCGTTAACCTGGTGCGCGCTACGCCATGAGTATTAACGTATCTGAGAAAACAATCATTGGCAAAAACTGATGTAGTACATGTCAAACGTTCTAAAGTCTGCTAGTCCTCCTTCACGCAACACCCTACATCGAACAGTATTGCCATGCTACGACCCCGCTGCAGGACGCGTTGTGCATCTGCCGCACGTGCTTTGCCAGCCAGCCGCAAGAGCGAATGCACACGTCGCGACGTCTGCTAAGGGACGAGCATCAACAACCCATGCATGCAGACAGCAGCATTTGTCAGACAAACATTGCACCACGCCAAGAAGGAGCCAACTCAATCACCAAGCAAGATATGGTATAGCATTCGCCTGGCGAGCGTTTCCGTGCGCTAGATTGGTGTCACACGGAAGACCCATGGCGAAGTCGAGCGTTGCAGCCAACCAGAAGCCACGGCGAGGCGAGTCAGGGGTGTAAAGCGCAGTCGTTACTAGCCAACATAGCGTATCTTGATCGCGCCGTTCCTGTTACGAGTCTCGAGAGCTGCAGACGGATCAGCATGAGCACAACGAATGATCGGGAACCAGGAACTGACCTTTCCATTCCTCTGCTTCTTCACGTTGTTCATAGTCAAGGACAAGCTTCTTCAGGTGTTGCTGTTCGACCTTATCTTGCATCTGTGCAGTACGTGTTTGAACTGCCAGCGCCGATTCAGCAGGTATTGCGATTTGGCGCGTCTGGGGAAATTCATCAGTATGAGGCATCAACAGTGTAGTCGTCGAACGTGCCTGAGGCTTGTTTCCTCTCTTGGTGAACAATGTAAAATTCATCACATCGTGCTCCCCAGCCCCGGCTCCGGCAGCGGCATCGGCGTCATCTTCGGTGTCATCGTTCCGCTTCTTTCGTAGAACGGGTGGTGGAACCGTCGACTCCCATAGCGCCAAGGCAGTCTTCTTGTCAACTTTCCTAGACTCAGCAGAGGTATCGGTAACCATCTTTGCGAGCTCCTTGGCAAATTCAGCCTCGTCCTCTTCAGAAGGCCCAAAACTCTCTTGCCCGGACTTGAACACCACGGCCTCTGGCGATGGCGCGCGTTCGTCGATCTTTGAAAAGAAGGTGAGCCATTGGGGCAGACTCCAGAATTCATGAGACGCTCACCGGAGACTCCGGGTGCCCTTGCTCGTCTTCATCTTCATCCTCGGCCTCGCCCCTCTTTCCCTCTTCCTGATCTTCCTCGTCGCCGCTCTCATCACCACTGTCCTCGCCTGACGTGACTGCGAAGTTATTCAGGAGGTTTACATCTCATGTACGATCGTAGCTCTCACCTCCGACACTTTGGAAGACTGGATTAAACAAGTCATCCACGGCCGCTGCAGCCTCCTCAAACGTCTTGAACGTTGACATCTTAGGCCTAACAGCCTATCATACGATGTAAATCTATAGTCTAATAGCGTGACGTCCTGCCTTGTCGTGCTTACCTCGAGGGAGTCAGAAAGCATGAACTCTACATCCATGGGAAGCGGTGCTTTGCACAGAATGTAAAGCTATTGATCACCTTATGTCAGCATACTATGTGCGCATAGACAAAGTTCTCGCACTTGGAAGAAAGTCAAGAAGGTATCTAGCTTCTTCTGCTGTGTTCCTCGGTCAAAGCACATACCGCACGTGTCGAGGATGACGCAGACGAGACGAACGCGGAAGAAATCGTCAGGCATGTCGATTGAGCACGGCTGCCCTGGCAGAGGTCGTCCCTCGGCTATCCGGATTCACGAAGGTCAGGGGCTTTAGGTCGGTATACGCGTAAAGAACAGACTTACGATGTCCGAAAGTCACCAACGTCCAGAGCGTGTCAAATATGATGCTAGAACTGACAAGACGATAAATATACAGTTCGCCAAGATATTTGACTGTGGCCACGCGGCGCTGGTTTATGCTGTAGGCGTTCTGCTCCAGCCCCCTCCTGATATCCTCGAGTACCTGATCCACGACAGCAATCGCGAACGCAGGATGATATCGTTGCAGATCGTACGTGAGCATCGCTAACAGGGCGACGTTGCCAAACTTTACTTTCCACGGCTTGGTGAACACCTTGTGAAGGATGCGCATGATGGTCTCGTCGTTCCAATCCAATTTGCGGATGAGCTTTAACACTTTGTCGATCGTTTTCTTCGTCAAAACATCATATATCAGATGGCGAATGAACAACTCCATGGGGGTGCGTTCTTTCTCGACCCTTGCGGGACGCTCTGGGGGATTGACCTGAGAAACTAATTTAGCTTTCGGTGAGACCGGACTAGCAGGATATATGTACCTGATAGTATGCGTTCTCCAACACCAACTGCTGTCGCTGATCGAAATGCTGCAAACTTTGCTTCCTACGCATCAACTCGAGCTACAAGCAGACAACGTGAGTTACACCCAGAGAACAATTGGAAGAGACTCACCATCTTACTGAACGGCTCCCTGGTCTCCTCACTCCTGAGCAGGAACCGACCGCATCCTTCCAGCAGTAAGGCGACGTTGTCGACGTTTGTGCCAGAGAAGTCGTCCAAGCATACCTTGAACATATGCAAGATGAGGTGAGGAGGGACGACAAGGAATTTGGTGAGGTTGGACAGAAACGTGATGTTCTAATTCGGAGTGACAGTCAGATGGGACCCCCTTTGGAGGCTGATGGATCTCAAAGCTGACCTTCAATCGGACTTCAGCGAACTCAATTACGACTTTCTTCTTACGTTGTAGGTATCGAAATTCCTCGTCCAGCTGTTTGTCCCAGTTAGAATTCATAAAATAGTCGCAGAGAATCTAATGCTTACAACAGCGACGACATCTGAGCCAATATCAGGCATGTACTTGTTTAGAATGGCGATGAATCTGGAGTAATGGGGTAGTAGGTCAGTCCGGCCCTTTGGGACCTGACTCATGAACTGCATGTCACGGCCATCAATGAATGCAGATGAGAGAGGGAAAGTACAAGCATGACTGACTTTTACGAGTCGCTTTCTTGCAGCTTTCGAGTTCAGGAAAGCGAAGTCGACAGCAGCTTGATCAATCAGTGTGCGATTGGTCGCATCAGGAAGTCGCGCAAGGAGAGCAGTGAGGAGTTGTGACGGCCCTTGGGGGGCAAGCTGTGGGGTGGTCGGTGGTGAAGTCCTGGGTGTGCCGGGGGTTGGTGTGGGCGCACTGGGGAAGAGATGGCCGATTTAGCGAATGCAAAGCGTACGCAACTTGAACTCACTCGTCATCCTCATCGTCCTTCTGATCTTCTTGCGTCTTCCCGTTGGCACTTGCTTCTCCGGCCTTGTCCTCGTTATCGACCTTCAGACTAGCTAGCTCTTCCTCCAGCTTCTTTAGATCTTCTTTCACCCTCTCCTTGTCCTTGATCTCCTTTTCCTTATTGTCCTCCTCAGCATTCTCGTCGCTCTCGCCTTCCACTCCAAGGACGCTACGCGGGACATAGTCCTTGAGATCGGGTATATCCTCGAAAAAGCGTCGCTCTTCCTCGTCCTCCCACTTACCGCCCGCGACGGACTCAGCTTCTCCGCTCGGAAGATTCAAACCCGTATTCACACCAATCTGGATGGATTCGGACTTCTGGGTCGTGGTCTTGAGAGTCGGCATTGGTAGGTAGAGAAGCTCAGACAAACTGAAAGACCCTTATGAGAGGTCCCGTCGATGATCAGGCGGTCACTCCGAACTCACGTCTGGCAACTGGCGATCAACTTCTCATAACTCTTCGTCATCTTCTCATATGCTTGCTGTCTATCCTCAAAGATCTCGCCGGATCGAATATATGCCTCATGATTCCGCCGGTCTTGCTCTTGCAAGCGCTGAAGAGGCCTGATGAGCTACCCGCATATGTCCCGCATATTGCACGTACATTGTGTTCCTGAACTAACTTCTTCGATACATTCTCGAAGTAGCCCTCGCACATCTTCTTGAATCTGTCTCTGATATCTTTCTCCACGAGCTCATCTTCCTCTTTGCCGATCGGCGGAAACCCTCCACCAGCAGTCCCATTGGCCTCGGTGGTAGCTGCCGAGGAAAGTGTTCCGGGTTCCGAGGAGGATGGTATCTGCTTGGTGGATGCAGGCGGCACTAGACCGAGGTAAGGCCTGGCGAAGGTCTTGAGGAACGTCGACAGTAAAGGCAAAGATGACAGTGTGGGGTCATTAGATAGCTGTATCCAATATTGAGTAAGAGGGAACAATGCGGGAGTAAATATGTTGTACTCACCAGATCCTTCAATGTCTTCATAACCCACTCGCCACCACTCCTACCAGGCGCATCCTTGATGATGCCCACGAGAGCCAACTCGGCACATACGCGCAGTATCGGTCGTTGACGCGAGATGCGTGCACTGTCCTCTTTCTCGCGCTGCTCTGGGGCAAGAGCAGACAGGACAGCACGCGAGGGCGGGGCTAGCGCCGCAGACAGAGCGGACACAAGACCTGGCGTATACGACTTCGGGAACCGACGATGCAGGAGAGAAATGATCTGAGCGTAGCATATATGCGCATAATATCGCCGTCAATAGGGACATCACATTCAATAGTCAAGGCAGACGAACCTCCGCAGCACTCCAAACATCCTTCTCGGTCTTGCAACGCGCAATTCCTTCCAATGTGGCGCCAGCTACTTCGTCCACGTACTTCTCCAAAGACAATGTCTCGATATCCTTGATAATTTGGTCGTGGCTCTCCACGCCCAACGACTGGCGGATCCGTTTGATTAGGGCGGTATGGCGCTTCAGGGACGACTCCAGAGCCTTGGTCGATTCTGTATGGTTCGAACGCGTTGTCTGCACAACCAGCACGATTCAATGATGGACAAAACACACCTTTTCCCGCCTGGTTTAGATTCAGTTCCTTCAGTGCTGCACGCCTCTGACGGCGCGCCTGTTCCTCGACTTTTGTCGTGGTTGTCCCATTTGGGTTCGTGTCCATCGCACTATATCGAAGGACAGTGAGCTAGTTTGTTGCTACTAATTCTTGGGGTACTTGGGTGAAGATGCGAATGTCAGATGAGAGTCGACGAGAAAGAGGGTTCTCTCACATTAGGGCGGTGTGGCGTCCAAGCCAAGCTCCGGAACCGAGAATGACCACTTCAGCCTAACCACAATTAACTCCCGTTCACTTGACTCCTTTTCTCTTTTCACCCGCACCGCTGGCCTCAATTGACCGAAAGACATTTCTGTAGCTTGTGCTCTAAAGCTGTCTTTCTATGGACCAATGATACGCCAATTTCTGCTGGACAGCTACTTTGTTCTCGTGGCCAAACTGCAGCTCCGCTGATACGACTCTAAATGTTGCGTATTGGTCTAGAAGAACCTGTGGCAGGATTTGGAGGAGATAGTGCATACATGAGCGCATAGAGAGTTGCTTATATGAGTATGCTTCTGCTTCTGCTATGTTTATGCGAACTCTTCCTTTATCCCTCTTGATGCACAACGCCTCTGCCCCGCTTGTTTCGTGACGATCTAACTCTGTCTGGATTGCTACTGTCTGGATTACTTCTGGACCTCTCGAACTTATCTATCCCGTCTGGTCTGTGGAGACCTCATCGGGCACGGACGCACTACCGGCTCCGCGATCCGTCCACCTGGCCTGTCCACCCTTCTCGTACATAACCGCCCCAGACATGTGTCTAGCCGAACACGTTGAAAGCACCAGCTCCGCGGTGTCTCTACCTCGCTAATGCGACGGTTAAAGCCACCTCTCCCTCCCGGTGCTCCATCATCCTGCTCTCCTGCGTCCCCCATGAGCCCTGCGACAGTTCCTGCGACCGGATACTCCGCATCTGCGGTGCCATTCGTGAGCCCCCGGGCTTACTCTCCCTCGCTGGTGTCGACCGCCGACACGGAGTAAGCACCTTCATCGCGCTTCTCGCACCACGGACTCACCAGCCCACGGACCGCCGGTCGCCACGCCAGCGTCAGGCAGGTACGACGTGATGCACGAACTCCGAGAGGCGACATCGACGCCTTCCCCCCTGGGCGAGTTCCTCCGTGACCCCGCCGTGCTGACTGCGCTCATGGGACATAAGAAGACCCGCCGCGGCTCTACAAGCTCCTCACATAGGGACCGAGAGCGGGACCGGGAACGCGAGCGCGAGCACGAACACAGTCGCGAACGAGACTACCCCGCGAAGGAGCCAAGGCGGAAGACGAAAGATACGTCGGATACATCTAGCATCCTGACGCTCGTCCTCGCCGAGGAGGAACGCCAGGCACACCATTTGAAGGCAGTCTTGCGCAATACAGGCGAGCGGCTCGACTACGAGATGCGGCGCGCAGACCAGGCGGAGCTGCGGGCGCGGACGGCAGAGGGCCACTCGCGGGAAGTCGCCCTGCGCATCGCGACTGCGGAAAACGGCCGGCATCAGGCTGAGCTGGAGACAGCACGCGTCCGCGAGGAGACAAAGAGGTTTCAGCTTCTCGCCGAGGCGTCGGAACGCGAGCTGCGGCGGGTGGAAGCTGACATGCAACGACTCGAGCGCATGCGGAAGGAAGCAGAGCAGAATGCAGCCGATTCGCGCGATCTCGCGCGTAAAGCACAGCAGGCGCTGCGCGAGCATCAAGCGAGGGAGGAGGGGCGAGAGGAGGGCCGTATGCTAGAGATGCGGCGTAAGTATAATGACGGGCGAGAGGATGGCTTTGAGGATGGCCGTGCGGAGGGCTACGAAAATGGACATGCAGAAGGCTTCGAGACTGGCCGCTCTGAGGGCTATGCTTCAGGTCGCACGGAGGGTTACAATGCCGGCCGGTTGGTCGGGTTCGAGGAAGGGCGAAAAGTTGGGTGGTCTGAAGGGTATGCAGACGGTCTTAAGCAGGGCCGGAGAGAAGAACGTGTGCATGCGATCGAAGCGTTCGACAAGTTCATGGATTCGGAAGAGCGTCGCCAGAGTGTGCTCACGGTCACCACGACTACAGTGCGTCCCTTTCCATTTCGCGTTTCCGAAGCTGACTGTCTCGGCAGGATGATGACCGTACACAGCGCTGGGTGGAGGCCACGAGCCAGCTGAGAGAGCCCTCGCCTCTCCCGATAGTTCCCCCTCCGGCCGTCGAGCATATGCGTGTGCCATCCCCTGAGCCCATCCGAGACCCATCGCCTCAGCCTCCGCGCGGGCCTTCCCCCGCACCTGTGCCTGTCTGGCTCCATCGTCGGATGAATAGCGCGCAGGAACCGAATGTTACTTTCATGCCCAGCTCCTCATCTGCAGGACCTCCTGCTCCACCTCGCATATACGCTTAATGCTATGGCTCCATCAGCAATTTATCTGTAGAAAGTGCATTGAACGTGTTACTGTATGTATTTCCGTGTACCGATCCGACGCTGACACTCCATAGATATCGCTGTCGTCGTGTAAAATGTATCGCAACTGCTCTCGCAATGCTCTGAATTATATATGTATCGCGGTCTTGTGAAGTTTGCCGGCGGCGTGTAGCCCAGTTGTGAGCGCAGGATTCGACAGGACGTACCCTGATTCTATTCAGTTGATGTCCTCCGAGGTGGTGGGTGACTCAAACGCTGATCCTGAGTATAGATCAATATTGTATCTACAATTGGCGTAGGTTAGCGAGATTGAGTCTTACAATGTCGGAAGTATTATTGGCCACTGTAGAACTACTATGGTTGTGCGATCGTCTGGCTTCTCGTTCCGATCCAACTAATGACAATCATGGCCATCCGGGAGGTTAATCGTGATATATTATCTTCACATTGGGCCGGGCTTGTCAATCTATATCCTCGAGCAGAGACGAAGATACGTTGACGCGCTCACCTTTCACTCGGTCAAGTTATCGTGTGGCTTCTGCGCCCCGCCGTGATCATACCCCACCTTGGACCAACCTTGAGTGACCTGCCTTCACTGAACTACAGTTGACTACAGGAAAGACTTTTGGGAGGTGATACTATTCAATACTTGTTGCACTCTTCATAGGGGCGCATGTTGCCAATTCGCCAAGTCGTTACTGTGGAGAAGTATCATCGAAGCACAGTGATGATGAACGTCTTGCCATCGGCTCGCGGAGATGTCGACGACCATCATTAAGTTGAGCACATTCAACGTGTGGGACTTCAAGGGGATTGAAGCCTTGGAGCCCAGATGCAACGAGAAGCAATTGAGATGGTTGATAAGCATGGTTTCATGATGCAGGATTCGGGTACGGTCCAGGTTCGGCCCCCTAGGCTCTGAACCTGAACCTGAACATCTGATGATGGCGTCGGACCGAACCTGAACGTGGACCGAACCTGCCGAACGGGTTCAGCAGGTCCGGTCGGGATCCAAGTTCTGCTTTTCGTCGCACACTGCTCAGGAGGTGCTATCGAACATCTGAATCATGCAAGTGAACTGCATTTCGTAAATGAGTTGGGGTGCTAGCCATGTGTGTATGACTGCCGGCAAGGTGGTGGTGAATTCCTGGACTGACGCCTGTGGGCAGTGCTTAGTCCGAGAGGTGGGACCGAGGAGCTAGCCCGATGAAGGTAGCGCTTTTGGGAGGTATGCGGCGCAAGTTGCAGTCCTTTGGCGTCTGGTTACGAGACAATTCCTCAGGAGCTCAAATTAACTTGAGACATGCCGAGCGCTGTGACCGGGCTCCAAGGAGATGTCAATGTCCGACACTGTTCGAGACTTTCAAGGTTGCCCGAAGCGCAGAGTAATGGGAGCGGATCCAGATTAGATTCACCCAAGTCAACATTACGAGTGGAAACCAGTCGTCGTGGGAGTTACCATCAGCCTCGAGCCTTCGACTGATGCAAGCTATATGCCTGCATGACGACCCAGAGCAAGAGAGGTTCGAGTGGGTCCCACTCGAGGGCTGCAGCGCTTAAGAGCAATAGATTCCGTCACTCACACGAAGTAGGATTGCGCTCTCTTCAGAACGACGAGTATGAGCTCGGTGCCTGTCAGAAAGGCGATCGCACGACAGTTGTTCATTCGCACGGCGATGTCGGTCAAGACAACCTAGTCCGCACCAAGTATCAATGTCAGAGCCGTCAAAACGTCCTGTAAGAGCGACAGGAAACGCCGGACGCGCCTCCAATTAAGCAGTACTGAGCTGTGTAACAGACTTTGATTCGTGATCATGGTAAGATGGCTGATGACACGGTATGTCGCAACGCGGCTTAGAGCATAGATGATGGATTTCAATAACGCTCTGTTATTGCCGTTCAGAGAGAGAGAGTCGGAGCACAACCAGAAACCGTGATGGCAGTCCCGGGGTCCTAATCACCCAAAAGGGACGTGTACTTTCCCAAAATGGTATTGACTAGTAGCCCTCAAGTAGTCCTCAGTTTGGAGGCTCTGCTCGTGAGCAGCTTTAGCAATACAGTATAAATCTTTCACTTATCATGGTTCATTTTATGTCAGCATAGGGGCAGGAGCATAACATGCCGTCATGGCAATCAATTCTTTTCACATCTTACGGCAGCGGCATGTACACGACCGCACGTCGCATATCGAGAACACCTCCCATCTTTCCTCGTCTTGTCACTCCCAGATTGCTCCTCAACGAAGAGCTGAATATCGCCTCAGTGACTCAGTGTTTTGTCCGCTTGGGCAGTTTCTGCATCTGAGTTGTTCGACAGTCTGCGCCGCATCTGCTACCTTGGAAATATGTTACCCCCATGATACTGCCAAGATGCGTATATTTCTGGCAGAAGCCCCGACCCCAAGGTAACCTGGCGCAGACATCCTCGTGGTGTAGACCAAGAGAGGACCCTGGAGGACCCCGGTATGACCATAGATGATGCGGAGATCTGATCTTGTCACTGTCCATCTGCTAAGTATAAGAGCACCGCTGCAATCATCTCCCCTCCTTCACCGCCCTTTCTCGACGCGCAACCATCCAACTACTGGCTGACAACAACAATGGCCTCCGCTATCCCGCCAACACCTCTCTCGCCCAGCGTCGGCGCACGTCGCAAGGGCGCAAAGGCACTGCCTCGTCTGCCGCTCTCCGCATTTACCCCACCCAACACTGGATCGTCCGAGGCGTTCCCGCTGCCCCCCAGCCCAAGCACACTGCAGCCAGAAGAGCTTGTCGACGCGTACGTGATCGCCCCGGATGGCGACTTGAGCGAGTGGAAGGCGCAAGCGGGCGAGACCCTGCGCCGCAAGACCAAGGGCGTCGTGCTGGCTCTCCCCCAAAAGGAGCCGGCTGAAGTCGAGAAGATCCTGGCAAAGTACGTCGTCCTCGATGCCTATACCCGCCGATCAACTTGTTCGTGCCGTCCTGATCATCTGCCCGTAGTATTCGATCAGGATCACTCGATGTCCCTGTCGTAGCTGTGCTTGTGCCCGTCATTCCCGCGGAGGGCGAGGCGACGTTCACGCCCCCCGCCTACCTCGAGTCGCCTGGCAGCTCGACGCCTGCGCTCGTCCCCTCTGCCATCTTCACGAAGAACGAGCCGCGGGTCCGGGAGGCACTGCAATGGGCGCTGAAGACTGGACACACTGTCCACATAGATGTCCAATGTGATATACGAGAGGTCGAGGGCGGCTGGGACGCACTGGAAGAGATGCTGACGAGCATGACCATCTCCAAGGACGTCAAGGAGCTCCATGGAAAGATTGTCGTGTGTACGTATTCGCGTGTTCTGTGCTGACATCCGCTTATGGTGTCCCTACATCCGCTTATGGCGTCCCTAGCGAATATCCTGCCGCCTCCGGACGACCTTGCTCTGCCGATCGTGAAGCTGCTGACGCACCCGTCGTATCGCAACTACCAGTCACACGCGGCAGCACTGTCGCTGTTCGGGAACGTGTGGGTGAACCTGCTCCCTCCTGCGTGGGGTGCGCCCGTCCCGTCCGCGTCGCAGAAGGAGCGCAACGAGTGGAAGCGCAGGCTCAAGATGTACAGTGCGTAACACTTTTGATATTCCGGTCTTCCAGAGCTGAGCCTGCGCGAGCAGTCAGCCCTGTCGTCGAGGCATTTGGGTTCCAGCGTATCATCTTCGGGTCTTCGCCGTCATTGGCGTCGCAGGCGGGCGACTGGTAGGAGCTAGCGCGCGCGCGTCCTGGATCACGAGCGTGCGAGAACTGACCGAGTGAAAATCGAGAGATAGGCCAAGTGCACGGCAATAGAGCAGAGTAGGGGGCACGGCAATAGAGGGCAATAGAGGGCACGGCAATAGAGCAGAGTAGGCAGCAGGGCAACAGAGGAGAGTAGGGGGCAAGGCAATCGAGGGCGGTAAAGGGAATTAGAGGGCAAGGCAGTAGAGCGCATAGCAATAGAGCGCAGTAGAGCGCAGAGTGTACACAGTCACCACAAGCAAATATATTTTATAGTCTACTACAGCCTACTGACAGACTCACTCCCCGCGCTCATTCCAGTGCTCCTGACAGGACACATCCCGCGCCCTGCGTGTCGCGCCCGCCGCGCCCTTCGTCCAAGCCGCCGCCGCCACCTCCCGCAGTCCCCGCTGTGCTTCAATGTCTCCTGGACAGACCGACACGTTACCCGGGATGTCAAAGCGACAGTCCACCCGCGTGCGAGCATGTCAGCCAGCTGCCCCGCGCGCACGCCGGCGACAACCAATACTGGCCAAACCCGGTCAGTCGTGAATACCCCGCGCGCGTCCAGAAGTGGTCACTACCGGGGGCGTCCAGACAGCCCGTCGCTCATGCGCCATATACGCACCGAGCGCGGTAGCAGCGGCGCGCCGTGACGGCCAGCGACACTGACCGGACCCGGTCAGCTGGCAGCCCACAGCGATCAGCGGGAGCGCACACGACGCATCCGACCGTCTGAACACCGCGCACGCTGACCAGACCCGGTCAGCCGTAGACACCCCGCGCATGTCCAGAGATGGCCACCGCCGGGGACGTCCAGACAGCCCGCCGCTCGCATGCCATATACGTACCGAGCGCTGCGGCGGGCCGCCATGATGGCCAGCGACGCTGACCGGGCCCGGTCAGCTGGCAGCGCACAGCGATCAGCGGGAGCTCACACGACGAATCCGAACGTCTGAAGATCGCGCGCGCTGACAACAGCTCACGCTGACCAGACCCGGTCAGCCGTAGACACTCCGCGCACGTCCAGAGACGGCCACTGTCTGGGACAGCCCGCCGCTGATGCGCCACATACATACCGAGCGCTGCAGCGGGACGCCGTGATGGCCAGCGACGCTGACTGGGCCTGGTCAGCTGGCGACGCGCGGCGACCATCCGCGGAAGCAGTGAGAGCGCACACAATGCACCTGAATGTCCGCAGATGCTGCGCGCTGACGACTCACGCTGACTAGACCCGGTCAGCCGTGGACACCCCATGCACATCCAGAAACGAACACTGCCGTGGACAGCGAGACAGCCCACCACTCACGCACCATATACGCACTGAGCGCTGCGGCAGGCCGCCGTGACGGCCAGTGACACTCCCCGGGCACGGTTAGTTGTCAACGCGCCGTGCGCATGATAAGACGACCGCCAGTGGAAATGGCGAGGGCGCACCGCCAACGCACGGGCAGACACATCGAGCACCGCCGCCGCGGCTAACGACACTGACCGGGCCCCTTGACCTCGAAATGCTTGTGTGCTACCGCGACGTGCTCTCGGACGACCTGCGCGCAGAAGGACCAGATTGGGTGTGGACGAAGAAGATTGCGATGGGTGCTGCGACGGACAAACTTCAAGCCAGATCGCCGTGCCGCATGTCAGATGCACCGCCATCACTGACACTGGACGCCATTGACCAGCCGCTGTCATCCTCCCTGCTGAGCATATCGCAGACGACGCACACGTTCGAGTCGCCCGGGACATTGCCTCTGGACACAGCCGTTCAGTGCGCATTCTCGTTTCCGGATGCGTCGGGGCGGGCACAAGCGAGCCCGATGGTGGCGCAGCCGTCCACGGAGAGCGAGGCGTCGACGTCAGTGGTCCACGGGACACACAAGAGGTTCTATACCGCGCCCGAGCCGCAGGGAGCAGGCAGAGGAGGGGAACAAGACGCGCGCGGCGAAGCAGGTGTTGCTCGTGTGGCTGCCACCGGACTTGCAGATCTTGGTGCTGTTTGGGACGCATGGGCGCACGGCGAGCAAGAGCACACTGACAATGCTGATCGAGCCCGGTCAACTGTCAGCGCACAGTAGTCATCGGCGGGAGCGCGTACGATGCACCTGACAGTCGCCAAGCTCTGCAGTGAGGTGCAGTGACGGCCAACAATCCTGACCGGGCCCGGTCAGCTGTCCACACCCTGTGCATATCTAGTCATTCGAGAGCGCAATCACATCTGCAAATGTTGGGCCCTCGCACCTTGTTCCGTTGACCATCCCCGCACTTCCATCGACAGCGATCTTGAAGTTCACCTCCCGGATACCCGCACCCACTCACGTTGAACAGGCCCGCGTTGGTATTGCCCTAATCGGGATGAGCACTGATCGATCACGCTGCGAGAGCGTGCGCGCATTGATGATGCAGATGCTGACCGGGCTGTGGAGCTTCAAACACTGCTCAGGTGGAGAGCGCAGGCTGGTGAGGTCCTATTGGTAAAAAAAGATGATAACGGGTTTTCACTTACTTGGAGGCTGGTGACCGGAGGAATAAGAAAGAAATAAAACATAATGACACCTCAGTAAAAGCAGAATGGAAGGTCATAGCGAGGAAAGTAGCAGGAAGGTCGCCGGAAATAAATCACACAGTGTATATATACACATAACACGTATCACGGCCTCGGCCAGACAATAGCCAGGGGTAAGAAATTCACATGGGAAGTATGTAATCCCGATCATCTCACGATTGTGACAGCCTGTGATTTTCTGGAAGATGCGACACAGAATTGATGCCCATTTCGGAGCCTTTTGGTGGAGCGCGCACACCCGTGTTGACCGGGATCGCAGAGATTGAAGATGAGGCTGCCCACCGCGGGGCAGACAGCGCAAATATTGCGGCATGCAGAGTGCGTCCCGCTGAGCAAATTGCGTCATGCTGTAGCCTCGCGCGGGACAAGGCCATACGTGCAGTGACCGGGCCAAGGGGCAAGATCGTGTTCTGACACTTCTGGCAGTGTTTGCGCACTGGCTACACGCGGGCATGGCATCCCGGTGGCGGACACATGAAGCTCGCCCTGCGCGTTGAAGATCACCCCGGATGCGATGCTAGCACGCGCGCTGTCCTGTGAGTGGGTAGTCATATGGTTGACTGCCCGCGCGGCACATACGGATTACACGATAGGACCGGACAGGACGCAGAACACAGACACGGGCGTGCGCGTGCATCCTGCCGTTGGCGGGTTCTCTGTGCAAGGATGCACGTCTGGTCCGAGGGTGGCAGATGCCGTGGCGACACACGAGAAGCCCGTGCGAGCGCCCCGGTGGAGATGCGCGTAGCTCGGTTGTTGCAGGATGCTACACGAGCAGTTGCATTATGTATGCGGCGGACCCGGGTTGCCATGATGCAGGAAACGGAGTGTCCGTGCGTGGGTTCGCAACACAGCAGTCGCGCGCATCTCGACCAGGGGACTCACCGGCACTCATTGCGCATCTCGACAGCAGCCTCCGCTATCGCACCGGAACCGTGTCTTAGCCTGAGAAGCCCAGGACCTGCAGGTGATGCAGTGACTACACGAGCTCAGGGTGAATGAGCGCGATATCTTGATGGAAGGAAATATGAATATGTACACACGTGCGCGACTACAGCAACGACGCGAGATGATGGACGACAGGCCCGCGGACCAATAAAAATAATGATATAGTGCGAGCGTTCGCACCTCTAGCTGACGGCATGGGGCATAGACGAACGCACAAGGGACGACGACGGGATGTGGTCATGGCTACCGATAGTCAAAAATGCACAGGGAGATGGCGGCCAAACATTGAGCGCGTGCGAGAGAGAGGACCGTGACTGCGTCCTCCCGCTGTTATTGCGGCGACGAGGGCGCGCATCGCAGCAGGATGACTAAAGGCAGCGCGCACGGACTAGACCCTGCTGCCGCTAGGATGTGTGACCGGCGTAGTTTGACAGTGCAGGCATTGTTGCCTCTGCAATTCCCTGCGGCGTCTGCTGCAGGCATGGTGTGGTAATTCGACGGCTGCCGACAATGCACCCTCGTCGCCGCTCTGAATGCGGGGGCAGTCGTCTAGATGCCAGAGTGTCGGCTGCGCGCGTGTTGTGCGTGCCGCGCGGTGTTGCTTTTGTCGCCGTTGCCATATTCCGTCTCTTGCCTTATTTTCCCGACTGATGGTGTCTGACCGGGGACGCAACGTCCGCACTGGATCTGAGCGCCGGGGCATCCCGCGCGTTGCTCTGGCACCCGATGCGATGCACATTCCCCGCCCTCAGACTGCAGCGGAGGCGCGAGCCGTAGCAGTGGCTAGCTCGCTAGAGCGCGGGAAGAGCGAGCTCGCGAGAGGACATGGCGAGACGACGGCAGGTCGGCGTGCGTCGCAAGGAGGGACGGCATGTCGGGCGCATACGTGAAAAGCCAAGACGCCGATCACGCAGCGCGGGGTGACGTGAACCATGGTGGCAGGCACGCGAACAGCGCGAATATGAAAATGCGCGGGTACGGCATTGATGGTGCGGGGACGCTGCGTGCGACGCTACCGAAGCAATAAGGGTGGCGGACGATGCGGGGGCGTTGCGGCCGCTAGATCTATGCGGTGCGTCCGTCCGCGGGTCTCCGTGCGCGGGTGCACGTCTGGTCTGGTCCGATGGTGGAAGACGCCGCGGCGACGCAAGCCTCACACCGCGCCCGCGCGACGTGCAAAAGCGCGTCCTCTACCGTGCACACTGCGCCGTGCCGTAGTCTCGCGACCGGGGATGCGTGCAAAGGAGCACTGCTGTGGCGCCCCCGCCTCCCGGGGCCGTGCGTGGACGTCCGGACACGCAGAGCCCGGGCCAGCGGTCATCGCGCGTGCGGGCGACGCGCGGTTGCGGTGTCCAGCGGCAGACGCGCGGACACCGTGTTGGGCACCGAAAATCGAGAATCGAGAATCTTTCTCCCGGGAGCGCCCCCGGCCCTGCGCATGCGTTGCCAGGGGGTGTCCGCGTCACGCGCGTGCGAAACGCACGCGTTCTGCCGTCGGCGGGTTCGCCGCGCTGGGGTACGGCGCTGGTGTGCGAGGGCAGGGAAGACGCGGGCGCGACGCACGGGAAGCCCCGGCGGAGATGTGCGTGCGCGGAGCTCGCGTGTTGCGGGAGGCACAATGGCTACGCGACCGGCTGCGTTGCGTGGTCAGCGGGGCGCCGTGATGCGGGGAGGAAGTGTGCGTCCGTGCGTGGGTGCGCAACCGGAACAAAACGTGGGAAGGGGGGACTGCGGGGAGGATATAAAGAGGGCCACTGAGAGGAATGGAGGACATTGTGTTTCAGTCGTTAGTTTGTTGGCGTCGACTCGTGTCTGTGTTGGTGGGTCAGCTGGAGTCTGGCTGCGGTATGTATTTGTATGAGTATGCCCGCTATCTGACTGTTATTAGTTTGTAGGCGTGGACATTGTACTGTGCGCGGTGTGCTCACATGATTTATTGACCGGAAGAGAGTGGGATGTGCGAACGTCCGTAGCGTGCGGGTGCGGTGTGCGCGTGATGAGTGGCTTCGCGCGTAAGAAACCAGCGCTGCAGCTTGCGGGGAGAGCGGGCGACAGAGCGGCTGATGACCGGATGCTAGTGAGACGCCGCACGTCATGAGACGAGACGCAGCGGGAGAGAAATAATACACCGCGAGCGAGCAGTGAAGATGTCGCGGTGAAGGGCATGCGTGCTGAGGAGATGCGGATGCGGGCGTGTGTGGGGTGTGGGCTGCAGACTGACCTGACTGGAGAAGACTGTGGGAGGGCGCAGGCGCGGCTGCACGAGCTCGGAGTGAGGGGGACATTGCAAGCCTGACATGCGTTCGCTCGCGTGAAGGCGGGCGGCGGGAGCGCGAGCGTTGAGAGATCTGTGAGGCGCGGTCGTCAGAT
>NW_020169833.1:2743460-2750025 GCF_002117355.1 Postia placenta MAD-698-R-SB12 | reverse complement strand
CAAAAGGAGCCGGCTGAAGTCGAGAAGATCCTGGCAAAGTACGTCGTCCCCGATGCCTATACCCGCCGATCAACTTGTTCGTGCCGTCCTGATCATCTGCCCGTAGTATCCGATCAGGATCACTCGATGTCCCTGTTGTAGCTGTGCTTGTGCCCGTCATTCCCGCGGAGGGCGAGGCGACGTTCACGCCCCCTGCCTACCTCGAATCGCCGGGCAGCTCGACGCCGGCACTCGTCCCCTCTGCCATCTTCACGAAGAACGAGCCGCGGGTCCGGGAGGCACTGCAGTGGGCGCTGAAGACTGGGCACACCGTCCACATAGATGTCCAATGCGATATACGCGAGGTCGAGGGTGGCTGGGACGCACTGGAAGAGATGCTGACGAGCATGACCATCTCCAAGGACGTCAAGGAGCTCCATGGAAAGATTGTCGTGTGTACGTATTCGCGTGTTCTGTGCTGACATCCGCTTACGGTGTCCCTAGCGAATATCCTGCCGCCTCCGGACGACCTTGCGCTGCCGATCGTGAAGCTGCTGACGCACCCGTCGTATCGCAACTACCAGTCACACGCGGCCGCGCTTTCGTTATTCGGCAACGTGTGGGTGAACCTGCTCCCTCCTGCGTGGGGCGCACCCGTCCCGTCTGCGTCGCAGAAGGAGCGCAACGAGTGGAAGCGCAGGCTCAAGATGTATAGTGCGTAACGCTTTTGATTCTCCAGCCTCTCAGAGCTGAGCCTGCGCGAGCAGTCAGCCCTGTCGTCGAGGCATTTGGGTTCCAGCGTATCATCTTCGGGTCTTCGCCGTCATTGGCGTCGCAGGCGGGCGACTGGTAGGAGCTAGCGCGCGCGCGTCCTGGATCACGAGCGTGCGAGAACTGACCGAGTGAAAATCGAGAGATAGGCCAAGTGCACGGCAATAGAGGGCAATAGAGGGCACGGCAATAGAGCAGAGTAGGGGGCAAGGCAATAGAGGGCCATCGAGGGCACGGCAATAGAGGAGAGCAGGGGACACGGCAATAGAGCAGAGCAGGGGGCAGGGCAATAGAGGGCGGTAAAGGGAAGTAGAGGGCAAGGCAGTAGAGCGCAGACTGTACACACAGTATCCACAAGTAAATATATTTTATAGTCTACTACAGCCTACTGACAGACTCACTCCCCGTGCTCATTCCAGTGCTCTTGACAGGGCACATCCCGCGCCCTGTGTGTCGCGCACGCCGCGCCCTTCGTCCAAGCCGCCGCCGCCACCTCCCGCTCAGTTCTTCTGCCAAACAGATCGCCCGCGGGTCCGCCTTCGACCGCCGCTTTGCAGTCCCCGCTCTGCTCCAATGTCTCCTGGACAGACCGACACGTCAACCGGGATGTCAAAGCGACAGTCCACCCACGCGCGAGCATGTCAGCCAGCTGCCCCGCGCGCACGCTGGCGACAACCAATACTGGCCAAACCCGGTCAGTTGTAAACGCCCCGCGCGCGTCCAGAAGCGGTCACTACCGGGGGCGTCCAGACAGCCCGTCGCTCATGCGCCATATACGCACCGAGCGCGATAGCAGCGGCGCGCCGTGACGGCCAGCGACACTGACCGGACCCAGTCAGCTGGCAGCCCACAGCGATCAGCGGGAGCGCACACGACGCATCCGACCGTCTGAAGACCGCGCACGCTGACCAGACCCGGTCAGCCGTAGACACCCCGCGCATGTCCAGAGACGGCCACTGTCCGGGACAGCCCGCCGCTGATGCGACACCGAGCGCTGCAGCGGGACACTGTGATGGTCAGCAACGCTGACCGGGCCTGGTCAGCCGGCGATGCGTGGCAACCATCCACGGAAGCAGTGAGAGCGCGCACGACGCACCTGAATGTCTGCAGACCGCGCGCGCTCGGTCAACGACACACACTGGCCAAACCCGGTCAGTCGTCAACGCCCTGTGCACGTCCAGAGGCGGTCACTGCCAGGGACGTCCAGACAGCCCGCTGCTCGCATGCCATATACGTACCGAGCACTGCGGCGGGCCGCCGTGATGGGCAACACACTGCCCGGGCCTAGTTAGTTGTCAATGCGCCGTGCGCGTGATAAGACGACTGCCAGTGGAAATGGCGAGGGCGCACCGCCAACGCACAGGCATATACATCGAGCACCGCCGCCGCGGCTAACGACGCTGACCGGGCCCCTTGACCTCGAAACGCTTGTGTGCTACCGTGACGTGCTCTCGGACGACCTGCGCGCAGAAGGACCAGATTGGGCGCAGACGAAGAAGATTGCGATGGGCGCTGCAATGGACAAACTTCAAACCAGATCGTCGTGTCGTGTGTCGGATGCACCGCCATCGCTGATGCTGGACCCCATTGACCAGCCGCTGTCGTCCTCCCCGCTGAGCATATTGCGGACGACGCACACGTTCGAGTCGCCCGGGACATTGCCTCTGGACACAGCCGTTCAGTGCGAGTTCTCGTTCCGGATGCGTCGGGGCGGGCACAAGCGAGCCCGATGGTGGCGCAGCCATCCACGGAGAGCGAGGCGTCAACGTCGGTGGTCCATGGGACGCACAAGAAGTTCTATACCGTGCCCGAGCCGCAGGATGAGCAGGCAGAGGAGGGGAACAAGACACGCGCAGCGAAGCAGGTGTTGCTCGTGTTGCTGCCGCCGGACTTGCAGATCTTGGTGCTGTTCGGGAAGCATGGGCGCGCAGTGAGCGAGAGCCTCTCGGAGGACACTAACAACACTGACCGGACCTGGTCAACTGTCAGCACACAGCGATCATCAGCGGGAGCGCGTCAGCTGTCCCACCCCGTGCATATCTAGTCGTTCGAGAGCACAATCACATCTGCAAATGTTGGGCCCTCGCACCTTGTTCCGTTGACCATCCCCGCACTTCCATCGACAGCAATCTTGAAGTTCACCTCCCGGATACCCGCACCCACTCACGTTGAACAGGCCCGCATTGGTATTGTAATGCCCTAATCGGGATGAGCACTGATCGATCACGCATCTCAATCGTGGCACTCACCTCGTCTTTGGTTCAACCTCCACCCACGCCATCTCGCTCGCTCGCTGTTGGATGCATGCTGCCGTGGCTGATAACAGACAAGCTGGTGAGGTCCTATTGGTAAAAAAGGATGATAACAGGTTTTCACTTACTTGGAGGCTGCTGACCGGAGGAATAAGAAAGAAATAGAACATAATGACAACTCAGTAAAAGCAGAATGGAAGGTCATAGCGAGGAAAGTAGCAGGAAGGTCGCCGGAAATAAATCACACAGTGTATATATACACATAACACGTATCACGGCCTCAGCCAGACAATAGCCAGCAGTAAGAAATTCACACGGGAAGTATGTAATCCCGATCATCTCACGATTGTGACACCCTGTGATTTTCTGGAAGATGCGATACAGAATTGATGCCCATTTCGGAGCCTTTTGGTGGAGCGCACACACCCGTGTTGACCGGGATCGCAGAGATTGTAAGCTTGCCCACCGCGGGGCAGACAGCGCAAATATTGCGGCATGCAGAGTGCATCCCGCTGAGCAAATCGCGTCATGCTGTAGCCTCACGCGGGACAAGGCCATATGTGGATGCTTGGACGTGCAGTGACTGGGCCAAGGGGCAAGATCGTGTTCTGACGCTTCTGGTGGTGTTTGCACGCTGGCTACACGCGGGCATGGCATCCCGGTGGCAGACACATGAAGCTCGCCCTGCGCGTTGAAGATCACCCCGGATGCGATGCTAGCACGCGCGCTGTCCTGCGAGTGGGTAGTCATAGGGTTGACTGCCCGCGCGGCACGTACGGATTACACGATAGGACCGGACAGGACGCAGAACACAGACACGGGCGTGCGCGTGCGTCCTACCATTGGCGGGTTCTCCGTGCAAGGATGCACGTCTGGTCCGAGGGTGGCAGATGCCGTGGCAACACACGAGAAGCCCGTGCGAGCGCCCCGGTGGAGATGCGCGTAGCTCGGTTGTTGCAGGATGCTACACGAGCAGTTGCGTTATGTATGCGGCGGACCCGGGTTGCCATGATGCAGGAAACGGAGTGTCCGTGCGTGGGTTCGCAACACAGCAGTCGCGCGCATCTCGACCAGGGGACTCACCGGCACTCGTTGCGCATCTCGACAGCACCCTCCGCTATCGCGCCGGAACCGTGTCTTAGCCTGAGAAGCCCAGGACCTGCAGGTGATGCAGTGACTACACGAGCTCAGGGTGAATGAGCGCGATATCTTGATGGAAGGAAATATGAATATGTACACACGTGCGCGACTACAGCAACGACGCGAGATGATGGACGACAGGCCCGCGGACCAATAAAAATAATGATATAGTGCGAGCGTTCGCACCTCTAGCTGACAGCATGGGGCATAGACGAACGCACAAGGGACGACGGGATGTGGTCATGGCTACCGATAGTCAAAAGTGCACAGGGAGATGGCGGCCGAACATTGCGCGCAGCGAGAGAATGACCGTGACTGCGTCCTCCCGCTGCTATTGCGGTGACGAGGGCGCGCATCGCAGCAGGATGACTAAAGGCAGCGCGCACGGACTAGATCCTGCTGCCGCTAGGATGTGTGACCGGCGTAGTTTGACAGTGCAGGCATTGTTGCCTCTGCAATTCCCTACGGCGTCTGCTGCAGGCATGGTGGGGTAATTCGACGGCTGCCAACAATGCGCCCTCGTCGCCGCTCTGAATGCGGGGGCAGTCATCTAGCTGTCAGATTGTCGGCTGCGCGCGTGTTGTGCGTGCCGCTCGGCGTTGCTTTTGTCACCGTTGCCATATTCCGTCTCTTGCCTTATTTTCCCGACTGATGGTATCTGACCGGGGACGCAACGTCCGCACTGGATCTGAGCGCCGGGGCATCCCGCGCGTTGCTCTGGCACCCGATGCGATGCACATTCCCCGCCCTCAGACTGCAGCGGAGGCGCGAGCCGTAGCAGTGGCTAGCTCGCTAGAGCGCGGGAAGAGCGAGCTCGCGAGAGGACATGGCGAGACGACGGCAGGTCGGCGTGCGTCGCAAGGAGGGACGGCGTGTCGGGCGCATACGTGAAAAGCCAAGGCGCCGATCACGCAGCGCGGGGTGACGTGAACCATGGTGGCAGGCACGCGAACGGCGCGAATATGAAAATGCGCGGGTACGGCATTGATGGTGCGGGGACGCTGCGTGCGACGCTACCGAAGCAATAAGGGTGGCGGACGATGCGGGGGCGTTGCGGCCGCTAGATCTAGGCGGTGCGTCCGTCCGCGGGTCTCCGTGCGCGGGTGCACGTCTGGTCTGGTCCGATGGTGGAAGACGCCGCGGCGACGCAAGCCTCACACCGCGCCCGCGCGACGTGCGGAATGCGCGTCCTCTACCGTGCACACTGCGCCGTGCGGTAGTCTCGCTCGCGACCGGAGATGCGTGCAAAGGAGACTGCTGTGGCGCCCCCGCCTCCCGGGGCCGTGCGTGGACGTCCGGAGACGCAGAGCCCGGGCCAGCGGTCATCGCGGTGCGGGCAACGCGCGGTTGCGGTGTCCAGCGGCAGGGCGCGCGGACACCGTGCTGGGCATCGAGAATCTTTCTCCCGGGAGCGCCCCCGGCCCTGCGCATGCGCTGCCAGGGGGTGTCCGCATCGCGCGCGTGCGAAACGCACGCGTTCTGCCGTCGGCGGGGTCGCTGCGCTGGGGTACGGCGCTGGTGTGCGAGGGCAGGGAAGACGCGGGCGCGACGCACGGGAAGCCCCGGCGGAGATGTGCGTGCGCGGAGCTCGCGTGTTGCGGGAGGCACAATGGCTACGCGACCGGCTGCGTTGCGTGGTCAGCGGGGCGCCGTGATGCGGGGAGGAAGTGTGCGTCCGTGCGTGGGTGCGCGACCGGAACAAAACGTGGGAAGGGGGCTGCGGGGAGGATATAAAGAGGGTCGCGGAGAGGAATGGAGGATATTGTGTTCCAGTCGTTAGTTTGTTGGCGTCGACTCGTGTCTGTGTTGGTGGGTCAGCTCGGGTCTGGTGGCGGTATGTATTTGTATGAGTATGCCCGCTATCTGTGCTGACTGTTATTCGTTTGTAGGCGTGGACATTGTACTGTGCGCGGTGTGCTCACATGATTTATTGACCAGAAGAGAGTGGGATGTGCGAACGTCCGTAGCGTGCGGGTGCGGTGTGCGCGTGATGAGTGGCTTCGCGCGTAAGAAACCAGCGCTGCAGCTTGCGGGGAGAGCGGGCGACAGAGCGGCTGATGACCGGATGCTAGTGAGACGCCGCACGTCATGAGACGAGACGCAGCGGGAGAGAAATAATACACCGCGAGCGAGCAGTGAAGATGTCGCGGTGAAGGGCATGCGTGCTGAGGAGATGCGGATGCGGGCGTGTGTGGGGTGTGGGCTGCAGACTGACCTGACTGGAGAAGACTGTGGGAGGGCGCAGGCGCGGCTGCACGAGCTCGGAGTGAGGGGGACATTGCAAGCCTGACATGCGTTCGCTCGCGTGAAGGCGGGCGGCGGGAGCGCGAGCGTTGAGAGATCTGTGAGGCGCGGTCGTCAGATGCAGCGTCCGCGGCAGAACGAAAGCGTCGAGGGCGCGCGGTCGGGACACAACAGCGCGA
>NW_020169833.1:2328224-2738243 GCF_002117355.1 Postia placenta MAD-698-R-SB12 | reverse complement strand
CGCACGTCGCAAGGGCGCAAAGGCACTGCCTCGTCTGCCGCTCTCCGCATTTACCCCACCCAACACCGGATCGTCCGAGGCATTCCCGCTGCCCCCCAGCCCAAGCACACTGCAGCCAGAAGAGCTTGTCGACGCGTACGTGATCGCCCCGGATGGCGACTTGAGCGAGTGGAAGGCGCAAGCGGGCGAGACCCTGCGCCGCAAGACCAAGGGCGTCGTGCTGGCTCTGCCCCAAAAGGAGCCGGCTGAAGTCGAGAAGATCCTGGCAAAGTACGTCGTCCCCGATGCCTATACCCGCCGATCAACTTGTTCGTGCCGTCCTGATCATCTGCCCGTAGTATCCGATCAGGATCACTCGATGTCCCTGTTGTAGCTGTGCTTGTGCCCGTCATTCCCGCGGAGGGCGAGGCGACGTTCACGCCCCCTGCCTACCTCGAATCGCCGGGCAGCTCGACGCCGGCACTCGTCCCCTCTGCCATCTTCACGAAGAACGAGCCGCGGGTCCGGGAGGCACTGCAGTGGGCGCTGAAGACTGGGCACACCGTCCACATAGATGTCCAATGCGATATACGCGAGGTCGAGGGTGGCTGGGACGCACTGGAAGAGATGCTGACGAGCATGACCATCTCCAAGGACGTCAAGGAGCTCCATGGAAAGATTGTCGTGTGTACGTATTCGCGTGTTCTGTGCTGACATCCGCTTATGGTGTCCCTACATCCGCTTATGGCGTCCCTAGCGAATATCCTGCCGCCTCCGGACGACCTTGCTCTGCCGATCGTGAAGCTGTTGACGCACCCGTCGTATCGCAACTACCAGTCACACGCGGCAGCACTGTCGCTGTTCGGGAACGTGTGGGTGAACCTGCTCCCTCCTGCGTGGGGTGCGCCCGTCCCGTCCGCGTCGCAGAAGGAGCGCAACGAGTGGAAGCGCAGGCTCAAGATGTATAGTGCGTAACGCTTTTGATTCTCCAGCCTCTCAGAGCTGATCCTGCGCGAGCAGTCAGCCCTGTCGTCGAGGCATTCGGCTTCCAGCGTATCATCTTCGGGTCTTCGCCGTCACTGGCGTCGCAGGCGACGTCGAAGGCGGGCGACTGGTACGAGCTCGCGCGCGAGTCGTTTGCGGAGCTAGGCGTAGAACAAGACGCCATCGACGCTGTCTTCAACGGTAACGCCAAGCTTGCGTATGGGTCGTGAACGCACCCCCAAAGTGATTATGACATCTTGCATTCCATGATTTGGCCATTATCTAGTACTACGTATATATCACGGCAGGAATCTTACTACAAAGTGAAGCAGTAGTCTATGATTTGTGTATTATAGAGTCCGACAACAGGGAAGGAATAGTATTGAGCAAATGGCAGCTGATTCCATATCGTGAGACCTGGGCCCTGGAAACAGCGGCTTATACTGGTAAGGTGTTGTTCACAACTGCGTTCGCGAGCCTCGTTTCACTGCGTCTTATTTTGTGATTCTTGCGTCAATTAACGTGTTCAGGTCTTCTCCACAACTGTGAATATTTCCAGTGCGAGACAATGAGCGGTGCTTGTACCGACACGAAGCCACGAGGTCGACTTTCGAGGTGTAAATGGGCATGGAGTTGCTCAAAAACGTCACAGCGTGTCACGATGCAACTCTTTCCACATTCATAGTTTGATTCTTTCCATGTCATGAGGGCATCTTTGTAGACTTGATACTCTCTCTCAAAACTTCTGAGATCTTAATGACATTGTGGAAGGAAGTATAAGGCGGTTTGGGATGCTCCCTACCACCCATACTGTGGAGTACGGGGTTTTGCAAAGTCGATCGATTTTGCAAAACACCGTGATCTCGTCTTCTACCTCAAAGACTGTACTTCTGACACTTGTATGACATTATAGACTTACATTGTAGTCTAACTGTGAAGCCGATTGAGGAGAAATAGATTTATTGTGGAATGGGAGCCTTAAGACACTTTGTATGGCCTTCTGCAAATTCTTGATAAGACAGATTCACAGTAATTATGAGCCATTGTCCCCAATCGGACATCCGATCTTGTATGTTCCAGCCATGCATTTCTTGATCCTCAAGCCCGATATGCTGTCAACAAAACAAATCGCAGTGTGTGGATGGTTTGCAAAACGAACGTGTCATTCCCTGCCACCATGCGCTGTTGCAGATTCTGCCACGGCGGGGTTTGAACTTGCCGCCGTGACCCGTGAGTGACAGAGTTTGCAGAAGTACCGCACTTTAGCTGCTTCCAGCCGGCACCTCTCTACTGCTCGCAATTCATTATGGATTGCCTTGAAAGTTGGTATAAGAACTGCTAAGACCATTAGAAATGATGCCTAAGTGGTAGAACAGTAGCGTGTTTGCTCGTTCGAGCACATAGGCTCAGGCATCAAAATGTTTTGCAGAACCCCGTACTCCACAGTACTATTACTGTGACGATACTCTACCGGTCCGGCCAGATCGGGTCTCAAATTCAAGACTCTGATCAAGGTTGCCAGACGCATGGGCGCCTATCTGAGTGGTACTTCGCCTTTGGTCTCCATCTTGCTCTTGTCTCTGACTATTAGAGCCCACATGCACAAATGTTTGCGTATACCCGAAATACTGTCTATGATAATTGCCTGCGTTTATGCAGAAGAAGCACCCGTCGATCTCGACAATGTGGACGAAATGACGCTCGATCCTTGGCATCCCAGTTCGACTGCAGCGCTCGCTCGGACATGCCGCACGTTCCTCGAACCCGCTCTCGACAAGCTCTGGAGCTTGCAGTATAATCTCGTAAATTTAGTCAAGTGCATGCCAGACGATGCATGGAAACAAAAGACCATTGGGCGTGGCTTTCGCAGCGGGCGTATAGAAGTGGTAAGGCCCATGTAATTGACGATATCCATATGTGGATCACTATTCATGCCGAAATAGTCCTTCACCAGGCCTCTTCTTCCGAGCGACTTCGCTCGCTTCGACTACTACGCTTCGCGTGTTAGGTACCTCCATTTAGCCGACAGTGCATCATATGTGCACGAAGGGCCAGATGCATTTGACTTGGCTTGTGTGCACAATCCTGAGCTCGTCAGGGATTGCTATGTCGCACTCGGTCTCCATCGTGGCCGCCCGCTCCTCCACAATCTACGCATCATGTATTCCTCCGCCGCCGGCGACGCAGCATTCGAATTCACGCAGATGTTCCTGGTGCCTGGCCTGCGCACAGTCACACTGCAGTCCGACTGGGAGGACCTGCGGGTGGCCTCACAACTCGCCCATCTCCCACTGATTGTACCTAATCTCTCTCGTCTAGCTGTGGAGTCCCCCCAGTCAGCCGCCACGCTTCGCGAGACGATCAATGCTTTCAATGTACTCACAGACCTGCAGTACATTCGTTGCTGGGTACCGGACACAGTAGAGATGACTGCACAGCTGCTGGAGAAGATGTCTACGCTACCCGGCCTGAAGGAGCTGCGCATGTACGATGTGTCTATGAATGTCGACGTGATGAGCTCCCTGCTGTTAGTTGGGGACATCCTACAGGCACGGCGCTTTCCGGTCTTGGAATGTCTGCAGCTTGACGTCGTGGACCTGCCTCTCGCAGCCGCCGTCATAAAGGTGTTCCGTTTGGCACCCCTTGTTCGGGTCTGTGTCAACGTGGGCCTCGATTCCGACCTCGAACGCGAGTCATTCGGAGACTGGTTCAGAGAACTTGTCGAGAACTGCCCTCACATCAAGCATATCAAGCTATTCTTCATAGACGGCCATACCTACGATTGGATTCAGGAGGGCGCACGGAGCAAAGACTTCCTTTCGCTATCGGACTTCGCACCATTACTTTCCTGCAGCGACCTGGAGACGCTCGAGGTGGATATCCCCGTGGCCTTCGACCTCGACAATGCCGCTATCGGAGAGATGGCTCAGAAGTGGCCGCATCTGCGCCGGCTCCGACTCGGGTCGTCGTTGGGGTGGGGGCACAAACCCTCGACGACCCTCGACGCGCTCGTGCACTTTGCCAAACATTGTCCTCACCTGGAGTACCTCGCCCTCGCCTTCAATGCGACCTCTGCTCCTGTGTCTGCCGCAGGGAACGCCAATCTCCCAGTCCTTAGTCTGAAGGAGCTGTGCGTTGGCGACTCCCCGATTAGTAAACCTGGCACAATCGCCAAGTTCCTCTCGAAACTTTGCCCGAGGCTGACCCAAGTTTCGGCTTCTGGGGATCCCGGTTTTAAGTCTGCTAGACGGTGGGACGAAGTGCAGCGTATGCTCGCTTCGCCTTCACGGCAAGACTCCGACGCCATTGACAAGAAACCAAGCATTGTAGGCAAGAAATCTAGGTCGCAGAGAAGCGTACGTCTTCTAGACTTCCACTAAAGTACTGTGCTCATTCGCGTTATGCTAGCGACGCAAGGCTTCATGAGAACAAATTTATTCGAGCTCGATATTGAGATCAGGACGGACCCTACAGCATGGCGACACTGCCGCTTTCGCAAGCAACGATAACATGTATCCACGTCATCGTACTGCGTTATATATCCATTAACTGATTCCGCTTGCTGCAAAACTGACTCTCGTGACACCGCTGTCAGTATGAAATGCACGGCTCTACAGGTTTCCCCTCGTCTAAATGGTCGATGCGGGCTAGATACTTTCACAACAGGTGCCACTTTCGTCAGGGGATCAGAGGTCTGGCAAAGGTCTGAGATCAATGACCTACCACATGTATGTCTACATCATAGCACCGCGTGATCCGTCTGACTATCCCATGCAATGTGCAAACAGACACCGTTGATAATCTACCGAGCCCACTAAACTCGCCCGAGTAGTGCGCTCGACATTCACCAGCCAATCTTGCGGACCAAAAAAGGTGAACAACTCGCTGTTATCTCCTTTCTTCTCACCGCCACTACACTGTTAGGTAATGGATACTGACCTGTATAATGCCGAAATTCGCACACTCAGCGAGAGTCGACGACGACCTTATTGCCAAAGATTGAGGTCAACCACATAAGGCCACAATATTGAAACAATCCCGGCAAATTAATTTATAGACCACACAACACACGGCTTTGACAGAGTCAACAATTCTAACAGTGAGCTATATAGCCTAGTCGCATCATACAAACGAAAATGATAGCATTGCCTGCTAGCGATGCTGGCTTTCTCTCGTTCACGCAAAGCATTCGCCGTTTTCTACCTGCAGGCCCCGGGACCTCGCACAGTAGCCAACCCCGCTTCGGTTGACACAGTAGTAATATCTGCCCTGGCAGTTATGGGAAGATTTGAAACCCAATGAATTCACCGGATCGCAGCTGTTTCAAGCAATGAATGTGAGTTCTCTCGGATATCGCTCATAAGGCTGACCACTCACCCTCCAGTCCTGACAGTGAGACGGCTGTGGTTGTAGCAGGAGGTCACTCTAGCACGTTTGACCTAGACCCCGGTGAATACGCTGAACAACGCGTTGATAAGTGCGACGTACGACGTCAATTAGCTCCCGGACGAGGGGATGGTCCTTGTATTCCTCCCAATCACGAGCATACAACTCGTCGTCATCACGGGCGTCGAGCTGGGCATCGTTGCGGGCGAACAACGCATCGTCATCCCATGCATCACGAGCAACAAGGCCTTCTACGTCTTCATGGACATGTGAGTCCGCTGTAGCGGTGGTGGCAAGAATGGCGAGGAATAAGAAGAGGACTTGGAAGGTGCGCATTGTAGTTTCAAGTGCGAAGTCGTCGAGTGATGTGACGGTTAGGATTTGCTACTGGTCAAACCAAAGCTCAGTGGCTTTTTATAGGCGCAAACAGCGTCCACCACACGGTACATTTCGATGCTACTTCTTCCGCCTATGCTGTTTAACAGCGCCAAGAGTCGATGTACGCATCATGATGCGCACAACTAGTATCATGGCGATTGAGATGATGATGGGTCGGGCTGGTGACAGTCAAACATCTTACACATGAAAAGCGAGGCTCATATTCTATCACCCAGCTACCATACAATGTTCTCCTTGAGCTGCGGCCATAGAAGGGCGGAAGGCCTTGAAATGCAACCAGCGATGGGCGGCTCAGGTTGGTCAAGTGAGTCAATTATGTAGAAAGTCATATTACCCGCAGAAAAGCAGGTTTGATGTATCAAGTGTACCATCAAGGTCGCGCAGAGTATCTGTTGAGGAGCCCTAGAAGCCTCGTCTTTGAATCGCCTCCCAGCTTTGGGTAGTACTGTATTCGCAACTGAGCCCGGAACGCTGGGTGTCGGCTACCAGGAACCGTTTACCGTACCAGATGGCTTGGCTCGTTTCCACAAGATGATAGGCGCATCTGCACTCAGCTACATGCTGTTTCTGTATTGGGATTGGGACATGGTAGCCTGATTCTCCATGGCAGACGTGGTGGAGTAATGCAGTGCCCATGGAAGTTCCGCGTTTTGCGTAAGTACAAGATACTGCAATGTGATATTTGTGCAGGACCGAGTTGCCGGGATGCGGCATCATCGCACCCACAGTTCTTAGACTGGAGGAAGATCATGCATTGCGATCTGCCATGATGATCTGGCTCAGTCGGTGGCGGTGTTGCACATCGCTGCGTGATGCGATGGAATCTTCATTGTTCGTGAAACTCCAACTACAGTGGAGTAACGCGAGCAACAACTCCAGCGCGTATCCCAAGAAGACAAAACTGATCAGACCGAGTTCTGGCCACGATATAACGGCAGCTGAATGACTGTGATCCGGAGTGTTAGTAATGGCAGTGGGCGTGCACGATGGTGCTCGTTGCAGCTGATTTTACAGTGACAGACCACCCGAGAAGGTTTGTGCACAGGCGGGCTTGGTGTATAATCTGGAATGCATAATCGGGACCATGGTCTTGACCCGGTGAAGTATCATCACAGCCGCCACATATCTCCCTTTCAGGTCACGCAAATCTCATCTGACAGGCTCTCACAACCAAAAGTAGACTAGACTTAGCCCATCGCAGGAGATGCAGGACCACATGCGCAGAATATTGTCGTGGTCGGCTGTTTTGGTGTCACCCCAAAAGCTGATTGTGAACAAGGATGTCCGCGGGTACTCGTACAGGTTCAATATGCGAGATGTTGCCCCTGATCGATGCATCCGGCCTTGTGGGACGTAGTTTTTTTTTCAGTGTGGCCCAGGAATGGACATGGACCAAGTGCTGACGAGATTGCCATACCCTTCACGAAACTCAAGTTCCAAGAAATCCTACGTTAGACAACTAAGCAACAAGCAACAACACCAGAGTATATGACATATGTGTTGAGCATGTCGCTTATTGTTTTTTCGCCTCTCTTTCTAACTTCTTCAAGTAGCGCTTGCGGATGCTACGATGCAGATTGTGCGTATATCGGACGAATAACATCTTCCAGCCAATCAAATTCTTCACGAGCGCACCGTCAGAAAAGATGCCGATGGAATTATAGAGCAAACAACGCACCATGGCATAGTCGATCACTGCATGGCTCCAGTAAGGAGTGCTGACATTTGGACGACCCGTCCAAAGCGCTCCACACGGCAAGCCAATCTGCATATGATATGAGACAAGTAGACTGTACAGCATGAGATATATGGACCTTCGAGAGCACAGAGCGAACATAGTCCTTAGGCGTGGGGGTAGTGACATTGGCACGGCGGATCTTCGACATGTTGGATACCTGAGGGGAGTGTTCAAATCTCACAATCTACGGCGAGATGGGATAAAGCATACCACAAAGTATGTGTTGAGGCATTGTACGTCAACGCCCTTGGCCTTGACCTCTTCCGCCAGAGAAGCGGTGAATGCGGAGAGGAATGATTTTGTACCCGCGTAAGTCGCGAGCATGGGTGACGGGATACCCGTCCCAGAGAAGGAGCCCATATTCAGAATCAGTCCGCGCTTCCTAGGGATTTAAACAGCTTCAGCACGAGCGTCATGCTGCGCGTCAGCCGTCACAACCATACCTGTTTACCATGCCCGGGAGGACGATCTTAGTGACACGGGTGGTCGCGTTGACGTTGATGGCCAGAATATCCTCGACCTCTTGTGAGGCAACCTCGGCGAAGTACACCGGGGCGGTATGAGACTTGCCGACGTTATTTACTGAGAGCAGTAGCGATACTGTGAGGTACATTGGAAAGCATCTGCCATGTTACGTACTGAGCACGCCGATGTCCAGGGGCTCAAGTGCAGATTCGAATCGTGCCCAAAGACTCGGGTCCGATAGCTTTGAGAAGTCCATTGCGACGGCCTTTGCCTTGACGTTTGAGCTCGACTCTGAACATTGAAATAAGTAAGTATCAAACCAAGGGAGAAACAATCATCTAGCAAGTACCTATCTCCGCAACTAAGGCATCCAACGCTGCAGCATTCCGCGCGGTAACAAGAATGTTGAAGCCCTTTTTGGCTAGCTGGAGAGCAAACTCTCTTCCAATACCCTCAGATGCGCCAGTAACCACTATGAGCGCAGTTGACACGATCGCACGACCACAGCAACAGACGGAGGCACTGAGTCAATGGGCAGGTCCAGTGTAATTATGTTGCATCGGTGGCGTACCTGCCCATGCACCTCGACCGGCTCCGTACTTCTTCAGCTACAGCAGTAAACAATCATAGCGTGAGTCATAGAAATTAGCCCGGGGGAATGCAAATCAGGCGCACATTGGTGCCAGGCAAGATGAAAGTCTGTAGGAAGACCGCAGACGCCTTGATGGCGAACTTCGCAAAGGAAGCAAGCCCGACTGTAAAAAGAAGAAGAGGAACATAGGGGTGCTCCGCGACTATTTCATGAACGCATTATAACGCCGTATAGAATCCTCTCCGCGTGACAAGGCTCACCAAGACCCAGGCCCAAGTCCTTATATGCAGACATTGCCATTGCGACTTTAGGATTTGCACGAGCAACAGAGTCAATCCTGAGAGTACACGAGACTTGACTAGATGGGACTGAGGTATAAACGGCCAGCAGGTCAAACAACCAGCAGTGACACAGGCTTGACCCAACGCGTTTGACGCGCTGGGGGATGCACGTATCACGTGAACGACGCGATGACCACTCAGACGCTTCGCGCGACGCGGATACACATTAACACCTCCGTATATGTCGTAATATAGACTCCTCTTGTCGCCATGATCGTAACTTGAACCCTCAGATTATATATTACGTTTGACTTTCACCGGACCACTACCTGGTAAGCCACAGGGCCATTCATGTGCATACTATCAACTGTTCCTCCAGTCTTCAGCGCATGCGCTTTCATTCTCTCTAATTCCTCTAGGATCATAGCATCTTTGCCGGCACGAGTACGAGGAGTGAACCTGATGCGCTCTCTCTCGATCTTCCAGTCCGGAAGAGAAGAGGTGCCAAGTGTCTGCAAAATCTTGAGCTCAACGAGAGACTATCACCTCCGTGGGTAAGTCTCCCTGATAACTAGTTCATACACACACGTACGTAGTCCGCCAGATTGGCGCGGTTCAAGTTGAGCGGCCCTTTCAGGGTAACAGGTGGATTGGTGATGAAGCGCGGAATCCGCAGGTGATTCTTTGATGCAGAGTGAGGCTGTGAGGACTCTCAGTCAATAACAGTATGAAAACGAGACGGATGAGGGTCTCACCATAAGAGGATGAATGAGAATCACATCGCCAGCTTCTCCTGTCAACTACAACACATGTCAAAAAGGCGTCCAACTGAGCGTTGATGGTCTGTCATACCTCGACAAAGTCGCTGCATGACTGGATCGAGCATATAGAACGACTTCCATCAGGGTCTTGAGGGAGCGTGTCGACTCCCTCCGGATGTTCATACAGCCTATGCAATCGTTACAAGGACGTATATCGTGGCTGCGACATTCTCACCATTGCACGACGTTCTTGATGCCATCCGGTGCAATGTATGTTCCCCCAGCCTGAGGCTTGATTTCATTGTACAGCACGAGAACCTGCAGCCCCTGATCTCCGGAGTCGAGGAAGTGTCTGAACCTACGTGCGCCGGTCTAATTAACATGGCACCATTTTGTACACAGGTATTGACAAGTATTACCAGTCTCCATCACTATAAATTTCACTCATTATCACTACGCACGTATTGCAGTCGAATTTATATCACTCACATATGCCAATTGCCCAGATCCTTCGGAGCGATCCCACGCTAAGTGAATGTTTGAGCTGTGAAATCGCCCAGTATCCATGAGTTACGCACATCGACCCATTCTTCGGAGCCTAGGTTGACAATCAAGCTGTCGCCACAACTTTCGAATAGAGTGGTATCAATGCGATCCTCCCCCCCAAGCAGTTCGCCTGGAACAAACAATGTATATTAACATAGACCGGAACGAAAGTTGTCGACGATGAGGTACACATCGCGCCCCAAGCCTTTGGCATAAAATCCGGGGTCGGGATCTCGCGATGCCTGGGCATGTGTATCTTCGCAATTTTGCATCAGGACGCGGTCAGCGACTGAGTCCTGCAACAAATTTGTAGCCACAACTGACCTTCTCCTTCGTCCACGTCGATTTGTTATTGGGGTCGTAGCCTAGTCTCACCCAGACATTCTCGGTAAACTGACGAATGATATCGTCAGGCACGGCTTTAGGGATGCGAATCCATCCGTGTTCAAGAAAGTGGGTACGTTGTTCCGGAGTTAAGAATTTGTATTCCTGAATGGCCATCGTACACCGAAAGTAATACAAGCAGAGGGTAAGGAGGGTGTCGGACGAGTGTAGAGCGTGATGAAGCAAGGAGGGAGGAACTTATAGCCGTCGATAAGCTACATCTTGAACACTTAAAACTCAAGACAACGAGTGTGAGAGGAGATCCAGGTGACCTCCACGCTGGATCGAGGGAGTGAAACAGGAGCATATGACCGGTGGCTAGCAAATCAAGGAAGAGCGGCTGATAACTCGGCGAAATGACGCAGGAGGCAGCACCAATCGCGATCGCGGAGAGAACAGAGTATGGAGTCCACTAAAGCAGGAGCAGGTCGGGTGAGCGATCGAATCTGGGCAGCAGCATTCAGTCGGGCTTACAAGGCAGCATGAGACCGACTGCGAGAGCCTTGAGTTCTTAAAATTTGCCTCCGAGCGAACGTGGACTGCTACGTGACCAACTCACGGAGATCCGCAACCTCGAGAGGGTTTACCAATGATCAGAATTCGGGGTGGTCTATCATCCACCTGCTGTGGATGTCTCTCAACAGGGACAGTAACTTCTTGACTTGCATCCCGGTCGAGATGGGGGGAGTCTCGTCCAGAACGTTAGTGACTCGCGGATCCTGGCAACGCTTCCCGGTAGGCCCATACATAGAGACTAGTCCCAGTATCTCCATGCATTCATCGCCCCAGGTAGATGGCAAATTGAACGCACGCAGGACGTGATTCTGTGATACATTTATCAGTGATGAAATTATGACCGAATGAGACAACGTCATCTACACTTACCCTTGTGATGCGCTCGTGCGGTGCACTAGGAAGATTCGAAGG
This sequence comes from Postia placenta MAD-698-R-SB12, assembly GCF_002117355.1. Lineage (NCBI taxonomy): Eukaryota > Fungi > Basidiomycota > Agaricomycetes > Polyporales > Adustoporiaceae > Rhodonia > Rhodonia placenta. The sequence continues at coordinate 2,726,801 of NW_020169833.1, read as the reverse complement.
TGTGAACGTGTTAACGTATTTGTCGAAGTTCCTCTTCATGTATTCGTACTGTTGAAGCTGTTCCGACATTCTTAACACCTTCCTCCGTCCTTCTACGAATGCAGTCCATTCCGATCCTTGACAAATCTTAGGGCGGAGATAGTTGCCGACAATGCTCTCGATATCTAGCTTTAGGCCCGTTGTGTTGAACAATCCCAACGAGGATGGACGGGAACCCTGGGCTGCTGAACTGCCGACGTTATCATGCCGCGGTGTGGACATGCCTGTCGAAGAGCCATGTCGCGTTAGGTATGCGTTTGAGGCAGCGGTAGAACGTGGGGTCGTAGTTGACGCAGGCGCAGGCGATGCTACTGACGTGGTGGATAGGACACGGGAGTGGTTTGACGGATTACGTGTCTTCTCGGTAGTTATGACCGCCTGTGAATGAGAGGAAGTATGCCTCGCCCGTTTCGCGGGACGAGGACTCTCGGATAATTCATCATGATCCATATCCGACTCTGTATCTGGCTTCCCAGATAGTGCAAGTAGTGAACGTGCAGTGGCGATCGAAACTGGATTTGGAACATCAACAGGGGATGCGGCTGTGGGGGTAGGAGAACGCGTGGAGAAACTGGGGATGGGCGAAGGGGGGACTGGTGATGATGTGGCCGTAGACTCGTTCAGTATAGATGATAGCGAACATGCCGAGCGCCGCCTCTTTCGAGAATCCTGAGACTGAGTATCGCTCTCGACGCCGGGTGTATCCAGACGATTGGACAAGAAATGCGAGTTAACCGGAGCACGGGGAGAAGGCGATACCATGGTGTCCGTCACAGGAGTGAGGAGACCGCGTCCACGATGCGGAGAGGGATCGCGCTGGGGTAGTTGGTGAAATGGTGCTGTACTAGCATCGAGAGGTAGCTGCAAACGTCCCGCCGGTGGTCAGCATAAATACGCTAGCTATATCGCACAAGCTCACATCATCGATGTATAACTCCACAGTCCTATCCGGCGTCACAACCAGATTTGAAGAGGCGCATTCATAACTTTCAGGGGTGAGCCTCAGGAAGATCTGCTTGTATTTGCCTCGCATCGTGTACATCTTACAACGTCCTGTAATGGGTAAATTCCGCGGTGAGCCGATGTTTTCTTGTCACTACCCCAGTACTAGGCTTCAACATACCATCGACTCTTGATGGACTGCGTTGTAGTTCGGCGAAGACTTCCTGAGCATCCGCGTAGTAACCATCTGCAGCATTCTCTGTCTGCCTCAATTCCACACGCACTTCCACAAGTGTATTCTCCGGACTTGCCATTCGCCTATCTTCAATGAGGAGCGTCAGAACGCGCATGATACGAGGCTGTGTTTGGGCTGCAACAGCAGTCTCTGAGGGCATCGGAGAGACATCCGTAGGCCTGGTGAGAGGAAGAGGGGTAGGCCGTGTATCCAAGCGACGCGCCTCGGACCGATGCTTTCGAGACTTGCGATTATGCTCCGTGGGACCACGTGTGTTAGTGGTAGATGGTGGTGGAGGCGGCGGCGTGGTGAGATTGTAGACTTCTCTAGGTTCCTCAATCTCAATTGGAGGAGGCTCTGGAAGTAATGCAGGGCTGTGGCTTTGAGGAGCATCATAGGTCTGGCTGCTCGCATGAAATTGGGGTTGATCAAAAGAAGGGGTTGCTGGCGGCGAGGCGGGGGATTCGTATTGCGTCTGGGGGTTGGCATAAGTGGGTTGTGGAGGCGTGAGATGAGAAGGTAGTGGGGGATTAGAACGAGCAGATGGCGGAGGATTGGGATGAGAGGGTGGCGGTGGGTTGGAGTAAGAAAGCGGTGGTGGTGGACCGCTCTGAGTATGCGAAGATGGATTGGACTGAGTAGGCGGTGATGGAGCGGGGTGCGAGCCATGGAGTAAGGTCCCTTGCGAAGCGGTGAGGAACCCGGAAGTGTAAGGATTAGGCGGAGGCACATTGGCGTAAGACACAGTATTACTAGCAGCATCATCCGCCTTCGCTTGGCAGGTGGGAGTATCTTCGCGCGGCTTCTCGTAATCACGACGATAGTAGGGTCGCTTGGGTTGTTCTTCAACGACAGTTGTTGTGGATTGCTGCTGCTGTTGGTAACCGTCGATACGAAACAGGACGTGGCCCTTTGGCGCCATCATATTAGGATTGTACGTCACCGCTGCTGGCGCAGCCCGAGAAGGCTGAGCGCGAGAAGGCTGAACACGAGAAGGCTGAGCACGAGTCGTAGTCTTGCTCTTGCCCTTGTCCTTGTCCTTATCCTTATCCTTATCCTTGTCATTATCATTAACCTTAGTCTTTCGCGATGTAGGCGCTTTGTCTGTATCCTTCTCCTTCTCCTTCGGACTCGTCTTCTTGGCAGGTTGCTCCGGAGGAGGATGGACAGCAGGTTGCTCCGGAGGAAGATGGACAGCAGATTGCTCCGGAGGAAGATGGACAGCAGGCTGCTCCGGAGGAGAATGAACAGTAGGTTGCCTTGAAGGAGGATGAACAGCAGGTTGCTTTGAAGGAGGATGAATACGCGGTCCCTGTGGATGGATATACGGCGCCTGCTGGAACGAAGAAGGCGCAGTCTGGTATGCTGCAAAGCCCGTCACATGCTGGCCGCTCCAGGCCCCGACAGGATGACGGAGTATCGGCGCAGCAACGGTTGCAGCGGGCTGGAAGGAGGACGTATACTGCCTGGAAGAGGATGCGACGGGCGCGGTAGACGACGGTCGGTCATCGTCTGATGCCGGAGATGCAGAACGAGAAAGCTATTGCAGGCGACAAGCGTGAGCCCCTACACTTAATGCGTGAGGACGGAAGCCCTACAGGTGAGTTCTCCCTGCTGCTTCTGCCCAACGTGCAATGTCAGCGTTGACAGCTTCCCGTGTAAATATAAAGCCATTCGAAACGTGCCAGACCGTTCGTGCATAAATGGATCGCGATACGAGATATAACGCAGGGTCTATGTATGCACTTTTGTGACAGTATGGATACACAATAATCATCTCGATATGTGAAGAAGGCCATGCAGAGTACTGTGCGCGATAGTGCCTCTCAGCGGCATGCTGGACACGCACGTCGTGCGTAAGGCGTGTTTGAGCCTTTCACCTTCACTGAATAAAACGTATGCGTGCATGTAGGTACATATGTCGCACAGCCTTGGCAGTTGGCAAGCAATGAGTTGATCGCCAGATGTATACGCGGGTCGGCGTCTGACGAAATGAGATGCGTACCAATAACGTCGACCTGCAACATATACTCTTTTCCTCCCGTAGGCACGGACCTCTCATACTCGTGCGCGAGAGTTTCCAGTCAAAATATAAGGAGAGAGACTCACGATGAATCGCTCATGATAGTATGCGTCCCAACCTCCTCCTGGTGGGCGTTAAGGTTGGGACTTGATCGAGATTCGAATGTTGAATGCACGAATGCGAACAAGTTGCACGCGCTGAGAGACCGGACGTGCCAGGGTAACAGCGAGGCGAATTTATACGCAAGTGATCAAGGCGATCCGATCCAAAAGCAGAATAATAGCTGGTATGTTGCTAGCAGCGAGCACAGGCAGGACGCGCGCCCTGGTATCGGAGGACAATGATCGGTCACGTGGAGCCAAAACGCGGTGCCTAATCGGGCCGTACATTTGTTTCTCCACCGCCTCAACATGCGGGCAACGTAACAAGGATTTATGACTACATTTCCGTCGAACATATTCGCGCATCTGCGAAACACATACATTCACACCAGAGACCCGCCAAAAGGATACATGTCGTCACATCGCAGCGATCCCAAAGAGCAGCCGTATCCGTTCAAAGATCACGAATGTCAAAATGGTGTGCGTTCCCAGCTTGAAGGTCACGGCAACGTATATCAGCGATGATCGACACAACACAGTGCGTACAAGGGGGCAGCTCACCCTAGCCCAGCACATGCCGAAGCCCTTGTAAAATGCTAGGAGACCTTCTCGTGTCGTGATGCTTCGGACACAGTCTGAGACTCCGTGAAACTCTCGCGCTTTGTCGTTCATGAGGCGAACCTTGACCACATCTATGGATGCAATCAACGACTGATCAGCTTGCTAGCAGGTGGTGCTCCTCACCGACTGGGTTGGACGTGATAGAGCAGAACAGACTGTCGTTATTCACATGAGCACTTCCAGTGTTCAGCGGAGACCCAGGAGGCTTACCCTGCGAACATGCTCGCAACGAAATGAAGTGCAAGGCCTTCCTCCATCAAGCCCCTCTGCTTCAAAGTCTGCTTGACTTGGTCATACGAGCATATCTGTGATACAGATAGCACGATCCCCCGGATGGTTGTAGGGTTGACCCCTCTATACAGCGCCCGCAGACCACCTGCAGTACCTAGGGAGCCGTTGCTATGCTGTGCGCCCTCTCTCCATATGGTAGCGAACGCATGGCGCATGCTTCGGTACGGACTGCCTTCAGGATAGTAGGCCTGCATCCGTACTTATCACAATTATTATCACAATCAACAGGCCTGCAGATCTATTATCAAACCTTTCACTAAGTCTGCTGGATTGGCAAGGGCCCTTGATGTGATAAACTGTTAAGCGTCAACTCATCCAGCTATTATCAGAGGAAGTATGGCTTACGAGCCTACTGTTGCTGCAATAGTTGCTGCGGCAACTTTCAGGCCGATCCCTTCCCGGGTGAGCATTCCCTTCGATGCGTCGTAAATGCTAGACCCATATCAGCCCAATAAGCATTAGCGAGCCACACACACACAGAGAAACGTACGAGTCTTTGAAGTATTCATACGAACCCAGTCTAAGGCCAGAATACACAAGCTCCCGGAGCATACTCGCCGAGAAACCGTTCATGAGACTGAGAACGCCTTCGGTGCGTCCCATCTCAATGCCCACAAACCAGAATGTATTCGATCGTGCACCCGGAACTGTCGCAGAGGATCTATCGGTGCTCTCGCACGCCTACTTCAGACTCTACTCACTTTGTGTCTGCAGCTGCTGGCGGACCTACGTTTAGTATTAGCACGGCCAGTAAAAGTAATGTTCTACTAGGTGTCACCTTGATGCTGGAAATGACGGAATCAGCCTCGAATGATAGTGATGCTTGGCAATCCGTGCTTACATATCTAACGGATTGCTCACCGCCGAAGCTGCCATGTCTGCGCACCGCACCACATCCACAGTCCGTCCTTTGACATACAAGAGCACTCACTGCTTATAGCTGCACCAACGAACTTCAGAACATATTGAGAGTTATCTTGTTTAGCACGACGTGAATCTTTGAAAACCTCCTCTTCCAGCGATGTAGACACGGGGGTTGACCTTGTTTCTGACATTTCCGTCTGCACAGCGTGTGAAACCCAAAATCGCTATCTGACTAGCTGCTCGGGTTTCGGAATCAGCGAAAAGAAAAGGTCGTTTATGCGAGTGACGACAGGAGCTAAGAAAGCGACAAGAGCAGGAACGCAATTGGGTCCAATTATCTCGTATGCGCATACATTATTCGCAGGAGAGCCGCTTCGCGACACAAGCGCCAGTACGCGGTCAAATGACACGAGCCCCGTGACCCGCGTTGAATCGGTAATAGACGCCCATACTGCCTCGGCGAATGTACATGGTAATTTGGTGGGTCAACTAACCAGGGCTCAACCCGCTTTCTTTGAGTGAGTTCGCGACCTGAAATACTTACAGTATGCCGCTATGACTGAAGGATCACTAGTTTTGCCTGTGACTGCCGTCAGTGCAGCATTATGACGATGGTCTCGTCACGTAGGTTTCGGAATGTTATCTTAATGGCTGCCCAAGGTAGACTTGCTAACGTTATGAGTCAATCAGGTAGGTATATTGAAGCAGAGCCCTTTCGTTGTTTGAAGCATAATACATCATTACTATTTTAACATTGTTACATCACCCCCTTTTCTTACAAGACCAGCGCAGCGCACAGTTCAAACCTAAAGATCGTCTTTCCTTGTCGCAAATGAGTTATCAAAATCAAGCTCAGCACCAGCGACTCGTACTCACCTCCCGGCGGACAAGCTAATCGACTGTTGCGAGCAAGTGGTTTAGACACCGAGCGACGATACCAACTCCTTCTTCAACATCGTCCCTGTCTAGCGCGTCTACCCTGGCGAGGACCCGCCCAAAGCGATCCGGATGCCACCGTAGCAACGCCGCCTTTAGCCTATCCCTCCTTGCCTGGCCTTGCGAGTGCAAGGGAGATAGTATAAATTCAGCCACTTGCTCGACGGTTATGTCCTCGATGCTCTGCGGCTGTGAGAGCATCGGCCAGCGGATAGACCGAAAAACAAGCAACTCCTTCGAGGATGAGCATTCCCTCGCCGTGATCGCGGCCCATCGCGCCTCGTACGCCCGCCACGCCTCTTGGCATGCTTCTACTCGAATATCCTCGCGCTCCATATTTTCGAGCTGAGCATGGAGAGCTTCTTCTTCCCTGCGTGTTTCCGCTGCCCATCGAGCAACCTCCTGCAAGTGTCGATACGCTTTCTCCGCCTCCCGCTGTCGACGAATTTCTCGCTCCTTCGTCAATACCTGCAGACGCGCGCCCAGTTTCTCGCAATGAGAGCCCTTCGAGCGCGTCTGGAAGGAAAAGTGAATTTTGAACCGGGAGAATTTGGCGGACGCTGCTGCCGAATGCGATTCCGTAGGATTCGGGAGGCGAAACTGTGACGCGGCAGGTGTGTAACGTGTCCAGTTCGGCATGTAGGACTCCTCATAGTTCGATGTATCCATTGATTGAGGCGCAAATTCAGATGGCAAGTCTTCGAGCCTGGGTGTCTTGCTGTTCATGAGGTGTCGAGTTGTGCAGGGGAGGTCCTGTTCAGACGAAAGAGGTGAAAAATTATATGTCTGCCACTCAGTCTTGATGTACGTATTCTCTGACTCCGGGGCCAATTAGATGCATGCATAGTGCGTGTTCGGGAACTGATCAGTCGTGCTACCTCGTGCCAGATGCTAGCGATAAACAATCCGCGAGCATGAGGCCATCGTTTGCACCGCCTGTTGCCACTCCGTGTACCGCGGGCATGCAGCTGAAACATCGCAGTTTACGAAGCGGGCACGGGCAGTCCAAGAAAAACGCTGGAATTTCCACAATTCGCGCTACCAAAACGCGTCAATCAACACGATCCCGTGACTCGTGTTGAACCCAGCGAGCGCAGGCAGGCGCTCGCATATGTCATTAATGCGGGTAACGGAACTTGAAGGTTTAAGGCGGTGCCCTTCAATCTTCTTATGATCATTGAGGCTATCCTCTTCTCTCGATTATCTACGCAGTGTTTGGGAGAATACTCGCATGGTTGGAAGGTGAGTGGTCTGTCTTACCCACACTTCGACAGATTATCATTCGCAAGACCAAAATCGATGCGGTCAGAGTAGATATCAGCTGAGAAGGAGAGGCGCAGTATGCGCAACATCCCTTTCAAGGGATGTTCTAATTCTATGAGCTTCCATCGAAGTGTGATCGGATTCAATAACTTCATCTGCATACCCTCAGAAAGACCGCTATATGCCGCGCGCTCGAGCGTCCCGATGTCGATGGTGAGTTACGTTACGCTGCTGCCATGTGGAATCCTGATCACAGAGATGCGCTGAGATTATCTCGGTCTACATGAATATGCAGTGGTGTGCACGTTGCATTGAAGCGCAGATGACCTAGCCATCAGAACAAGCGCTGAGGTTGATGGCCCTCAAGGATGCAATGCGGCAGTGTCCACCGCAGGGTTTGAATTTGACATGACAGTCGGAACGAGTTGTACTTATCGCTGACGACTCATCTACCTAATCTAGGTGTCGTGCCCAGGACACTAGCCAGGGTGCGGAGTTGATTTTTCGACGTAAGCTCGGTTTCCCCGACACTCAAGTGTTAATCTGCGACACCTCGCCTTTTGAACGGCGAGTCGCATTGCTCGTGGCGTCTGAGTTAGGGCATCAACTTGTCAAGTGTACCATCTGCGATGGTCAATATTCGGCTGATAGACGGTATCCATGAGATGCGTTCATCCTAGCTCTAGAACAGTGCTTCACAGCAATACAACCACATACGTATCATACACATCTTGATGTGCTCGGAATAGCACGCTCTACGTGCTGTATAAAACCTGTACGATGCAGCCGAATACCCCAGCTCTCAGCCCCTCTTTTTTCAGAGCTGAAGTCATCCAAGCACAGGTACTGGCTAGTGAGTTGCAGATTGCTTGCTATGTATGTATCATGAGATTTATCCGCATTCTTTTCGTAACCCACAGCCGAGTCTGTTTCTCTCCTTTGTAATCACCCACGACTGCACTTTGACCTCGTCTCCCCTCACGATCACGAATACTATTCATCACGACATTGAATCGCCCGACCTTTCATTATGCTTTCCAACGTTGTCCTTCCCGCACTCTTCGCAGCGTCGTCTGTGGCACCGGCCATGGCGCTGCCAATATCCGCGTATGGTTCTTTCTCCTTCAGCCTCTCGTTCCACCCTGAATTAGATCGGGTTATATTTCCAGGGCAGCTCTGCTGGCACGTGTAGATGAGGGCTCTGAGGCCATCCACATCAACTTGACAAGCTTGGTCCACGATGCGGAGAAAGCTGCTGGTGCTCTGCTGCCATTTGCTCCCGATCTTCTTGGCCTCCTAGCCCGTGCCGACACCGACGCGGGGTCGGAAGCGATTAGTCTCAAGAACGTCGGCAAGGACGTCGAGCACGTCGCCGGCTCAGCGCTGTCGCTCGCGCCGACCCTCCTGAAGCTCTTCCTGCGCGACGACGACGCGGGCTCCGAAGCCCTCCACTGGAACTGGACGACGATCGGCCACGATGCGGAGAGTGTTGCGGGCGATGCATTGTCGTTCGCTCCCACTGTATTCAAGTGGTTCAGTCATAGCGCCAAGGAAGAGCGGCGGGCGCGTGCACGCCGTGAGCTCGTGGGCAAGTTGATGGCGCGGACGATCCTGGACGAGCTGGATTGACGGGTGGCAAATGATCTATGATGGCGCTGACGATATCATTATGCACGAGGCTGACTCGAAGTAATGCGATGACTTTGCCTGAGGGCCGAGAGCTCACAAAACCTAGCCAATATGCTGAGTGCTAACGACGGATGCTCAACCTACAGGCCTTAGCCTTCTGTCTATGAATGCTTGTAGCCAACAGAGGTTAGCCTTTTCAGGGTTGGTACACGGTACCTCGCGTGAATGAATTCCTCGCATTTGTGCCCCTGATGGACTGCACATTTGGGTAATTCGCCAATTGTCTATGCATGCGGCTTAGTAGCCTGCCTATAACAGTCAGAACAAAGTCAACCAACAATTGTATCAAGGACAAAGAGAAATCGGGACATTCAGGCAATAGATTTGACTCTGGTAATCTTACTTGCCATGTCCGAAATTAGTGACAGCCGCACCGCTTCTTCATTGATCCTTCTCGGCAAGCTCCCCGCCTCGATTAGTTACAAATTCAAGATTATCGTGTCTACATATGTCTGTCTCAGGCTACTTATGATACGTGCACATCCATTCGAGTTTGAAATCTTCAGCCATACCAGACGAGCCATTGTACCTGGAACGAATACTCATCCAAAGGCATGCTGCTGCGTGGACGAACTAGCTGGCGCAGCGATGGCAGCTCATCGCGGCTCATACAACGTCCATGCCTTGTTGTTCACCTCTGCGCTCCATCTCTTCACGCTCCCTTGCCCTGCGAACATCTTTTCTGAGCTAAACCTTTGCTCCTTGTCTTTCCTGCTGACTCACACTTCTGCTTTATGCATTTCGTCTGCCCTGCGTCTCTGCTTTGCTCGAAGCCGCTGGCGCAACCCTTGTAACTCGGCCTCGATCGGCGCCTCTCTATCGTAGGAGCGCCTCCTGTTGTATCGTCATTCTCTGCATACTTAAACTTGTTCACATCTTGCCGTGGCGCGCGGTCGATTGAGGATAGGCACGACAAGGCTACCCCATGGAGGCGGGGACCGAAACAGAGGCGCTCGGTGAGGTCCAGCCATGAACGTTGAACCCGAACTTGGTGAGCTGAGATGGCCTTCTGGCTGGGAAGGCGAAGGCAGTCTCCATAGTTTGTCTGCTACTGGGCGACGATATGACGGAGAGCCCATCATGTCAAACCTTGTCTAACGTGCAGCCGACTCACCCGATATTCACAGTGAACGTTCTCCGATCCGCTGCTGGTATAGGACGGCAGATAAGTATAATATTAATACCAGCTGTCTACCCTTATCGACAGCCCCAGTAGCAATCTAGTCCTGCAGGACCAGTTGCTACATCATCAGGACCTTTCCCCGTGCAATTCCAGGGCGCATGAAGATAGGTTCTCCTAGTACTGTACATTTGGCTCTGTCCCTGACAGAACACTGTTAATGCCTTCCTGCTGGCATATGCAGCGTGTGGGTGAGTGTGCGGCTCACGTGCCCGAGGCGAGTATTGTAAGGCCATTCCTGGCAGATCTACAGAGGCATATGAATTCAGATGAGAAGCTCGGCGATTCCAAGATCGCTCTCACCTGATAAAATGCTAGGTTGTTGCTTCCAACAGGCTGTTGAGACAGCGCACGATGATGCCGGCACCCCGTTCAACAGCAACCCTGTCTTGATCGTTGACTCTGCCAAGTGTCCTCCCGAAGCGGTCGGGGTGCCACCGCCGCAACGCAGCCCGCACCCTCTCCTTCTTCGACTGCCCCTCCGAATGCATAGGGGACAAGAGGAACATCGCCATCCGTGCCGGAGTGATATCCTCCACCTTATGCGGCTGCGACACCATCGGCCAGGGTATGGATTCAAAGGTAAGCTGTTCTTGCGCCGACGGGCCTGTGCTCGTCGCGATCGCTGCCCATCGTTTCTCGTACGCCTGCCACGCCTTCTTTTCCACCTCCCCCCGGGCTATCCGCGCACGCTCGCGCTCCCTCTCTCTGCGCCGCGCCTCCCGAGCCTCGTCCTCCGCGTTGCGGCGCTGATACGCCAGCCTGCAGCGCTCCGCCTCCGCGCGCGCCTCCTGCAGCCGCCGGACCTCGTCCTGCACCATCTTTTCCGCCTCCGCGTGCCACTGCATTGCTGCGCGCCACGTCTCCTCGATCCGGCGGCACCCGTCGACCTCGACAACGAAGCCGTCAACGAACTCCATGAGCTCGCGCGCCCCGCACGCAGCACGGGCCGTGCGCGACATCTGCTCCCGGCGTAGGTCGCGCTCCTGCTGCTTCCGGATCCACTGCACCGTCTCTTCGTTCTTGAGCGCCATGTCGGCGAAGTCCTGCTCGAGTACCCACGCGTACGTCTGCGCCATCTGCTCCCACGGCTGACGGCCTCGGCGTGCACTGGCGTGGTCTTGGGAGCCCATCGTGCGTGATCGGCGAAATATAGGGTTGGGCGGAGCGAATGCGAATGATGCTGGTGGAGGTCTCCGCGGCAAAGGGATGTAGAATTCGCCCCAGAGCTGATGGGTTGAATAGCATTGCGAGAACTCATATACGGGCTCAGGGATGGCTGTGGCTCGCCTCATTGCAGCAACGGTCTCAGGGAGATCACCACGACTTGTCAGGTTGACTACAGCAGGTACGAGCTGGACGGGTGGATTAACTTCCGCTCGAAGGACACCTCCTAATGTACTCCAGAGCTTCGGAGCCAATTAGAATGCACGATAGGGGTGTGCGCTCTGCGATCTTGTCTGCGTTGTCGCCTCCTTGCCCCCTCGTGCCAGATACGGACGCCTTCTTGCGCAGTGCTTGAGCCATGCTACACTCACACCGCGTTATCATCATGTAGCTCCGCCCTGCCTTGGTCGATTCTGACCTGGGCACTAGCTAACGAACGCTGCCCGAAGGCATAGGTCCGAAAGCAATTCATTCGACCTTAGTTCTCTATGGTACGCCTTATGAATAGCCGCCGTAGGCCGATGAGAAACGACAATGCATATCATTCATCTGATATACAATTCGCAGCGTCTCCTGCTCCCAAAATGACATATCTTACCCACCAGAATGGTAGACCTCGCATGCCTTATATACTCCGTGGTCATGATTGCTCGATATGAAGGACACGAGCAGGACGCACCACTGTGCACTCACTCCTCACCGGAGCGTCTCATCCGCACGTTGTGATAGCTTTTGAGTTTCAGCCTTTGAGACACGCGTCATCCACGCGCTGGCGCTTTCGTACTGTAAAGCTTCAAATTCCATAGGCATAATGTTCATGGGCATAAAGGTTCCGAACACTACAAGCGACTTTGTCCTTGAATTCCATTGCGAAGCACTGCGCTGGCCGCCGTAGCTACAGCTACATGCATACTCTACGCCCGGCGCGCTCTCAGAGTCAGTGCCCCTTAGCGTCGTGCGGGGGCAGGCGCGAGGGCGAGGCAGGGATCGCGTCGTCCGCCGTGTAGTCGACCGTCTTGTCCACCGTGATTTGCAGCTGCATCCCACCCAGGAGCTCGTCGTCAGTAGCGCTCGATCCGGGCGTGGCGGCCAGGGCACGCACCTTGGTGCCCGTGAGGTCGACCTCGTCCGGCTGTGTGAGGATGTGCTGTTAGAGACGGCCCGCGTGCGTGTGAGGAGGATGCGGCGAGAGGGGAGGATGACTCACCGACGAGCGCCGATCGCGGGCGGAGAGCCCGTGCGTGAAGATGACGGGGAGGCGGTGCCCCGAGCCCGAGCTCGACGCATTTTGCACGCGCAGCAGCTTGCGCGCATTCATACTGATATGACGTAGGTGGGTGAGTCTGGTCACGGAAGGGCGTGTGATGGCAGGGACTCACGAAGCGAGGAACGAGTTGGCGTACACTGGGCGAGTAGGGGATTGTCAGCGGATGGGTTAGCCATCGAGCAGGATCTATGAATAGACATACATTTGCCGATGGCGAAGTGCAGGGCGAGGTAGATGAGCGCGTGTGGTTTGACAATCCACTGATACCGGTAGTGAGTACCATATAGCAATGAAGCAGAGGATAAGTACGTACGAAAACGAGAGACAAAACGGTGCCGATACTGGGGTATGATGATCAGACATCGTTCCATAAAGTCTATTGTACGACTGCGCGCACCAGGTCATCATGCCATTCTCAATCGTGTAAAGCGTCACTGAGTTGAGGATGTGGTCGAGTCTGTCGCCGCAACCTTGAGCTCGACCCAAACACAACTACACAGCTGTCACGTACCTCCCCGTTCCCCCATGGCGACTCTTGCGGAGATAGAGACAGAGACTGGACGTGATGATGATGTCGACAACGGTAGACAGAACCAGACCAAGCGTGAAGAGCCACTGCACGGTGCGTCGTCAATATGTGCCTCTACCGGTGAGAAAGACGGACATACACGGTAATGGGTGTAGAATTCAAAATAACTCCCAAGCCGGATCCTAGCAGAAAACATTAGTCGCATCTTCGAGGAACCGTTACGCAAAATACGTACAACTCGGCAGATGTTGCTTGAGCGCAGAGACGTTTAGAAGCAATGTGTATCACAGACATTTAGAAGCTCACCAATCGCCGAAACTAGAACAGAAGTCAGCAGCTACACCCCGGTCATCTTGAGAAGTCTGCACACACCAACACGAGTAGTAGCCATGATGACCTAGATTTCCAAAGCGCATCAGATGAGCGATCGAATGACACCGTTAGCTGCGGAGAACTCACAATCGGCGCGGTTACGAAATAATTGCCCTTGCTGACTACGCAGGAAGATCAGAACGAGAACACGGAAGTGTTTACGTTAACTCAACGTACGCCTTAGTAACCGGTACGAAAAGAAACTTTGGGATATTCTAATCAACCAGATTGCAGGCGTCTACGGCACATAAGCTTACAGATGTACAACGAAGGTTGTTATCGCAGTCAACGCGATGGTGAGCTGGATGCGCAGCGCAATCAGTCGACGCTCTTTGAGTACTTCCCAGACATAGGACGCACCCCCGCGCTCCTAAGATTAATTATGAACACAGCGCACGTTTATGTGCGAGAGTAGAGAAACACACCAGAACACATGATCCGTGATATTCATGTCTCCAAACGACGATACCAGGTACATCCAATCTGCCGCCCAGACAAAGCATGTGTGGAGGATGTCCAGGAAACTGCAGTCGTTCAGGAGTAAATTGCGGTGCAATTCTGACTGTACCTACAAGATCAATCCTACCTGTGCGGCACATGAGAACCTAGCATAGCTCTCAGAATAATAGAAGGAACGTACTACCGCTTTCAGGATGGGCGCATCATTCTCGTAAAGCCGAAAGTACAGGATGACTTGCATGCCGACAACGCCCGACAGGCTGCGTAGAATACGTCAATGCCCCTCGCACGCGAAGGTCTCACAAGAGGACTCACGCGGTAGATGTCAACCCGCCAAGGGTGAGGGCACCCAGGCTCGTATACAGGTTGGATCTGATTACGGCCACCATCTTGTTGTCGGTCGCCTTCACAAGCCTACATGCAACTTAGAGAACGTGAAGCGTGGAGGGGACGTGCGCAGGGCAAGAGAGTGAGCCCAGGCGGTCCCACTTGCGCGGAATATTTAATGGTTGACGTGCCGCCCTCTCAAGGGCCGCCGCGCCAGATCCAGTACGAACAGAATCTCGATCGGTGAGCCATCGCAGCTAATCCTGATCGGGTTACCCTAGAAGCGGCGCGATCAGAACTTCCTTCGTTGCCGACCCCTTTAAATATGTCAGTTCCAAGTTCCAGGCTGCTGTCTTCGATTCGCAATTTCAGACTTACGCCTCGCAAGGTGAGCGGGTGACTTACGCTACTTTACACTGCCCGCGGCCTCGTACCTGTTTTAATTTGCGGCGTACAACACGACTCACCGGATGGGGCGCTTGCCTTTGGGTAGTGCGCTGCGACTGATGGTGGCATTCGCTTGCCCTGATTGGTTCCGGACGGTTAAAGGCTGACCACTGACAGCATGCCTGGTTCACCGCGACGTCGTCCACACACACATACAACGCCCTGTTCTAGGTCTGAAACCTGATCATGCGGTGCGGGCCCGATGTAAGCGGATGGGGCCCCAGCCTATGCCCCGCATTCAGATTGTCTAGCTGAATGCGAGCATGTGCGGCGATGAAGTCGAGCATGACGCAAGGATCTGGAGAGATGAATGCGCCATGGCCCAGTCGATGACGAGGAGCGCGAGTACGACCTGAGGATTCGCTAGTATGCACTGTTCTTCCATGATCATGCAGGATGTAACAACGTCGTTGCTATGGTATGATACGCGTGCCAGACACCGTCGGCGTCGGGAAAGGCTAACGGAAAATTAACTATGGTTCCCTGTGCGTTCCATGGGCCCAGAAGCTCGAGTCGCTTACCCCGCTGCGGCGTACATCCACCGTCGTCAACGGTGCCGGCCCTCACCAGCCAAACATAAGCACTGCACAGGCCACAGTCATGGGAACGACTGAGGCGATTGATCGAAGACTGAACGACAGTCCAATTTTAGAAAGTCGTCGCCTCCTTGTAGGTAAGTCTGCAGTCGCCCTACCCACAGAAGAAGTTGGATGCCCGTCGCTCACATAAGTACTAACGACTTCTGCTACCAGGCGACGTAAAGGCCGTGAAAACAGTCGCCGTCGTTCGTAGTTGCTTCGACTGGCATGGGGAGCCTAGATGTTAATTGACGACTGGAACAACATTGACGAGGATCCGCTCGCAGCGGCCCAATCGCGACGCAGCCTAGTCAGCCGGCCGTAAACCCGTGCACTGGGAACGATTCACGGGCCCTGGCTAGCAGCATGATGACCGAAGCCGAGCGGCGGGCGTAGCCCATTCCAAACCGAGGTTGATCCAGAGTGAATAAATCATGCACGACAGCGCATCGACTGGCTCCGACGCGGCAAGTTGGAGAGGCGCGCTGGACGGCGCCTATCCGATTCGAGACGCGTCGGTCGGCTCGAATCCCTGCGCCACGGCATTGAAGAATTGATTTCTTTGTTCAAAAGCTTGAATTAATGAATTATAAACAAAGGTAAATCATACCTACTGACCTTACCAGGGAAAGGATCGAACAGGAACCAAAGGACTTCCAGATTGAAAGAAACAGTGACCAGTGAGATTACACAATCAATTGTTTTCAATTTCTATTCAATCATTATTAGGTAAATTCACTCTTCCTTCAGCCTTAATTTATTATTTTGTACAAAAAGATAAATCATTAAGGCGGAATGGCAAGTACTCCCGCTATTCTTGTGTACTTCGAGTGTTGGAAAATATAAATAGCTGCACGACGACCGTCGTTGATGTCTTAGTATTATACCACGTCGCATTAGTTCCCGCTTGAGACGTCAATAACTATCCATACCCTGGCGAGTTATGACCGGATTGCGGCCCGTATTTTCCAAGGCCCAAACACCAATTTCTTGTGTTCCACCCTGTTCCACCTTGCACAACTTGGGGTGGTCCCGTGTACATGGTCAATAATTTAGCAACTGAATAGGTACCGCTAGCTCGGTACCTGAAAGCCTGATTATCGCATGCGGAAGGCTGCTTCGACCCGGCTAGTATTTTGCACTAGTGTCCTTCGCTACAACGAGCCGGCGAACAACTTGAACATTTGTTACACGTAGTGATCAACTTATGGTTATCACACAAGACATAACATACACGACCATGACGTGGCATTTCCGAAATTGCGATATTACAATGATTGTACACGATCATGCAGACATCTGGCGAACACCAACGCGACCAACGAGCTAGCGGCAACAACACAAACATCCAGCGACTCAGAGACCACCACGCAGACGGAGAACAAGGTGAAGAGTACTCTCCTTCTGAATGTTGTAATCAGAAAGAGTGCGCCCGTCCTCCAACTGCTTGCCTGCGAAGATCAGGCGCTGCTGGTCGGGAGGAATGCCTTCCTTGTCCTGGATTTTCGCCTTGACGTTGTCGATCGTATCCGACGACTCAACTTCGAGGGTGATGGTCTTACCCGTCAACGTCTTAACGAAAATCTGCATACCACCACGAAGACGCAAAACTGACACAATCTGTCAGCAGGAAAGCAAAGCTAGCGAATAACAATACTACGTACCAAGATGCAGAGTGCTTTCCTTCTGAATGTTGTAGTCGGATAGTGTACGACCATCCTCGAGCTGCTTCCCAGCGAAGATGAGACGTTGCTGGTCAGGAGGGATGCCCTCCTTGTCCTGAATCTTCGCCTTGACATTGTCGATAGTGTCAGACGACTCAACCTCAAGAGTGATCGTCTTCCCAGTCAACGTCTTAACGAAGATTTGCATACCACCACGAAGACGGAGCACTGAACATCATACTTTGATTAGGAAGTGAATACTGTTAGGACGGACAGAGAAACATACCCAAGTGAAGGGTGCTCTCCTTCTGAATGTTATAATCCGAAAGCGTGCGGCCGTCCTCGAGCTGCTTGCCCGCGAAGATAAGACGCTGCTGGTCTGGCGGGATACCCTCCTTGTCTTGGATCTTCGCCTTCACGTTGTCGATGGTGTCCGAAGACTCGACCTCCAACGTGATGGTCTTACCCGTAAGGGTCTTGACGAAGATCTGCATCCCACCACGGAGACGCAGGACTAGACGTATGGATCAATGTGTGCAACGTGACGGGATAAATATAGAACGAACCAAGATGCAACGTGCTCTCCTTCTGGATGTTATAGTCGGAAAGAGTGCGGCCATCCTCCAATTGCTTGCCAGCGAAGATGAGGCGCTGCTGGTCTGGCGGGATGCCCTCTTTGTCCTGGATCTTGGCCTTCACATTGTCGATGGTGTCCGAGGACTCCACTTCCAACGTAATAGTCTTGCCCGTGAGAGTCTTGACAAAGATTTGCATACCGCCACGCAGACGCAGGACTACAGAAGTATCAGTGACCAAGCCACAACCGCATATAGCCAGCAGATTGTGTTTACCGAGGTGAAGAGTGCTCTCCTTCTGAATGTTGTAGTCCGAGAGCGTCCGTCCGTCCTCAAGCTGCTTTCCAGCGAAGATGAGGCGCTGCTGATCGGGCGGGATTCTGTGCGATAAAGGCGTCAGTGCTTAGTTCGAATGACTGGCACCGCCAGCAACGATGTGGACTGTTCTCACCCCTCCTTGTCCTGAATCTTTGCCTTCACATTGTCGATCGTGTCCGAGGACTCCACCTCAAGCGTGATTGTCTTGCCGGTGAGGGTCTTCACGAAGATCTGCATGCTGTGTACCAAACAACGACGTCAGTATGTTCCAATATTATTTCAATTCGTTGAGTCGACATAAAACGTTAACTTACGTTGATAGAGAAGGGTGTAACAATGAGAAACTACGGAAGGATGGTGGTGGTTGAGGAGAGAAGGGTGTGGGGCGACAAGTCGCCTTATCAAGCGGGGACGGGGAATGCCGGTGGAGTAGCGCCCACGGACACTGATGCCTCCGCCACTTCGAGCTTCGAGTTTCCACCGTCTCACTTGCCACATTCCAGCTGTTCTCTCCAAAGGCCCCGAGATGTTGTATCTCGTTCGAGAGATAGAATTGAGCAATTGGAGAATCCTCTGTGAATTTCCTCTCGAGTTCATCTGGACTCAACACCCAAGATACTCTTTCGGGTCCTCTCGGAAACCAGGACTCGTGCTTGTGCTATCTGCGAGGGTCTCCCGACAAGTTGGCATCTCCGTGATCTCGGGCGACGAGATCGTTCCGGTCAGTACAAAATAGCACCTCACCGACCTCCGGTTCTCTCCCAGGCGGTTTTGCTGGTGTATCGGTCAGCAATATTGCTGACTTAGTGAGCGGCGTCCAAAGGGGATCCTCACAGAGACCCGCCAATCTTTGTCAGCGTCGACTCTCTCCAAAGCACGCCATCCCGAAGTTCCCGCAGTAGCTGCCAGGGTATATAAGTCATGACGCACATCCGTGGTACACCACCATCACCGACAGTCGCATAGCCTACAGCCCATACTCGCGACAAATACGCCGACCATGTCCGCGTCCGACGCTGCTCCTAACACGGTGCAAGCCGAACTTATCTACTTCTCGGCCCCCACGGATGGCTCCAAGCCGTACTCGCACATCAATGCGGACCCCGTCACCGGCACCTGGAAGCGCAACTGGACTTCCGAGTCGTACACCGTCGATATCGAGAACATCCGCGGCAAGGAGGACTCCGTGACACTCGATACTGCCGGCTTCCAGTTCTTCCGGCGCCCTGCCACGCACAAGGCCTTCACCGACGACAAGGCGGTCGAAGCAGAGTACTACCCGGAGAGCATCGAGTTTGTGAAGGAGATCACGGGCGCAAGCCGCGCCGTCATCTTTGATCACAGTATGTCCCCGTCTCGTCGCACTCATAGTCCAAAGGCGAGATTGACTGACCTCACGCTCAGCCATCCGTCGCCGCCGTCCCGGCGAGATTGAGGACTCGCCGCAGAAGCGTCAGCCCGTCCCGCAGGTGCACGTCGACCAGACGACCGCGTCTGCCATTGCGCGGGTGCACCGGCACCTCCCACCCACAGACGCACCCGACCTGCTGCGTCGCCGCTTCCAAATCATCAACCTGTGGCGGCCGATCTCGCACGCTGCGTACGACTGGCCGCTTGCGTTGTGCGACTTCCGTTCGGTCGATCCGAAGGGGGACCTCGTGCCGACAACGCTCGTGTACCCGGACCGTGATGGTGAGACGATGAGCGTGCGTTTCAATCCGAACCACAAGTGGAAGTACCTCCGCGGCATAGAGCCGGATGAGTTCGTGTTGATTAAGTGGTAAGTGGTGTAAAGGATTTGAAATTCGTAGGCCGTATGATTGACGGCTTGGCAGCTTCGACTCGAAGACGGACGATGGCACGGCTCTGTTGACCCCCCATACGGCGTTCCAAGACCCGACCACGCCCGAGGGCACTCCTTACCGAGAGTCGATTGAGTTGCGCCTTCTCGTGTTCTATGATTGAGCTGGTAGGGCACTGTCCTTTGAGCTTTGTAAGTGGATTTTTCTGCTATTTGCTATTACGCATTGTATACCATGCATGATCGTCAATGTGTTACTTGACCTGTGTTGATTGTCACCAGGGCTCCACGCACACACAGTCATTCCCGAATCTGTTATCATGGTAAATCATGGGAAGCGCTTCAGCCCCGAACATGTTCCGTATGGTTATCGTTGAGAAGGAAGATCACGGGTAGGTTCGTATCAACAATTATATTGTTCTTGCCCTGTGCCGTAGCTTCTCCCAGACATTTCAACCGTGGTCATTGAACTGATACATATTCGCCATTGGAAAGTTAGCAGGGCATGCATGCGGAAGGAGATAGCAATTTGCGAACTAGAAGGAAGTGTACAGCATAGTAGCCTTCTCTTACCTTCAGATTTTTCAATCACATATCCGCTGGAGGGCGTCGCCCTGTGCCGTAATACATGCGTGTAAGTCCCCTTCAGTTCATTCGCGGTCATATGGCATACATAACATATCGACGGGAGGGACGTCAGTAGACATCGCGAGACTAAAATCTCAACAACTCTACAGGTTGAATACGGTGGCACGAACGAACGCACTCTGAATTTAACTGTGTTCATCACGCACCATGGGGCGGATGGCCAGCTGCGTACGTCAGCATTCGTGTTCAATATCGCAATGCCGCTCCGGGCGACCTATTGCACGGCAGTGCTCGCCCGGATCGCCATGTCGTTCGAGACCTTACCGAAGTAGTTCTTTGCGGTTAAGAACGATCTCGTCCGCCCGATAGAGGACGGAGGCCAGAAACTGCTTTCAGCGCTGAAACTCAATTTCGAAATTTTAGCATAGGTTCGTGAACCGTCAGTGTGCTGAGATGTGCGTGCGTGGTATATATAAAATATGCGGGATAACGGAAAATTATAACAGCGCAGAAAACATTTCGAAGTAAAACGGTGACAGAGCTTGCGACGACTTGGGAAGTATGTGATGTATGCACTGAATATACGGAATTACGCAGCAATATCCGTCGGTGCACCTAAGATGGCCAAGAACTTTTCGTACGATATCGCGTCCTTGCGTTCCTCGATTCTGGATTTCAAGTCTTTAGCTAGGTTTCTGGCCGCAAGCCATCGGCCACAACTTTGTGCATCGTCGATGCATCCACGCAACGTGTAGATTTTGTCTGATAGGTTCGTGGCCAGGGCAAACGGTTCGCGGAGCGGTAGTGCCCATTCTTTGAGGAGCTTTCCGTAAGGCTCATCAGCGGCGGCAGTCTCTGACGCCCAGTACGCATCGTCTTCCAGCATCGTTTTCTTGTTCAGCCCAAGTTCCTCGTCTCTGCTGCTGTTGCACCAGCTAGCCGAGTGAAATGCGGTCTCCCCGGGTTGGAACGAGGTACAGAACCAAACGAGCAGCCAGAAGAACGCCTCTAAATCGTGATGATAGCGAGGGAGTGGCCGGCCGCTAGGACGTTGCAGTGCAATTGCCATGAAAATTGGTGTTCCCCATATCAACGGTACATCGACTCGTCTTATCTTGGTGGGCCGGGACTCTATGTCGAGGTCTACATCTTCCAAATCATCATGGGCTTCGTCATGGGTATTCCTATAAGTCGCTCGATCCCAGTCAACCAGAACACCGGAGGTCCGGCCTGCCTCCCTGTAAAACATGACGTTGCCTTCACTGATGTCGCCGTGGAGGACCTGAGCCTTCTCAAATACCCAGTAGTGGGCTTAAACCGATGGCTTCAGCAAGCTTGTAGACGCACGGACGCTTGAAAGAACTCACCACGAACAACATCGATGTACACAGTCTTGAACTCCTCGATGCTGCTGATGAACTGCAACTGCATATACGCCTTGAGCACCAGAAGGCTGAATACACGTTCCCGTGAATGCGGTAGCCTTTTCATGAATGCTCGAGGAAGTTGATGCTCTGTGATGCTTTGAGACACCCAACACTTGAGATCCGTGACGTACCGCAGATAGCGCGGCGCCTTCTCGCGCATACGGCGACGCACTACGGCGAGCTTCGCATGTTCCGACACCTTTTCACTCGAAGGGGGCCAGGATACCTTTACTGCCAGATCGCCGGCACCAAACAGCACTCTAGCCTTTCCAGCAGCTTTGATAGCGTAGATACTCGTGCTTTGCCCTATTGTGGAGTCGTTGAGTCTCATCCCACCGGCGTTCCGACTATAATCTATCAGGAAAGTCAGATCCTTGCCTATCAGCGCACCTTCTGCATCGTGCACAAGATCTGCTGGCAACACCATGCGCTCGCCGTACGGCCTAAACGCTGGGTCCGGGAATTCGAAAAATGGGTTGAAGCCCAATTTGGTGAGGTCCGCTGAGCCGAGGGCGGCCAACACGAGAACAAGTAATTCGGGTTGCTGAAACAAGTCAAATGGTGCAGAGAGCACCACTCCCACGCGGTCCGCGTACCACAGCGTCATTTGCGTGCCATTGACTGAGAAGCCGGACGCGAACGACCGTAGGGTACGATTCATCATCTCCATAACATATCGAGCTGCAAGCTCTTCATCACGATGCAGAGGTGTCGTGTCCAGGCGCGACTGGGAGATGCCAGAAAGATGTTCGCTGTGGAGGAAACAATGTCGCTTTGGGCCCAAATTGTTCATGTCATTCGAGAATCGCTTTCTCTTCGTGGACTCCGAGCTGAAACCGCGAGCAGAGGGAGAATTATCGCAACCCGACAAAGAGCTACCAGTCTTCATTGGTTGTCTAGATTGACCAGACCTGATCTCTATGTCTTGAGAGAGTGCAAGCGGATTTAGTTGTCCTCTACGTATTTCCCCGAACGCCAGGCAGGATCGCCAAGATGATCGCCAACAGTCACTCTCAGGCCTTTCACGAGTCGACCATGCGACGTCTGGGCGGACGGCATGACTGGCAACCATCTTATTATCACGAATGTGGCGTGCGTTTCGCACATAAGCGCGTGGTCGGCCCTCCAACGTGCCTCCTCCGGGGAGTATTTGCTCGATGAGGGTTTGCATGATTGAAGCAAGGTGGGTGAATGCTTCGCGTTCACTAGAGGTACAGTACGAATTGGCCAGGTCGTGAGGGATGATATAGCATGCAGAGCCGACTGGCGGCGGAATTGATTCGCAGTTGTAGCCCCATACCGCCTCGGCGAATTCTGCGACGGGGTATCCACGGATGATCTTATTATTGAAGTGCGTTTGGATGAATTTGCAGTGGTCTTGATCCAAGTTCTGCTTTTCGTTGCACACGGTGCTTGACCAGAAGGATGGTGTTACATAGACGCCACCCACGTTCCCTTGTATGCCGTAGTTGAGAAACTTGAGACAAGATTATGACAAATGCTCGTCATTGACTCACATTCTGGTGTGCTGTCAGGTGACGCTAAACTTGCGGCTGAAGGTTTCAGGGACATTGTGTATGTAAGCATTCAAGTGATGTGCAGTGTTAGGTACCAATATCTGAAGGTTGTGGAGGTTCTATGGCAGTCTGCTCTCAAGAAAATAAGCAATTTAAGCTGAAGGAAAGGTAGACCACTTTATACAGGACTTCATAAATACAGCCCGCGTCGAGCCACTCAGGAGGTGATGCGGCCTCTTTGTCAGATCGAAATAGCCACAAAACGATTGTGGCGAACACGCGTGGCATCCACATTTAGGACAATGTGTGTGGAGCCTGGATACAAGCCAGGAGGCTATGTAACAAAGATATCAACACCTGATTGAGGCCATCCGAGAACCAGTGAGAATGTGGCGTTGCGCTGACGGTGGACTGTGACGCGGGCTCACATCGTGACGCTACCAGTGACAAAGTTTGAATCTTACGATGCTCAACCACGGAGCCCCGTGGAGCTTCACCCTGAAGAAGTCCTGTTTAAAGGTGAAATGAATCCCTCAGGCTTCACTTCACTCATGTCCTTGAAATATTGCGGACGTGTATCTGCAAGACTCGGAGAGATCGTTGACGGTGATATATAAATTCTTAAGCATCGGTAACGGTAGCAGGATCCAAGCTTTCCAGGGTTGGTGAGATCATGTAAAGTCGACATCGAGGATCATGCGGTAAAATCCAGGGATACAGAAATGGTGATGATCAAAGCACATTAGATAGGGATAAAGACGCGCATTGTGCAAACAGTCACACACAAGTTAGAGGCGCCCGTCTCACACACCCCAGGAAGGACCAGGCAGACTCCTTGCAATTGTCCGGAGAGCGGACACGACCCAAATATCGTCCGGCAGGAATATTGTTCTTCACTATGTGAAATCCGGATTACTTTCTTTTCGGACGGATGGATGAACTAACATTCTTTAACTCCCACTGACCGAAAGAGATTATCGCCGACCGGCAAATTGCGTCTGGGAAATCCCTGTACGTGTCATGTTGCAACAGGCTGTCCACAGTCCATATGACCGTGATATAACTTATGCTGTGCAGCGATGATACTTTACACAAGCGCCCGTAGGCACAGATCTCAGATTGCGTTTCTATGAATTCGAGGCTAGACTCATGACATACCCATGATTCCTCTCAGCATTTCTTAATAAGAGGATAGGGCTATTAGCGGCGACTGCATTCTCCTACCACATAATTGACGATTCTGCTACACCCAGCCGTACCCAGATTTTCATAGTAAGACATTATTGTCAGGACTAGTACAAGTAGCGCAAGAAATCGTATCTAAGTGGATACGTGTTTGAACGGAATCAAATACATGAACTTTTAAATACTCCAGACACCATAAAATATCTCCATCTTAAACTAGTCCTAGATTGTTGGAAGCAAGAGGAATCATCTTCTGCACCTCGGTTCACATAGATGCTTCGAGGAGGCATCGCCATAATCAATCACAACGGCTCCACGGGATATCGACTTTCCACTCACATTGAAACCAAACGCATGTACATCCCGGTATTGTAACGAGCAGTCATAGCCGTGACTAGTAAAGAGCAGGCAGGTCAGCCTTGTCGTTAACGCTCAGAGTAAAAACCTTACACTTACATGCAGTCAGGTCGTAGTGGAATTCCAGCTGCCAAACGGACGTTCTGTTAGTGATAAATACGAACCACCCAGAAAATAGACATGCAGACGCACTCTTCCGCTTGTACTCAATCCACCACAGGCGGAACCTGTGCCGAAATATGTTGCGCATGCACGACGTGCAGTACCATCCATCCTTTTGCAGCGCGGGCCCCTCGCTAGGCAGGTCAAACATCTCCCCGACCATCTCAGCGTACTGTGCGCTCGTGCGCCCGTCCAGGTGTGCGAGTATCAACCGCGTCTCGTGCCAATTCCCAAACAGCTGTCCGCCAAGCGACTGGAGGATGGTCGCCAGGTCGATCGTGGCACGCATCCACCGCCAGTCTGTATTCTCATCACTTGAAGAAAAAAGAGCCTATCCACATATACTCACTGGCCGCTCCCCAGAGATTGAGTCCTTGAACATCTAAGCATCGACAGCCTATGCAGCTGTGTGATTAGCACTGATAGGATTAGAGTTCAAAACCACCGGCGTTACGCACAGCGGTCCTTGTCGCCAACAACCCCACTAACAATCGCTCTGGACGAGCCACTCTCACATGCGACCTTGTCGAGATCGCGCTTGGCCATGACCATGTCAAATGCCCTCCAAAAATGACTCGGGCCCATGGCCGACATCGTTCTATTCAGCCGACAGTGTTTGAAGTCCTTGAGAATGTGCTTGGGCCCCGCCGAGACAAGTACTCTGACCTCATCCGCTGCTCGCTATGTCAGTATGTCCGATAGCTATTCGCAACGATGACGGACCTAGCTGGGGCGAGTGCACCGGGATATTCTCTTCTACACTGGCCGTCCAAGCGATAAGTTCCACAAGAAATTTAGCTACCCTATGAATCTCAAACAACTCAAGAGTGGAGTAAGCATTTAGATGCTCCATACTGTTGACGGGGTCACACGCCTCCTCGTCATCGTGTATCTCGAACACAAGGCAATAAAGCCAGAACCTGTACATGGCTCTATGGAAGCGCCTCGACTCCTCAGGCAGTAGCCTGCTAGACTGCGATGTGCGATCCTTGTGTCTTCACAACGCATGAACGCATGTTCTCGGTGTGTCCAGTGGTAACAACGTTAACTTACCTAAGACTGAAGAGACCCTCCAGATGCCGCACGACCCGTGCATTATGGCAAATCTCATGGGCCTCTCGCCTGCTCATGAGCATTCGCATGTAGCTCCTCTCACTAGGCAGATCCAACTCGTCCTCCGAGTCACTGCCTTCCACGGTGTACAGCTTCCTATACATCATCTCCCTCGCCAGCCTGCGTGCGGCCGGAAGCTCATACTTGATGATGTTCGCCGCAATAGCATTCAAGATAGACTTGGGGCGCGAGCAGAAGACGTTGTAGAACGCCTCGCAGGTGCGTATGGCCGCTGACAGAGTCGCGAAATCGTCAAAGTGCAGGAATATCCTGTCGAGTATGTCTTGGTTAAGTTTGTTGAGAACGAGCGTCATGCTGTGCAACCAGTGGAGGTGATGGTGCGAAGCTCGGCGAGGTCTGCAGTCTGCTGCGCAGTGGGGCAAGTCCTGTAGCATCACGTGCTGGCGGAATCTGTTGTCCGCAGGGTCGTTCGTTTCGAAAGTCGTTATGCATGCGCGAATTGACAAGAATTATTGTGCGATACCACAAGGACGCGTCTTCCTGCCGTACGGTCACCGTGCTTCTCCAAGAATGTGTCTCCCATCGCAACGCGGTGCTTCCTCAGATAAGCGCCGATATGATTCTGAGGCATTTTTACAGGCAGCCTCTGTGTTTGCCAGTTCTTTTTGAACATTGAAATGAGGGGTTCTGATTCCACAGGCCAGAATACGTGTCAGGAGATTCTGCGCTACCCTTGATAGTATATGCCCGCGCGATTATGATAATCATAGCAATATAATATAAACAACAGATATCCACTAGCCCTGAGCCCCAAACCCCGAGATGGGCTGAATATCAGCATGGAATTAGTTGGAATGGGATCAATACATCATTTTCTTGTGTGTTTTGATCGTGAGGCCGTCGAATTTGGTGCAGTGCGATGCTCTTGGAAGTGCGGACAGGAAGGCAAGACAATATCCACTTCCAGAATGGGCAGAATCGCGACCCGATTGGGACCTATTCGGGTGATGTTGCGTATAAGGGGGTTACAGAAACCGCATCTAATTTAATCAACTTGTGTAACACTAGCCAAGTACTCATTCCAAATCGGGAGAACACATCGCAGTGCGTCGTTTGGAATGACATGTTACGAAGAAATAAATTGGCCGAACACGGTATACAGGAAGTATTAGAATGGGGTCCCGACATTTATTCAAAAGCATTATTACAGCTACAACACACGACGTAACTGGGCGATTTCCTAACGCGACTACGAAGACTAAGCGTCTCATACACACGAGGATACAAATATTAAATTAGTGATCCCAAGTCGAGCAGAAGAAAGCAGGTATCTGGGTTCAGACGATGCTGTACCTGTGGGATAATCATTATTAGAAAAAAGAGAAATGACATCATGATGAAGTACTCACGCGTCGCTTCTCCACTCCTCCCCGGTCCTCGCAGCATCAAGACGCTCCGACGCGCGACTCACCCAGCCATCGGGGTGTCCCTTGTCGGGCATCAGCTCCGAGCCAGGCTGCGCGACGACTTTGAACTGGCCCGTCTTCTGCTTCGTCTCCTCCGTCTTGCCCTGCGCGGCCTGCTTCTTCTGGAGCAACTGATCCTTGAGCACCTGCGTCCGGCTGCCGTCCTCGCTCGCCTTCGCCTCGCGCATCTGGTCGCGCACCGCCACCAGCTCGCCGTCGAGGTACTCCAGCGCCGTTTGCACCGCACCACCGATCGCCTTCTGCAGCTGCCGTTTCACGAGTCCTGACGCGAGCGGGGCAAGCGTCTTGTAC
The DNA here is from genome assembly GCF_002117355.1 of Postia placenta MAD-698-R-SB12. Classification (NCBI taxonomy): domain Eukaryota; kingdom Fungi; phylum Basidiomycota; class Agaricomycetes; order Polyporales; family Adustoporiaceae; genus Rhodonia; species Rhodonia placenta. The sequence goes on along the minus strand of NW_020169833.1, from coordinate 2,699,025 downwards.
AGCGTGTCGTGCTTCGAGTCGCGTACAGAGAATTTGAGTGTGTCAACTTTAACCTGCACGTCTTTGACGGCGAAGACAGATGATGGGTCGTGCGCGGTCACGAGACGTGCGGTGATTGTCAGGCCCGTACCGCCTAGTAGCACGTCTGCAATGCCCGAGTCGGATATCTTTGGGGTGCCCGTCTTCTTGTGGTAGTAGAAGGCGACATCACGCAAATCAGCCTGGATTTGGCCCAGAGTGAGCGTGAAGTCGTGGTGCTGCTCGTCACTGTAAGATGATGAGCTCCTAGTCTCGCCGAAGCAGAGCAAGATAACACACACCTGATGTTGTTGTACGGGCTAAATTTGATGTAATTGTGCGCCTCCGCGCTGATGAGGTTGGGGAACACATTGCGGCCCGACAGCGCCAAATTTTCAAGTACAAGGTCGAGCGAGTCATCTGTATACTCGATGCGTGGGATGGGGATATAACCGACGTTGTCAATGAGGCTCGGCAGGATCGTCTTGCGGATGTCCGTCCACAATTCAGGCTTGAACTTGAGGCTGCCCTCGGAGTCGAATAGCAGGTCCTTCGTGAGCCGCGCCCAGTCCTGGCCGAACCGCCGGTTAAGCGGGTCGTTACCCCACGCGGTAAACCAGTCGCCTGCCGAGTTGAACAGGTTGTTAAAATGATTCTTGTATTTGTCATCGTAGTACTGGCGACCGGTATCGCGCAGTTGGTTCGCGCGGTCGTTGCACGCATCCTCGAGAACGTAGCCAGGCTGCATGAGAGACTGCGCATGCTCAAAGTCAGCACACATCGACCATACGCAAGATATGAGGACATACGTCGCGTGCGAAGGAGTTGACCTCAGAGAACCAATACCGGAGGCCCTCGTCATTGCGCGAATCCTCATACAGCTGGCGCATGGCGTTGCCGATGATGTCAAGGCTCACACCATCAGCAAAGCGCTCCAGGAGTGTGCGCAGCTCGGACATCGCCAATTGGAGGTTGTCATCCGACGTAAGCTTCTGGTGCGAGTCCTTGCCTGGAATCCATGTCACTTATTAATGGATTAAATTGCAAAAACAAGATTTGAACTCACCATGGTCAGCAAGAGTGCGACCGTGACTGAGATACTCAGCACCCGTATCCATGAGCCAGCGGATGCTCTCTTGGTAGTCCTTGTGGTTCTGACACTCAATGATGACTTTCTTGAGGCGGTAGATGAGCTGGTCACGGCGCTCCTGCGGGAAGTACTCGTCCTTGAGGAAGTTTTTCGCGCGGTCGAGGTGCTCGTTCGCCTTCTCCCTGTGCTCGGGAGGTACACGTCCGGCGAGTTGATCCTGTCCGCGGAGCAAAGTCAATACTTGACGCATATATGCGCGAGTGACATGGATATACAGACCTTCAGGTCGTTAACTTTGTTCTGGAAGCGAGTCTTCGTGCTGACGTCTGCATTCTCGTCCTGAAGACCCTCCTGGACGTCCTCGGCGTGAGACCGAGCCTCATTTCCAGCGCGCTCGACGAGCTCGTCCTTGCAACGCTGCGCCTCGTCTACGAGTTCGCCGCTACGGTAGACATCACCTTGCTCGGTTTTAACGGCGGTGCCCTCGCCCAGCTCTCTCCCAGGGTCCTGTGCAACACGGTGGCCGGTACCGGGCACGCGCACTTCAGGGACCTATAACTGCGTCAGCATGAGAGCAACCACGGAGATAGAGAAGGTCATACCGGTGTCTGATCAAGGCCGACCTCACGGCCGCCCTCAGAGATGAACTTGTGGTCGGGACCAGGCTCGTCGACTTGGCGAAGGCGATCCTCGTCGGGGCGCGCAAGCTCGGCGGTCTTTGCTGCGCCACGCGCAAGCAGGTCGCGGCCGATGACGCCAAAGTCGCCGATCAGCTTGCGCACCTCGGCATTGGTAAGGACGAGGGATGCGAGCGTGCGGAGGTGTTGCGTGGCTTGGTTGGCGTCGGCACGCGCTTTGTCTTGGTCGACAGGAATGACTTCATTGGGGTCCTTCTTCGCGCGCGAGGTATCGGTGTTACGCGTGTGCCAGAAGAAGTTTTGGAGCAGCTCATCCGCGTTCTTCTCGCGCGCAATGAGGCGAGTGGTGTCGAGGATTTCACGTATGTCCTGGATAAGTGTCTGACCAGACTGGGAGAGCTGGTCGGTGGGAACGGGAGAATGCTTGAGAGCATACTCAAGGAAAGCATCGATCTGGTCGTTGGTAGGAAGACGCGATTCGCGAATGGCAGTGGTGATGCCGTAGAGGCGAAGCTTGCGGTCGACGTCAGCATTCTTCCTGTCACGGTCGACGGGGTCGGCGACGGCGCCCAAGGCGGGGCGGTCGCGGACGTCCTTCTGTGCGGGTGGGAGAGACATGGTGGTGGTATAATTATGTGGAGTTACGAAGTGGAGAGTTGGTGGTCGTGAAAGATGTCGTAAGTCGTGAAATGAGAAGTGGGGGGCGGGTCAGATATAGAGGTCAATATATACGAGAAGGCGGGAGCGAGGTCGTCATAGGCGGGGAGTCGGATGCTGCTTGGCAGGCCCCACTGTCGCAGCAGAGTGCGTCACGGATGGCCACCTCAGGAGCACTTCTGCGGAGACGAGCGAGCGTTTCGGGGAGTCCCAAGAAAAATGCCATTGTTATGCCCCGATGCACCTGTGGAACATCAGCTGCAGTCTGGCTGTCAGTCTCCGATGCTGCAATGCATCAGGCCATCGAGTGGCGCTCCAACTCTGATGTCACCAACCACGATAAATGCCAACCAACTTACCTTCCCAGACAGTTCCTGGTCCAGTTCTCGGAAGCCGAAAATAAACTCGCAGCGTCGAGATACGCTGGTAGATCTGCGGCACTGGTATATACTATATCGACCTCGCCGGGAAAAAGGAAGGAATTAGCAAACCTTCTAGCTATTCGTTAGCGGTCAGCGCATAGTCAGAAGGCGTCGAGCATGTCATGATATGCTGTGAAAGAAATCACGGTACTTCATACGAATCTTTGCCGTGAGTGGCCAGTGACACTATGATCAACTTGAACGCGCCAAACGCCGGCAAATGCAGTGATTGGAAAGGGAAAGTGAGCTGCCATGTTGACATTCGGGAGAATCCGGCGCGTTCAAAATCACGGCGCGGAGTCTAGTTTCAGCGTATAATTCATGCTTGCAGCTCGTTCGTGTTCAGAATCAACGAATCTGCCTTGGCCGACCTGGGCTTGATGGAGCACTGAAACGGCAGCAGATGGCTGTTCATGGCGTCATGTTGAGTTTCAGAGCAGTTTGTGCCTGATGCTGGCCGAGCGATCCCATGCCGCAAGAAAACGTATTCCATCATGCGTAACATCTCTAGATGCAGACCATGGTCCGATGGTCGGTAAGTGACGCCGGGGAGCATTACATAAGCATAAGGCTTGTTCCACAATCTTATATCCAGTGGTTCCTCACTTATCAGAAGCTTCTCACCAGGTGCTTGCATTTCAATTTCCATTGTGGCCAACGGGAAAAGTCATATCCATCTGAATCGTCAGTGTACACGGCGCACACACTCGGGTTGTTGCTACCGCCGGTGGTCACAAATCAGCATCGTCCGAGACTAACTTAGAAAGTACGCCGCTGAGAACACTGGTCAGCGGTCATGAGATACGGACAAATCACAGAAGCACCCTGCCGAGAAGACACGCGGCCTACTCGTAAATACGGATTCCAAGTGGGTCCCCTCGTAGAAGATATAAACCCCTCCGCATGGGTTCTTCATCAGCACCATATTCTCTCTGTACTCTCGTGGGTTACAGAACGCTTCGCAGACACTGATCGAAAATGACCTCGCCTAACCGACCTTTGCGTCTATGGGAACCTGCACCCGAGCCACCGACAAGGCTAGGACGCCACCGCAAGCTTGCACCCCTTGCAGGCATCCACGTCTCCCCCATTTGTCTTGGCGCGATGAGCATCGGAGACCAGTGGGGCAAGTACAACTTTGGCGAAATGGACAAAGAGAGCAGTTTCAAGTTGCTTGACGCCTTCTATGCCGCCGGTGGCAACTTCATAGATACAGCGAACAATTACCAAGATGAGACATCAGAGAAATTCATCGGCGAGTGGATGGAGACGCGGCGCGTGCGAGACCAGATGGTCATCGCAACAAAGGTGAGTGATCGCTCCTAGAATTCATATGTGGGCCGCTAATCAGGGTGTCTTGGCAGTATACCTCTAACCTAAAGAGTTGGGATAAAAGCATCCCGCAGAAGACGCACTACATAGGAAATAACATGAAATCACTGTACTTGTCTGTCGAAGCGTCACTCAAGAAACTTCGCACAGAATACATTGATATTCTCTATTTGCATTGGGTCAGTGTACAACACGTTTTCGAGGACGTATGAGCTGACGATCCATCTGCAGTGGGACTGGGATTGCGGTGTCGAAGAGGTTATGAACGGCCTGCATACGCTTGTCACACAAAGGAAGGTTCTCTATCTGGTATGTAATCTTACTTGTAGTCAGATGCCTTTAGCGGCACTTATCTTAAACATACAGGGGATCTCTGATACTCCAGCCTATATCGTTGCTAAAGCGAACATGTATGCGCGACTCACAGGAAAGACACCTTTTGTCATCTACCAAGGCGCATGGAGCATCTTGCAGCGCGATTTCGAGCGCGAGATCATCCCAATGGTTCGCGATGAAGGTGCGCAGTACTCGTCTCTTCCGCTTTCCCGTAAGCTTACTCGAATATCCCCCAGGCATGGCGCTTGCCCCCTGGAACGTCCTCGCCGCGGGTAAGATCCGCTCCGACGCGGAAGAAGAGCGTCGGGAACAGACCGGCGAGAAGGGTGTGCTGCTTGTAATTTCTGATACCACCGATGTTGAGGCTGATACGAGAGTGCAGGCCGCAGGATATTTAGCGACGCGTGGAAGCGAACGCCCGACGAGCGCAAAGTTTGCCAAGCGCTTGAGAAGGTCGCCGCCGAGGTGAACGCCAAGAGCATCACGTCCGTGGCGATTGCGTACGTGATGCAGAAGACGCCGTACGTCTTCCCGATTGTCGGCGGGCGTAAGATCGAGCATCTGATGGACAACATCGACGCGCTCAACATCTCCCTGAGCTCGGAGCAGATCGCGTACCTCGAGGGCGTGTTGCCGTTCGATGTAGGGTTCCCGGCGAGCATGATTGTGAGCGTGCATTCATCTCAAATTGTGGGAGCGGTATGCTGACGAGCTGCTCAGGGCGATGGGACTGCGTATAGGCTCACATACACGTCGACTGGCGCGTTCGATAAGTGGCCGTACCCTCAGGCGATTCGTCCCGCCAAGTAGCAAATATATGATGTCTGAGGTTAACATTTGTAATGTTTGAGCCACAAATAACATTCGCAATTTTGATGGATCCTGAACAAGAGTACCTGCTCGCTTCAAAGAGGGACCTGCACCATGTCGATATTCACCATGCTGCATTTCTTGACATGATCGGAATAAGCATATTCAACTTTCAGAAGCACGTTGAACGTTTGTCACATATTGAGGATTCAGGTTGACGTAGCTACAAGCATACATAAGAGGGACGGAAGAAAATGCAATAACGACACATTGAAAGAATGTGGCACTCTCCGCCTGATTCCAAGTATCAGGCATCGTTTCGTGTCACAGTCCGTGCTCGGGAAGTACAACCGGTCAAGACAGGACCCCTGAATAATATACAAGAGCAGGTATAACTACATACATATGTCATGAAATCTACAGCAGTCCTTCGCCACGCTTAAGGAGGCGAGAATCCAAATCCAGAGGTTGTACATACGCAAGCGTCCGTAATCAGGCATACAGCTCCCGAGAGGAAGCCAATGGGAAAATGAATTACATCGCCAGGACGGTCTGCTCCAGGTGGCCACCCAGCTCAGACAACTCCAACGTCGAGAACTGGAAGATCTTCGACGTGAATTGCAATCGTGCAGCAGCAGACGGTACGATACGTACAGATGATGAAGACGCTTTCTGGATGATCTTCCTCAAGATGTGGCCGATGCCAGATCCATCGCACGAATCCATGTGCAGTACTCCGTGAGTCCCGCCGTTAGCGGGCAGGTGAAAGATTGGCCCAGACATCCTGCCCTGTCAATCCAATCCATACGTCAGCCCTACTCCCAACGCTCATCGGGAGGTCGAATGGAGACATACACAGACATCGGAACGCAACGTGCGCATCTCACACAGCGTTCCCTCCTTGCACGCGCCTTGGCACGGGCTCCAGATGAACTCGCGGCCGCGCGGTTTATTCGCGATGTAGGTTTGGAACGCCGTGTCATTCTTGTGAAATACCTCCGTAAGGTCGTGCCAGAACGCCGGATTGAGGGGGCCCTTCCCTGAGAACGACGGTACTATGGGCCCGTAGAGCTCCCTCGCGCTGTACAGCAGCTCCCAGGTAGCTATGTCGACAGGAATGCATGTCAGAGTTTATTTGTGTCAATTTATACAATTCACACTGACGTTCTAATTGATAATGCGGATCGTAGAATCTGGCTGAATTAATGCCAAGCTTAGGTTGGGTTATACAGTGGGAGCTGTGCTAGCTCACCTCTATAGGTCCGCGCATCCATGATCTCAAACGTATCCGGGTCGATGTCGTAGATTTTGAAAGCTGGATTGCCGCCTGATAAAGATACTTGAGTGACAGTCAATGACTGAGAAAGCTGTGGGCGCACTCATGGGAGTTAATGCAGGCCCAATCATAGCTACGCTCATGGCATTAACAGCGGTCTGCTCGCTATAATTCGAATAGCCGATAGCAAATTCATCCTGGAAACAGATAGCTTCAACAACTTTGAATGTATGAACCATAGTTGCACTGACCGCGTGGGTATGTCCATAGAATTGTCCAGCGATGGTATTTTTATATCGCTGGATGACTTGGTCAAAGTAACTGGACTGTGGTGCGTGGACCTTGAGATAAGCAAAATCACCATGGTGCTGTAGACCCTACCTGATCACGCATGACATCGCCTCTGCCCGGTGGCATGTGTGCAATGATATATGCTCTCTCGCCTGCATCCTCGGCAGCCTGTAGCTCTTGCACGAGAAAGGCCAGGATACCGTTTGGATCTGGTCTGTAAAAGTAGAGCGACATTAGATTTCTTCACTCAAAGTGCTCCCCAAGACCGTGGACGTACTGTTGCGTGTCGCTGTCATATAGCCAGAAACTGCGCGCGGGCATGTATTAGAGATCACATCCCGCATCACAACACGGTACATGACATACTTCTGTTTGTACCAATATTGAGTGTTCAAAGAGATGATGCTGTAATGTACAGAACACAATTAGAGAAGAGAGACTGCTATAACCAGCACGGTGCCTTACCGAAGGCTCATGTTGGGAGCCATAGTCGAATAGCTGCCTGAGTGATGCCGGAGCTGCTTTGTAGCCTCCTCGCCAATCCATTGCTAGCGACACATCAAACGATATCAACTGACCGCTCGACCTAGACAGCCGAGAATGCGGACGTACACTCCAACCCGCTCGTTGAGCATTGAAGACCCATTCGGAGGTAATCTCGTGCTCGGTGGTGTTACGTGGGAAGCTGTTTGTTGGGGCTGACTCACTATAACACATTCCACATCCATTATTGCACCATTCACAGGATTACTACAAAGCTCAACTTACTGATTCCCTACACAATACATTGCCGTGAGATTTGTGAGTACATTGACGAGAGGAATACACACCCAATGCAGGAAATAGAGGTGCGCTTAATATCGCCGCCATCTGATCGCTGAACGTCTGCATATCTTGGGAGACACCACTGATGGAGCCACGATTGTTAGCGATGTCTGCATAGTCACTGTCAGATGAGACCTTACTCTTCGCTGACATCCCAGACCGCATCTGGTTGCATGGGCCGTCAACTCCCGCAGCATAGTCTCCAGCGACAATGTCATGCTTACGGTCAATCACGTCTCCAGTGAAGATCGAAAACTTGGCAGATGCGCCGAATTTCTCGGCAGCTTCAAGCATCGAGTCTGCCAGAGGGGTCGGAGCGTCGCAATTTCTGCTCCCGAAAGGCAAGGCTGGCATCTTGACATGCTTCGACCTCTTCTCGTAATCACGACAGCATATCGGTTTGGTACAGCTGGCCTCTGCGCCCACCTATGAGTTTGAATATAAGTAAATGCTTTCTAGGTAGATGGGAATTCATGCATGTATGCGATGCCAGTCAATCATGACGGTATCGCCATACCGAGTGCGGGTGGAGAAGTGTGGTTTTAAGCCCTAATGATGTGCATGCATTTCTCAATAGAATAGCACTTTCAGGCACTCTCTCAAACTCATTGCATCCACACAATTCACATTCACAGAACCTGCCCGGAGCACGCAATGAAGCACCAAAATCTTGCAGCGCCTCGCCTTCCACACCAGGTCTACTCTTCGGGAGTAAAAGCCAATAAGCAACTTACGGTGTACTGCCGGTCAATGTGCGCGTCGCTGAAATGCATCATCTGGAACGGCGGCCTCCCCCTGGACACGAACGTCTTCGGGGTCTCCGGCGCAGGTTTCGGGAACGGCACCTCATACGCGTTCACCGCGGGCGGCTCGCACAGCCCAAATACCGCCTCACAGAACTTGGTCGCCGTCTGCCCCCAGAGCGAGAAGTGCCGCAGGTCGTGCGCGAGGATGGGGCCTTGCGTGCGGATCGCGCCCTCGCAGACGTCCGGGTCTTCGATCTGTCGAGCGCCCCGTGAGCGCGAGCGTCCGCAGAGCCCGGGCAGCACCAGTGTGGCTACTCACCTTGAGGTCGATGCACGCCGCGGTGATCGTGCGCACGAACGCAGCGTCGCCGAGGTTCGCGACGGCCTTGAACGTCGGGAGCGCCGAGTGGCATGTTCCGCAATCTGTGATGCTCAGCAACGCACGCTCGACCTGGTCCACAAGTCCAGCGGCCGCGAACGTCGGCAGGAGCACCACAAGCACGGGAGACCAGGATGCGCGCATCCTAGGTGCACGATCGGATAGCAGTCTGCGGCGGTGCACGCGAGTGCGGACGGCAATAGCAATAGCACACCAGAGGCCCACCGCCAGTGGACAGAGTCAGAAAGCGAGAGGGATACCGCAGCACCAGTTCCACCGCTACTAGTCCCACACTTGCAGATGTCCGCGCGTGTCAGCGCTACCGACGTAGTTCGCGCCCGTTGCGACGCGGTGCGGCAGCCTAGCACTGAACAGACGGTCGCAGTCTGATGAAGAACGGTCGTGGTGTTCTGGAACAGCAGGCATGGCTTGCGAGCTCGCCCGGGTGAAGTGTGTGCAGGCGGTGCCATCTCGGGCGAAGGCGAAGACGGCGGCTCCCTCGACGCGGCCTCGCGCCTTCCCGCAGCTCGCTTCGGATTCCCATCGTGTCCTCCTCGGTCCGGCCGCTGGTGATGCAGAGATAGAGATCTGTAAGCAGCTTCCCACCGTTGCAATATCAGGATGGCAGTGCGGCCAGAGGGCGACAGGAAGGAGACGGGGACGAATTTAAAGGCGCGCCCCGAACTTCCGGTATCGGTATCGACATCCTGAATACAGAGTTGATCGTGGCACTCGACTCACCCGCGACTACTGCACAAGGGCAAGGCATGCTATATATCAAAACTACGTATACACATGTGAAGCTGCGTACCCTGGAATGTGGGTCTCCGCGAACGATAGATACGAATACACAAAAATATACACGAGAAGCGCAGGCCTAGGCGGTACAGGTACAATCCACGATGCAACATGATAGCGTCGCCAAGAGACAGGTATTCTGGGAGTGCAGAGGAGCGACAAACGTGCGAGCGTCCAAGAAATATGAATAATTGACAATGAGGGGATGTGGGTATAGGGCTGTCGTGTCTGTCGTGTCGAGATCATGGGCTTTTAGCGTGTGTGCGCCTTCCGGTGGGAGGACGTCGGCGCCCGTTCATCGTTGTTCAAAGGCTCATCGGCCTGCGAAGACGGGGGGCTTCGTCGCTGCAGCACGCTTCCGTTCGTCCTTGGCCTCCTGCGCACAGCTCTTCGCGTCCACACCCAAGCCCTTCCTCCGTGCCCGCGCGTCGTCACACACCGGCGGAATCTCGCCACTGCGCACAAGGTTGTGCCAGTGCAGCACCTCGCCCACCCGCAGCCTTACTGGCGCTTCGGGCGGCGCAGGCGGACCGCTTGTGACGTCCAGGTGTGGCGAGTTCGGGGCATTGGTGGGATGGGACGACACGGCGCGAGTAGGCGGGGGCGGGGAGGGGCGCGATGGCGACGGCGGGCTCGAGTGCACGTGCCGGAATGGGCTTTCAGGGTCCATGAGCGGCGGCATCGAATCAGAGCTGGTCGCCGAGAGCGTGCGGGAGTGCGCCTGCGACATACTCTCCGTCGCATGCATCAGCAGCTGGTCCCGGCCCTCGGAAGTGCTCGCGGGGTCATTCGTGCGCGTCAGCCCCTGCGCCGCGCCCATCGTGTACGTATAGAACAGCGCAGGACTGAACCCCGGGTGCCTGGAAACCGCGGTCGACTGCGCAGTGGGAGCCGTCGCCGGCGGGTGGAACGGGATGACCCCACGCTCGCCCGCGACGTAGTGCCTCTCCTCCGCCGTCACTTCGGCTGAGTAGAACACGAAGCGATGGCCGTTCGTTGTCCGGTTGCTGACCGAGATGGACGACGTGCACCGCCGGCACGGGCTCACAATCATGTAACCAACAGGGGTCCCGCAGCCGTGGCAGCAGAGCGTCTGAGTGAGGCATTCGCACGAACGCGAGCTTGTGCGCTCGGGAGAGGTCGGCGGTGCGGGGCACTCGTCTGGGTGGGTCAAGGGACCATCGACTGTGGCCGTCGGTGCGACGGGTGGGCCGCTTGTCGGAGGGGGAACGCGGACACTCGAGGAAGGCGCGTAGGCGGAGCAATTGATCGGCAGCGCGTCGGTGGAGTAGAGGGGTACATTTGGCCGTAAAAGCAGTACTGCCTGTCATACAGCCAGAATGTTAGTGGAACAACTCGAAACCGTACGTTCTGGGAAGGCGCAAGGGAGAAAAGAAACCGGGATGGTAGTATGTTGTGGCGCCTTGGACATCCTTTATGGCACAACAAGGTCCAAGGAAGGAACATTTCTCTTAGGAAATACACAAAAGAATCTCCCGTGTGGTGCGTGTGGTGCAGAAACACCAACGCTCGGTTGCCTGGGCGCATAACGTAAGAGAGAATATAATGTAAACAAATCGTAATCAGATTGAACTCTTTGGAGCTTAGTTCACGACGAAGTGCGGGTATTCGCCCAGCTGCTGTTTCCGGCGGCGACGTCTCTTAGAATATTTCAGGGAAGCGTACGCGATCTAAAACCCGAGAAAGCTAAGTAGACGCGACATTGGAGTTGTCAAGCTCAGACAACCATATTTTCGCGAGGCACGAGTCGCGCGACCAGTACTCGTGGCTGCCGAATAAACGGCGCACATTGCCAAGAAACCAAAGATCCAATCGGCGGTCACCCAAACACGCCCCTATCGCAATTCAAAATGGAGACAAAAGTCTAACCAATGATATAGAAACCCGACGTCATCGGGCTCAAAGCACACTTTGTCAAAGTATACAGGCTGTGGCGCTCACCTTCATCCCACGATTCGTCAAGAACATCCCACAGCCCTTGCAGTCCAAAATCCACACTTTGTGAGCTACGGGCGGCGGTGGGGGTATGGCTGGCCGGACCTGGACGTGCGGGTGCCATGGCGGATGGCTCGCATTTGTCTGCATGCCTGTGTTGTACGGGGGAAGCAGAATGTGGCTGTTCCTGTGCTGCGACGCGGCCGACGCGTGAGACTGGACGTGAAAGGGTATCGTTGCTGGGGGGTATACGCGATCCGAGGTCGTGAGGGGTGCATAAGAGTATACACGGTCCATGGTGTCCATGGGCACGGGCGGGGGGACGTAGGGGTAGTCGTGGTGGTAGGAAGGGGGCATGTTGGGATGCGAACGGCGGATGTACGACTGGCTCGGGACTGACAGGCGATCGGCGAGCGGTGACAGCGTACGTGCGGGCATCCTGCTGCACTAGGTACCACAGAAGGGGGGAGGGGAGCGGGAGAAAGCCCGCGGGCGCGGGAGTTATGAAGGGGACGCGCGCCAGGGAAGCGAGCTGCGAGACTTCGTTGGGCAAAAGTTGCTTTTGGCGGAGAGCATCGGTGTTGCCCATTCGGAGTCCGTCCTTCCTGACGTGATCCAACGATCTAACCGACAGCCGACTCGCTGCACAGAATCTAATCAATCGCCGCAGCCGCCTCCCGCGTAGCTTGACCAGACTCTACAAATAGTGGTTTATTACGAGGAGTTTAGAGAGTTAGCTCGCCAGCCGGACTGATACCAGGGCTGAATGCAAGGTGTGCGCTGCAGCCTGTGTGACACAGAAATCCGTTTCTCCCGCATATATCTTCGTTCCTGTATCATTTAGCACCCGGTGGCGTGTCAGCATCGTCCATGTGCAATAGCCGGTCACCCATCTCCGTACATATGACAAGCGAGATGCCTCTGCTGGTAGCTGCTTGCCGAAGGAAATAGCCATGGAGGTCCATAATAAAATACGGATGTCTATGCTCATGCTGCCAAGAATAGAACACGATTAATGGATTCATATTTCATCGGTCTTCCCTACCGACAATGATGTCTTTTCCCGATTCCAATCAGGAACCACGGTGCTCACCCGATGTCGTAAAGCAGTAAAACCCACATGTAGTGAAGGTGTCGCACGCGCCTGTTTTGGCAATCAGCTGTACATATCAGACCACTTCATGCACCTGGGCCCACGCCACAACAGCCGGATATCATGTATCTAACATAGTCAAATTGCCAGAACTCTTTGATTATTACAGTCCAATCTCAGTTCCTCAACCTAGAGCGACTGAGATGATTTGGTGTTAAGGCGCATGCGTAAAGAGGAATACCAAGTTACGGCATTAGGCTGGAGTGATTTTGGCCCGCTTCAGCTTCGGAAGGTCATGGACAAGCTTTACCACAATATCTATCAGACTATTGCACCGTTCGTCGTCCAATGTTCAAAATCTGTTAGGTAAATGACAATTCATCACCAACAGTTCTACCGCAGTGTGGCTAACTCGGCGATGAATGAAGGACGGAATTGGCCCGAAGTCACTGCTTGTCACAGTGGCAAAGAACTCCTGTCGTGTAGAATACATGTCGGTTTGCAACACCCATCCTTCCCCACATCCCGATCTGACAGATGCTGACATTTGTATTGAACGTCCATAGAACGAGAGAGAGATCGGTACGCACTCCCGTGCCTCACAGCGACTCAATACTCCCAGGCAAGAACGCAGCGCCATCTTTGTTCTCCTCATACCACGGCACGTCATGCGCAATGAGCACGCGCACCCGCGGCATCTGCGACAGCGCCCGTATCCGCGCGATCGTCTCCGCCGCCGCCTTCTTGTCCCGGTGCGAGCACCCAAAGTGCGGCGTGTCCGCGATGCGCGCCTCCCCGGTGATCAGCCGCCAGTCGTGCGCCGCGTCGCCCGCGAGGAACACCCACCCGCCGTCCGCCGACGTGCGCGCGAGCACGGCGAGGTGCCCCGGCAGGTGCCCCGGCGTGTCGACGACGTACAGGCTCCCGTCGCCGTAGAAGTCGAGCGCGTGCGGGAACGGCCCGACCGCGCGCATCTCGGCGCGCGGCACGTAGCGCGTGCGCTCCGGCGGGAGCAGGGACCCGAGGAACATGCCGTTGGGGTCGGCGGGGTAGCCCGGGCTCAGGAGGGCGCGTGATTCCTCGCCCGCGATGAAGGTGGCGTTGGTAAAGGGCCGGGTGTCGCCCTGGTGGTCGAAGTGGACGTGCGAGAGGCAGACGTGCGAGATCTGGGCGGGGTTGTAGCCGCCTTTCTGCAGGGACTCGATGGCATCCTGCGGCACCTCGACATGGTACCATCGTTTGACGGCTTTCACCATTGCGGGCGGCAATGCCTCTTCCCAATCTCGGCGTGTGCCGAGGTCGAAGACGAAGGTATCTCCATCCGTAGAATGGCGCAGCAGGAACGCGAGACAAGGGAAGCGCGCAATCTCGTTTTCTTTTGCTGTGTCGACGATCTGTGCCATGGGAACATCGACGTATCCGGCTTCTAGGACAGAAACTGTGCAATATGCTTGGCCTTTCGCTGGTGGTGGAAGTCCTACAGTTCCTGAGCGATCGAGGTTACCCTACGTTGGTTGTTGAGTAGGCGCGTGACAAATACCTGTGGCCGTAGACATGGTGTGCAGTATCGCGGAGTGCAGCCTCTCTCGCAAGGTTCTTACTTATAGAGGCCTGACAAAGGGGTCTTGACTGATGCCACGCAAAGCCACTATCTATGGAGGGCCACTATCAGCCAAGGCTGCGGCGAGACAGGAACACTATCCGCCGATCCCACAGTGTTTTTTTTACTATGGCTCGTGCGGCCAGGCACCGTGAACAGAATACATTCCCTATCTATGCGCTCATCATGCACTTCTCATGACTTCATATATACTACATATCTACTATTATACAACAACGAAGACACCATGTGACTCGTAAACATCAAGACCAAGTGGAAGGCCTGCGACCGACCTGGTCAATATCATTCAACGTGACGGGAGAGATAACAAAGCCTACCCGAAAGCCTGGCCCGATGGCAAGACCTTGTAGCTGGCGGAGCGGCCATCCGCGTTGTTGAAGGATACCGTGTTGCCCCACCACGTCTCAATGGTCGACGCGCCAATTGTGCCATCCCTAGGGTACTGCACACAGAAGAATATAATGATAATCGAAATGGCGACGCCGGAGTCCAAGCCGGCCGAAAGGACGTCTAGGAAGTGAACCAATCAGCTGCGTGGCACTAGGCAGAGGGCACCAGTTTCAGGAACACCCACAGTTGTACTTGGTCCACCAGGCGAAGTGACGTCGGCGGATCACGTAGTTGAAGATGAACCCGACTATGGCCCATGGCACATAGTTCACGGCGCTGGCGGGCGGAATGGCCCCGGTACCACTGAAGATGACGGGGAAGTTCACGTATTTCATGAACGAGTTGGGCCACTTCAGGGCGATGAGGTAAGCTGCAAGCGGGCAAAGAGCGCCGACCAGGAAGAACCAGACAAGGCCACTGCCAGCGAGCCTGAGCACGAGATCCAAACCTGTGAGCACTGTGGGCAACTTACTAGTAGATCTGGCCCTGTGAGAATTGACGCTTGGGACCAATGACGCCCCAGATGAAGGATGCAGTACCAAACACCTCAGTCGACGGGCACTATGACCGACAAGCGGGTGAATAGCGGCATTGACGCGACAAAATCACACTCACAATGAAGCCGTTCGGCTGAGAGGTCGAGCACAGGTCCGGGATGTTGGTGAACATCCATGCCTGCACACCGAGCTGCACCGTCCCGGCGATAACAGTCGCGACCACTTGACACCAGAACATCGGACGAGGAGGGATTTTCATATAGTGGCCAAGCTTGAAGTCAGACGTGAACTGCAAGGCCTGATACATGGTGATGTATCCCCAAGTCTTGAACATCATCATGGCTATTGGTCGTCCTGGGAGCGCATATCCAATGATCAACTCCGTGATGACGCTTCACAGGAGATATTAAGCCAAGCGCCGACGGATGGATATGTTTTAGACTCTTACTTGAGACCAAGTTGCTGGTTGGTGATAGCTTGAATCATTCCAACAGGAATGCAATAGACGAACGCTACAAGAGGAACAAGTGTCAGATCTCAACTCAAGCGACTGGCCACTGGCCATTGCGTGGAAAAGCCTACCGATGATCAAGCTCAGGACGAAGGCCCAGACAGGGAACTCGGTATGCCAAATCTCAATTGAGACCACGCCAAAGACGAACATGGTGACTAACCACCCCAAGTTAGTAGCAGAAGGACTGACTGCCGAATAGATACATACCCATCAAAGAAGCATACCACCATTCCGGGACCTGAGGGTACTTCGACATCAGCCTAGCGTGGATATCCGGCTGCTCGCTCATCGAGCGGCGGGACTGGATCCAGATCTGCTTGCGGAAATAGAGGAAGGTATGCGTGATGATGGAGGTGATCGACGCGAAGGAAAGGCCGTATGACATCGCGAACGTCGTCGACAGGAACAACGGGCTATATGCCTCGTACTTCTCGACATTGAGAGAAGCATCCTCGTTGACGATAGCAGAGATGTTGTAGGTGTTGCCATAGCGGTCGAATGATGTCCGGGATGATATCCTGTGAACGTATGATCTCGTCAGCATTAGCCAACTAATATTTGTGAGATGGTACGAACGGTAGGAAGGCGCTATACCATGTATTAGTGTAGTATAGGATAGGTGTGAGGATCCCTAATATACATGATTAGCTTCCGCGTTCATGCACAATATAAGGCACAACTTGCAGAAGAAGAAGACGAAGCCAACGAAGATGTTTGCCTCCGCCCACCACGGCGTGGGTAGAGGAGATCCGATGTAGGAGATCTGACCACAGCAGTTAGCACGCCGTCATGATCGGCTATAAGATAATCGATGAAGTGTACCTGCGCCCAGTCGAAGGTGATTAATGACATGCCCTGCAACACGGCGGTAAGTCAGTGGTTTGGCGCAGTAGGTCATGTCGAGAGCCACATACAAGTCCACTTGTGTATCCGAAGAGCTGATTGATAACGACATTGTCGGGGACGATCCAGCAGACCCAGTTAAAGTACGAGAGGGCTTGGAAAATGTAGTCCGGGAACCAATACCAGCACGCCGAGCCGATGAATACGTAGAGGAAGAAGCGTTCACGGCTAATACCCCCGCGCTTCCCGATACCGGCGTATTGTTGATGGTGCAATGTGTTGAAAAGGGCGCAGGTAACCAGATTGACAGGCCAGACTGCGATCGAGATTGAGATGAGATCGACCGACTGCGGTCAATCGATCGGGCACGTACTCATGGACGGTGGCTGGACAAGGAACCTCCGCAGTATGCCACCGATAGAAAACCCAATCTGTGCAGCAAGCGGTGGTGAATTCGTGTACATGAGGGACGAAGCGCTGAACTTACCAACTGCGTGCTCATAACCACCATCCATTGATCTAAAACAGGGTGAGTTGTACTACTGCGAAATATTGTGGATGCTGCTCACATCCGAAGTTGTAATCCTGGTTATAATATACACGCTGAACGGCGATGATGTCGGTCTACGGTCTTGTTAGTTATGTCCATTGCATATTATGGTGATTCAACGTACGGCATAAGCCGAACTACCTCCGACATTGGCCATAATCGTGACCAATACATGCTCCTTGATGGTGAATGGTCCAGGATTGAGGGACATGCCAAAAATCTTGACCCGGGGCATGAAACGAGCCCACGCGCGGCCAACAGGAAAGGACAACAACAAGGCCACAAACTGCGCAAGTTGTTATAAATTAAATCATGACAAAAGGCGGCAACTCACACTGCCCACGCTGACGGACGGGTACCGGAAGAAAAAGAACTGGTTCATCCCTGGAATAATAATTGCCCAAATGACACCCATGATCCATGAACGAAGGGTAGAGCACGGCATATCAGGGTCGTCCGTGTTGGCCACGGCCGACCGCACCTCAGGGTAGGGGGAGTCATCCTCTGGAAGTCTCCGCGTCAGCGCCCGTCAGTGTATGCATTGACTACGATCTTACCGAACTCAATGGCATCCTTGTCGAGGTTCGGGTCGTCGAAGTCGACGACGGGGACCGGGTCGTGAACCACTGTGAGAGGGATTCAGGTGCGAATTTTAAGAAAAGGATTCCAGGAGACACTGACCGGCCTTCTCAACGTCCAGCTTCTCCTTGTCCGAGAGGGAGCTAGCGCTCTCGCTTGCTGCGTGGAGGCTTTCCATGACGAGAGGAGAGAGGGCGGAGTCCAGGGGAACCGCTCGGGACGAGCGTCCGCTTCTTATTCATGTCAGCACGGCCCACTCGAGCACGCGATAAGAAGTACATTTGAACTTTCGAAGCTCGCCGGCGTGGTCTTATCGCGGGAGTCCACAGGTGCCAGTGCTTCAGGTACGACAGAAACACACGGGCAGGATCTAGATGGGGGGGGGGGGGTCGAGACAAACTGTATGTGCCAAGGGACTGTGACGATGGAAGTGGCCTCAAATGCCCCGTAGTAAAACTGGCACAGTCCAAAAACCTTTCGAGTGGCTGGCACTCCTCTTACAGCGCTCGGAGCGCTCGGAGCCCACGATGGGAACCTCTCGGGCTATGCGGTTGGGTTTTATTTTCGTTGTTTGAGCGCTTTGCTTAAGCGTTGGCACTGGTGAGAATACGCAATAGATTATACGCGGAGAGTTACTGTGACGCGAGTTGGCACAAGATCCGACATTGGCGGAGCAGACTCTGAGTGTGAGCGCATGATCGCTTTCAAAAACCAGAAACTCGAAGTAGGATAGCGGCACTGCCAAGGCAAAGTGAGACCGTGTGGAAGACGGAAATCTGGCGCACTTCTGCCAACATGCCGACGGTAGTATGGCACACGATATCGCACCGACGAACAAGCGATTGAGCCCCCGGCACGAGCCAAACTGTCTTCGCAACTTCTAGAAATTAGTGCAGTGAAATATATCATGCCGCGTCAGGACACACCTCCGGCATCCGGTTGCATTTCAGACGTAAGACCGGATTCCATGTGAACTGAACACCAAGTCACTGGTAGTGAGCTGTATCACAAGCTGTATAGATACCTTAGTTTGAGATGTAATTTGTTTCATTCTCATATTGGCGACACTCTGCTAAATGCATAATTGAAACAACATACCGCCATGCACATGATCTCAAACGCAGAAGCGTCTGACTGCGCAGGGGATCAAATCTGAATCTAGAAATAAAGAACTGCGGACCGCGAGTGCCCGAGATTATTACGTAGATTTGGAGAGACTATTGGGCCGCCGGGACCTGGAGGAACATACAAATGCCGCTTTATTGAGATCTTGAGGTTTGTGTGGTAGCGCCAAGTACACAATGTCTAACTCTGTATGGAAGGATGTCGTGTGAGTCGGAGGTGAGATTTCGCAATCCTCTGGGTGTTGAGTAGAGTAAGCTTCGTGCGCAGCATGTGCTCACCTCCCCGATTCCATATAAAGGACGATGTATGGCACTCCATCGAATCTTCCGCAGAGATATGCTATGTTATCGGAGCTGTGCCATATGCTCCTCCATCCAGACAAGTTCAGGCGACACTGGCCAAAACGATAGCGGCGAAGAGCGACTCGGGCCCGCCTGAGGGTGGGACCTTGGAACCGCTGCCGTCGGCGAACAGAGAGGACCTTGACTTATTTAGCGCACCAATGGTGCACGTGGCTATGTGACACTGGGCGCTAATGGTGCAGAGCATCTTCGCGGAGTTACTACTACGCTCAACTTTGGATATCCGTGATGGCGTCGTCGAATCTAGCTATTCTCACGAAGTCTCACAAGATTATTGCCGCGAAAAAGCGTGCAAGGCGAGAACAAATCAAGGAGATTGTGTTTGATGACGGTGCACGCAGGTAGAATTCTGCCCCAGCTCGCGTGCGATAATGTGTTTTGAGCCCTGCTGTTGTGAACAGGGAATTTTTGACCGGCTTCCACAAGCGCAAGCTGCAGAAGAAAGAGGTTGCCAAAAAGAAGGCTCAGGACCGTGAAAAGCAGGAGAGGTTGGAAGCCAGGAGAGAGGTGAGTGGTCTACACCATCATGCGAAGCGGACTCACTCCGCACCGCTAGAAACGTCAACTGCTAGCCGAACGTGCAGCACAGAATGTTGCGGAAGTTGAGAAGGCATACGGAGGCCACGTTGGTGAGCTGCACTCACTCTACTATCAGATTCCTTCTCTTCAACCTTGCTACAGAGGACGGAGACGGCAGTGATACCGAGTGGTCGGGTCTAGAAGGAACCTTGGCTTCACCTGACAAGGGAAAAGGGAAGGCGCAAGAAGAAGAATATGAATATGAGGAAGAAGTGGCCACGGTGACGGTTGTCGAGGATTTCGATCCAGACGCTCTCATCCACGGTCAGGACGATCGCCGACCCATCGCTGGTGCCGAGCGTGACGGGGCTGCAGCTACCTCTGAACCCCCGGATGTCGCCAATCGAGCGAGACACAAGCCTAAACCCGCCACTGCTGATGTACGTCACGACCGGAAGAGAAGTGCTCCAAAACCGAAGGACATTAAATACCAGACCAGCGCGGCGCGAAAGGTGGACAGATTGAAGCAGCGACGCAGAAAATCTGAAAAGGCTGAGAGAGCAGGAGGAAAAGCATCGCGCAAGGGCACGTCTGGACGGAAGAAACGGTGATTCACTGTTGTTGTCTGCATTAGCACATACTCTGCCGCTCATGGCAATTCATGCTCTTTTCCGCGGTTAAACATGGGAATGTTCATATATACGTCCCTTGAGCTTACTACATCCCTCGATACACATTTATCAAATCCTATATCTGGACCTAGTCACCTTTTCCAACCCACCCATGCAGCATAGGGTCCATCCAACACATCTCTGAGGCTCCAAATCTCCCATTGCCCGCCTGTTGCGGAGGACAAACTCAACCATCGGTCAAGGAATTCTCTAACAACGTCCTCCGCCCTCAGTTCGACGATTACCAACACCGTAGTATCTCTGGGGACAGCTAGGCAGTCTATCGTTGATAGCAACGCTGGCAGGAGTGATGGATGGTAAATGCAGTCGACCACTAGGAGCAGATTGACCGGTGCGAACGAGCATAGCGATCGGCGGATGGATGGAGAGGCATTATGCAGCACAACCCAATCCAGTGCTTCGGCAATGACGTTGGGTGTGTGATCGACAATCCTCCCGCGTGCATACTTGGTCTTCTGGGACGTCTTCGCAGCAGGGGGATTCCTCGGTGAGTTATGCGCGAGATTCTTCCGTATGAGCGGGATTAGATCCTCGATGTCGGTCGCGGTATAACGCATAACAAGAGGTGATAAGACAATGCTCAGAAGTCCGGTGCCGGCCCTTGCTAGTCGCAAAGTAGGTCCGTCCGGATGCCATATGGGAGCAGAAGTTCGCACGGATGTTAGCACGTAGTCGCAAGGATAAGAGTGATGTGATGACAGGAATAATAGCCTCACCCCAGCTCGAGAACATGTGCATGTTTCAGCAGGTCAGGATCAAGGAGCGCGTCTGCCGCTCGGGCGTGATGTTGCCTGAGAACAGTTCGTGCAAAATCAACGCTGGCGGCATACCGTCAGATAACAACTGAGCAGCGTGCCTGAGCAGATACCAGGCACCTGTACAATGAAGTAATAGCCTACCTTGCATGCCAAAGCACGCTGCCGGTATCTCCTTTGCGACTGCGGAGAGCCGTCTTGTCTTGGAACAGTTCTACTGTCAGGGTCTGTTCCTGACGAGCAAGCTTCTTAGAGTTCTGCCTTGTAGATGATTGAGTTGGACCTTGTGCAGTTGAGTCATGAGGTTCATCGAGAGTAAACTCGATTGTAAGGGTGTCATGATGCGAGTCTATGTGACCCAATCCACGGAAGCCAGTCAAACCGTTGCAAGGTCCTCGTGCTGCAAGGGACGTGTAAAGTAGAAAGATCTAGGCTCATAGTCAGCACATATGCTTCGATTGGTAGCCGAATGGGACTTACCTCCTCATCTGCATCGACGACACGCGTTGCCGTAGCAGGAAGCCGCACAGGACCGCATGCTTTGGGCGGAGAATCTGCTACAGCTTCTTCCTCATCGACCATCTTGTCTAAATACTGAGTACTGAATACTAAACGCAGGGTGTCCAACAAGGGGATGAACACAACACAACTAAACGAAGCTCGGGCGCGTTGACGTGTCTCATCACGTGCGCGTCGCGACTGCGACCAGCTGCGACCTCGAGGTACGACGTGCACGCGGCTTCAAGCTCAAGCGTATCCTTCATCTACTTTCATACTCTTCATTTCTTATACACATCGTGTAACCACCCTGAATAGCTCAGTCTCTCGAGAAATTCTGTGCACTGGTCACAATGAACTCGTTGTATACCCTTGGTGTTCGTCAGACAAATTCAATACAAGCCGACTTAGAGCGTTTGAGGAATGGTGACAAGTCAGCAGCCCTATTAGGTCTGTACGCTTCACCTCTTGTCAAATGCTCAGTGTAAGGGCCTTCATAAATACCAAATGGTTCTGATGTTTGACAGGGCAGATCTCAGCGTCCCTCGCGGCGATGCACAGAACAGTGGACGACTATGATTCAATGGCGAAACGGGAGATCATTAAAACGAAGCAAGAGAAAGCCGTCATGTGTGTATTGCTACTCGCTGTCATGCTCAGAAGTCCTCATCTCAGTACGACTATCCAGGCGAGTTCAGAAGTTCCGCGCAGATTATACGGAGCTACGCGCGCAGTTCGAGCAAATTAAGGCAGAGGTTTGCATTCCAGGATGCTTCTCTGACCATGTACTGATCCACCCACCTCATCGCCATGTTCACTTAGAGCGAAGCTGCAGTTCGCTCCGAACTATTAGCGTCTTCTTCCTCAGCCACTCCCTTAACACCAGCAACAGGAGATACGCGCCGACGATTTATGCCTGGACAGCCACCATCGTCCTCAGAGATATCAGAGTCTCCCTTCCGTGCAGGCGCTGTGCCCATGTCATCAATGCGAGAACAACATGCACTACATGAGCATACCTTCATTCAAAATACAGAAGCAAAACTCGACGACTTCATTGCGCAGGGCAGAGCCGTTCTTGACGACCTGGTCGATCAGCGGAATGTGCTCAAAGGCACACAGCGACGTCTTTTGGATGCTGCGAATACATTGGGTCTCAGTAGAGACGTCATTGGATGGATCGAGCGGCGGAGGTAGGCACTTGGTTTTATTCAGTTGGACATGGTATAATGATGCTTCATGCAGTACTCAGGATATGTATATTTTCTTTGGCGGTGCGATTCTCACTTTTGTCTGCTTCTATCTCATCTGGAGGTATCTTGGCTGAGCTCCTTCGATGGACATTATACCTTTTTTTTTGGACTCCCGTGTACGTGCTAGCTAATATAGGATAGTCCGAGCGTGAAACTACTGTCCAGCGTGCACCCGCGTCGTCAGCAGTCCGCATTACTGGCATGCACGTCATTGCGCAGGCAGGAGCACGCTGCCACGATATCGCTACATTACCGTTGTCGGCCCATCATCGAGAACTGCTCTCTCGCGATTTCCTGACGCTCAAAATTTTATTAATCCCGTGCAGTGTGTTAGTTGCATCTGAAGACGATTGCCTGCGTTGAGGTCATTCGTCTCAAACCTAAACATAGCAGAGTATCGCAACAGCACGTCTACTTCGATTGCTCCACAGCACTGCTTGCTCTGATATGCAGTAGGATCATGTATTGTTCGGCTTCACTAGCCACGACATCGAAGACGCTTACAAGCACGATGTTGACCGTTGTGGCGTACGCACAGAGTGAACCTTCTTGGGAGATCTGGGAAATTCAAACTATTCGAGCTCGTTTTGCGCCGAGCAATAGCCATGATGTATAAGCATTGAATAAGGACGAAGACCACACGATCACTTAAATATCGACTACTTCACTGTTAGTTGTGGTATGATCCAGACACTACAGGGAAGGCAAGAGCTCGAGCACTTCTATCCATCTTAGGCAACATCCTTACCATGAATATACGAAGAGAGCAATTCATCTTTACAGATGCTCGCCAAAGCATAGGATTGGTGTGAATCCAGGCGTAGAGTACACGCAGCAAGCGTTCGCCAGAAAGACAGGATAAAGAGGAAAAAGGCCGATTCTAGACTACAACGATACACGGCAGTTAACCCTGAAGAACTCAAAAGATTTACACCTTCCTGTAAACCATGGCGACGTAAGTTGTGATCGCTAACAACGATAGAAGACACTTACGCCATTCCACCGTATCCCATACCAGCGCCTTGCTCTGCAAGCTTGCGCTTCCTGAAGGCCTGAATATAAATGGGTTGTCAGAACGACGCTATCAAGGAAATCCAGCGAGAAAATGATCTTTTCGGGACCGAGAAAGTAGACACATACCCTACGGTAGCGCATGCGCTCGAAATGCATGAGCCCGACAACAAGCATACCGATTCCAGTGATTGTACAGAAGATGACTAGCCCGACAGGCAGGATGAGAATGTGCCGGCCGGGAACGACGAAGGTGACGACGGCAGCGGAGTTAGCTGTCTTGGTAACGACGCCAGTACTTGAGGCCGAGGAAGCGGGAGCCGACCCAGTTGCAGTCGCAGTTGCGGCGCCGGCTGCGTTATTGACTGGGGCATTACCGTCTGCGGCAGACGCGGATGCAGCCTGTCATATATATTATGAGGAGTGGTCCTCCCATCAAGAAACCGGACACACCGTTGCAGTTGCTGCAGAGCCGGAGGCCGCGGAAGCCGAAGTGGCGAACGCGACGCTGGAGGCGACCGAAGACTCACCCTGCACAGATGGCTCAATACCTTTTCAATGCATCACATTAGCTTCTACGTACATTCGCGATGACAGCGGGTGGCGCAGGAGGAGCAGTCGCTACGCTCGCCGCCGCCGTTCCGGAGGCCGCACCAGAAGCGATCGGGCGGTAGGTGCAAGACTTGACTTCCTGGTATGAGCCGTCGCTGTTTGGAGTGAGGGTAATCTGGCACGTCTCCATCATAGTACCACCCGACCTATGAATAAAGTCAACTTCGTCGTGTAATTGTCAGATAGTTTAGGGGCTACGTACGTCTCGACCATCTCGCTGGTCTGTACAGTTGTGGGCCGCGCGGACTGGCGCGCAGCAAGGAGTACATCTCGAGGGTTCGCAGCAGGAGCAGCATGAACAAGGGCGGAGGAGAGCAGTGTGAGGAGGCAGGCGACAAGCGAAAGCTTCGATGAACCGAACATCTTGATGTTTAGATCGGGAATTTAGAGCTAAGTGTAAACGAGTGGAGACTGGCTCCTGTAGTCGACTAGTAGAACGGCAAGTAGAAGGCAAGGAATGGATAAGCCCCCAGGGCAGAAAGGGTCAAGACCCGAAAGGTGAGAGTAAAGGCGAAGAGGAAGGGACGATAGGCACCGTGGACCTCTGCCATTCAAGGGGGCCACACTTATGTTCTCACCAATTATGATCATCTTAGATTCCATCAATACATTTCGACTCCGCTGCTCTTTTTGTTACTTCATGAGTACAATACCTCAGCTCCGCTTCTAACGCTAGTAATTGGCCGAGGTCAGTGCAACCGGCAGGCACCGTCGCAACACCCAGTTGTCAAGGACTGCGGTAGACATTTGATTGTTGGACTTGATGGATGTCCAGAATTACACCTTGTGTGACAAATCAGGTTTCCATCCCAAAACCCGAGGCTGAGAGACACGCTTGAGACACGTATTTCATTCGATTCCGAGTCTGGCCTGACATGCGTGAGTAGCGAGATGTATGAGAAGTCTCTAGGTAGTCTTAGATAGTGTCAAGTAAGAGCAGACCAATGTACACGCAGATGCGGCCCAGATTTCTTACGGATAACATCAATCCAAAACACAGCCGCCATCATCGCATACCGCCCTCGACGGCCTTGTACATCTTGCCGTCACTGATCCTACGGCGTTGGCGGAGTTGCATGATGAACCCAATCATCCGCGCCAGGAGCTGTGTACCCCATTGCTCATATGCTAAGGACAGCACGATGTTGATGACTACCGCTATTAGCAGTGTCGTCCGCGCAGAGAATGGTAAAGGTACGAGCTCCAGGAGACTTGCAAGGAGACGGGGTCGGACAAGCAGGACAACCAAGTTGAAGGCTGAAAGGCAAGCTAAAGAGAACATGAAGAGACCTATGTCGGCCTGTCAGCAACAACTCTGAGCGTCGGCGCCGAGGCGGCCGGGAAGACATCACCATTTGTCCACATTGGGCGACGATACGGAGCCCCGATGCTGAACACCGCTGCTACCAGGATGTATTGAAAGCATGAGACCAGGAACAGGGCCGAATTCTCGAAATTAGTGGCCTCAAGCTGGTCATCGTCTGAATTCGGATCCGCAGGCGGGGGCGGCTCGTACCTAGACATCTCGATGAGATCGGCATCGGCTGCGAGACGTTTCGAAAACATTACCAGTCCTGTCTCCGGATCCAGAAGAATGCCCAGAATTGGATGGTCACAGTGATCACGATCTGCCCTACCAGACTGGCAAGGACTTTCTTTGACACCAAGCTGGCCGTGGGACGTTTCGGGTGTATCTTTGGGTATGGCAATGTTCGACCCACTGTGACAGACAAATCAATCAGCCGAGAGAACGTCTTGCTGAATGGAACACGTACTTGTGACAGCAATGGGGATAATGATGAATAAGTCGATGTATAGAAACTGATACCAAGGTTCAGCGCAATGCATAGATTGAGACAGATGTTCACCGTACCTGCAAATCTCCAAGAGAAGATGCAAACGAGTATAGGAGTGTTATTGTAGTAAACTGTATCAGCGAGTACAATGCCCTGACGAGTGATGTCAGATAGCAGAAAGGAGGGACGAACTCGCTGGCTCACATATATTTGAAACAACTGAAGCTAGTAACGAGTGCGGCACGTCCTTCTTTAATGACTTCTAGAACGCAGCTTATATCCGGGGTACGACTTGTAAACGGAGCGGCGACGGAAGCCTCAGCTTCTGAAAGCGATAGACCGACGTCCGCCGCTTTCAGTGCAGCACAGTCATTAGCGCCATCGCCACACATGAGAACTGTGTAGCCCAGGCTCTGCAACCGCTCTACAACCTCGTTCTTTTCGTCCGGCGACATCCTGGCGAAGATCTGCGCTTTGACCAGCATCTTCAATCCAAAAGCATAGCGGAGCATCGGTTAGCGAAGTCTCTGGTGAGCTAGCGGAAGACTCACACGCTGCAATGTCTCCAGCGGAGCGTGATTAATCATCCACCTAAACACATCACCAGATATCGCCAGAGTATAATCATGATACTCGTGATCGGCGGACTCGACGAGGTGGTGAGCAGGAGGCGTCAGAGGCTTGAGGCTGTAATCGTCGAGTTTCCATGTTGGTTCGTCCAAACTCGACCATTCCAGCCTAGATAACGGCGTTGCCAGGTTACCTGGGTAGAGTTTGTTTGTATAGTTCAGTAAAGAGGAAAGATGGTGCGCCTTATACCTGATACGAAAACGGGAGCGAAGACGTGGCCTGCAGGGTTGATCATTCCGCATTCTCTCGCGACACTAACGGCAGTCAAGGGGTTGTCGCCCGTGATCATGCGGCAGGTAAAGTGCGCTGCCCGAAGCGCCTGTATCGCGGGCGTCGTTCCCGGCTTAAGCTTGTTCTCGAAGATAACGAGGCCGAGGAAGCGAAGGCCAGACTCAGCCTGTTCACTGAACCACAGAAGAACAATTAACGATATCCTCCGGCACACGTGAAAATGCGTACCGTTTCATTTTTTGTGCCTTCAGCCAAGTGAGGCCTTCGATGCTCTTGCCGGCGATAGCTATGACTCTGTACCCACGCTTTGTGTAATAAGAGAGCAGGTCGTCATAGTCATGCGGGACTGTCATCTCTTGGATGAGAATATAGTCTGTATTAGGCTCAATGCTGACTCACAAGAATCTTTCTCGCAAATGTCACCCATGATTTCTGGGGCACCCTTCACGTACACTTCCATACTACTGCTCCGCAGGCGCTTGACGATCACGCTCATTCTGCGCAATGCGGAGACGAAATCGAATGTTTTTATCACGCCCAACTCGAGAAAATGTGCGTGCTGAACAATTGCAAAATGAGCGACTATCCATGCGATATAAGACGAGGAAGACACAGACTCTACCACCTTTCAGCGCGTCTTCAAGCCGGAACTGAGCGCTACCTGGGGGGCGCACGACCGTCTGCACTAGTGCCGCTGGGCGGTCGCCGCCTGCCCGGCTCTTGACTACGCCCGTGCCCGCCACATCACCTTCTTCTAGCGTCCACTTCGTGAACTGGAACATCTTGACGTCAAGCGGGTCCCCGATGACCTCGCCATCGATCTGCTTGAGCGAATGACACGTCGCCAGCGCGTGCAGGAAATTCGTCTTGTCGCGGCTGGACGGCAGGCCATGTACGTCCTCGAGAAGCTCGCCAAACCGGTCGACATTCCGCTCTAACGCGCGCACGCCAAGGATGTCTAGCCCGTCTTCAGTCAGCGTCCCCGTCTTGTCGAAGCAGCACGCGTTAATCTGCCCGGCGACGTTTATACGGCTCGGGGAGATGCAGAAGATGCCCAGTTTGCGCAGGCGGCTGATCGCGAAGCTCGTCCCGATGGACAACGTCGCAGGCAAGGCGGGCGGCACCACGACCGTAATCAGGTCGAGGGCTCTAATGAGGATCGTGCGCCATTTGACCTATTTGTACCCGTCGATCAACGAATCCGGACAGTCGACGACGGGCGGATTACATACCCCCAGCCTAACAAACTGAACCGCACTGGCACAAAATCCCAGACCGGCAATCCCAGTCAGGACGAGAATGAACCGAATCGAGTCGCGATAAAACTTGAAGCCCGTGGGCTTTGGGAAGAGCATCGAGCGCACCAACGCCCCTTTCGTCGTGTCAAACCCTACTGCTATGTCAGAAGATTGAGCACAGCTACAGTGGAAGATACCAACCGGTCCGCGCGACAAGCCCCAGCGCCGGCGTCCTGGGACTGCCATCGGGGGCTAACGAACCCCGCATGCGCACCACGCGCGTGCCGGCATACAGAAAACTCTTTGACATATCTCCCGTGATATCCTTTCCGTCCTTGTACCGTGCCAGGTCTTCGTCCCTTGCAGGCACTTTGCCGACAGGGACACTTTCCCCGGTGAGCATACTCTCGTTGACGATGGCGTCACCTGAGAGAAGGAACATGTCGGCGGGCAGGGTAACCAACGACGGCTCAAGCAAATTCACGATATCACCGGGCACGATATTGGCGGAATCGGTCTCCACCCCTGAAACGGAAGAGTGAATTGCTGTAGAATGAAGTCAGTGAATGACTGCTCACATCCTCCGTCATAGTATACTTTGACAGCGCATGTAAACCGAGACATTTCTCGCATGCGAGCGATCGTCTAGAAGACTTAGTCTGGATACGATTAAGGTGCTTGCAGGACACACCTTTCTGGTCTCGAGAAGAGTCGTGGCAATGCTGATAGCAGATATGAGGGCGATGCAAAAGGCGTAATAGTAGTAGTTGTCAAGCGACCACAATATGATGCTAGCAATCTGGAAGACGTAGAATGGGTGGATTATCTACAGACATGAGACTATCAGCCCACTGCAGCTTTGCACGTGGGATTCACCAAACCTCATCGATGAGCAATGATATTGTGGATTTCCCCTCAATGTCGATCAGGTTGGGCCCGAAGAGCGTACATCTTTGTTGTCGTACAGGGGTGCTGAGACCATGCTGGACGGATACTACGCCTGTCCAGGCCAAATCGCGCCAATCCCTATCGAGGTGAGGATGGTGAATGTTTGTAGACTACATTATGTCAAAGGTTGATACCTGACCGTGCCAAAGAGACCAGTACGAGGATCAAGCGCAAATAGAGCGTAGCGGTAGTTGACTACAATCAATTGGCTTAATGCTTTCACGCCGTCTTCAGCGCGACCATTTCCGTTGACCGAAGCCCCTGACGTGCTGTTCCTTGACGGGAAGACAGTAGATATGTCATATGGATATTCTATTCGCCGAAGGGGGAACAATGCGATGTCTCTGTAGACCGTCTTTTACCCGTCTGAACTACCGTGCTCGTTGCTGTACGAAAGGAGACCCACCTCAATAACGACGAAGCCATATGTGATATCCTTGAACCCCTTCTCCCGGCAAACACAGCGCAACCATAAGCGAGGAAACCAACGACCGAGTAAGGCCAGAATTCCAAATGTGAAGACGCAACACAGTCGCCAAAATCGCTGTCGCCAGAGCAGCACCTCATAGCCAATCATACGGATCTGAGTGTCCTCATCGGCCAAATGAATCGTCTGTCGACTAGATGGGCCTGGTGGCGGTGGGGACAGAGGCTCAAAATCACCCATCGCTATGCGCGTCTCGCCGCCAAAGATTGTGTCGCCCGACATGAGCGGCAGCGAGGGGCCAGCGGTGGGCGAGGGGGGATAAGACCCATAGTCCAGCTCGCTTCCGCTATGTGCGTTGCTCGCTGCGTCAGTATGCTCACCATCAGATCCCTCGCTCTCGTCCTCTTCGCCAGAAGAGTAGCCCCAGCGGTCGTCGGCCTCGTCCCCCAAATCCAGAGCGTAATCAGAGCTGGCGTTCGATCGCCTGCTGCTCGAGCGACGGAGGAGATGCGTCCGAGACGTGCGGCTCGAGACAGAGGCGCGTCGGCTGTGTGGCGGTGACTCGGTGAGATGGGTCCCGCGCCTGAACATGTGCGCGATGTTCTCAAACATCGTCGCGCGGTGCGGTTCGGGGGACGTGGAGGACGATCGTCTGCGCCTCGGTCGCCTGGCCATGTCATGGCTCTCGCCTTCGTCTGACCGGTCGTCATCCTGAGCGCTGCGCTCGACGGACCCGTATGAGACCTTGCTGTCGCGACTCATCCTGCGGCTACGACGTTCTCCCTGGGCCCGAGCGCTATCCTCGCTTCTTCTGCGGGATCTTGAGTCTGCGGACCAGGCGTCGCTGTTGCGTCTGCGATGGTCTACCGACATCCTTGAAATGCTGCTGGGGTTCACGGAATGGCCTGGGCCATCGAACATAGCTCCGCCGCCTTCGGCGCCATAGCGCGAGTCTCTTCTGCCTCGAGCATTGACGGCGAGAGCTTGCTGAATGTCAATTGCAGAAGCACCTTCAGTGTAATCATAGGCCGCCCCGCTAGAATCCATGCGATAGGACTGCCAGAGATGCGGTGGAAAGGACCTGAGTGACCCTGGGGACAATCCAAGGTTTCCGCTCTCCGGATATTGTCCAGACACCCAACGAGGTGCGGAATGTTCAACGAAAATCATAAGGCATGTTCGAGCGACGATTATGTAATCTATCTGCTGCCATATCCGGAGCTCGGAATATGCAGCATTTATTTATGGGGGCGACGATCATTATATATAGATATTCGGAGCTGGCTAGAGCTGGCGCAGGTTGGAGGAATTGTCTACTCTGCTCTCAGGGACTAGCGAAGTGGCACTGACAGCCGCTATAACCGCTCTGCATTCTTGACTACTGTATGCGTATCCCTCATGCTAGCTCGTTACCCCTGCAAGATGACAGATGTAGCCTTCCTCAGCTC
Source organism: Postia placenta MAD-698-R-SB12 (assembly GCF_002117355.1). NCBI lineage: Eukaryota > Fungi > Basidiomycota > Agaricomycetes > Polyporales > Adustoporiaceae > Rhodonia > Rhodonia placenta. The sequence continues at coordinate 2,667,819 of NW_020169833.1, read as the reverse complement.
TCTGGGCGATCAATCCTCGCTGTATAAAATATGTGCTCGAGATGAATTGATCACCCTGTCCCGAAAGCCATAGCCTGAGTATGATCCCACAGTGCTCAGAGTTCATTGCTCGGGGGAGCATGCTTTGCATCTCCTTGCGTTGAGACGGATTGCACCTTTTCTTTAGCTTGCTCTGTCATCGTCGTCCCCGGTGGCGTGGCATGGGTAATGCGCTTCCGGACAGCCTACTAGGCAATTAACCACTATAGGCTAGCTGCATCGCACTCATTCTCACCTAGGCGGTACTTCTGTCGAGAACCTTGTCGCACCGGCAAAGGGAATTGGTTAATCGATTCATCATGTGTAATCTCTTCTGGCACCTAAGATGGTAGTGGACGAATGTCTATGAAGATTTCTCCGCGCAGGAAGTGTCCCCGCTCGACGCAGACATTCGCATGCCGTTCGACGCAAACACATTCAATTGTAAGCGGTGGGAGGATGCATTAAACTGATTCAAATGTGGACAGTTTGTCTCGCTATCGTAGTATTGTTGCTGCCCTCGCCAACTCTGCTCAACGTCAAAGTTATTCAGTCAGCGATCTCTCTTTCTGTGCGGGGAAGCCAATGGTCCGCGAGCGCTCGCTTCCACTATCTTCAAAAGCAAGAGAGCGTGATGCTAACTGACGCAACCTCGCCAATGGACGTTGACAGCGGCTGGCGTGTCTGAATGCATACAGGCTGATGGCGCAGCATTCTCATACTCTAAAGTGAGCGCTCCCTGCCATACCATCCTTCCCTGCAATTCATATGTTATCCCCTTTTGGGGTCCATTATAGCCGGCAATGCCGTATATTATGCTTCCTATTTCAGCTTGATGCCCGCTGGCGATGGCGTACAAATAGTAGGACACTTCGAATTCCAAGCATGATGCATCCTGATCCTCATTATGTCGACGGGATTCAACAGGACGGATGCTTTAGTCATAACCTCGCTTCTATTTCTGATCCTACTCATCAATCGCCTTGCCCTTTCTACCCGTGGACATCGTCTACCTCCAGGACCCAGTCGCATACCATTCTTGGGGAACTTGCATCAAGTTCCGCTGGTCGACCAACAGAAGACGTTTGCTGAATGGATGCAGAAATATGGTGCGGGTTTTATCGATATTGTACATTATATAGTGTCATCCTAAAGTGGTCTATGTTATATTAGGGGATGTTATATACATTGAGCTATTCAGCAAGCCCTTTCTCATCGTGAGCTCAGTTCAAGCCGCGCAGGATCTCATGGAGAAGCGGGCAAGCAAGTATTCTGATCGCCCGTATTTCCTCCTGCTACGCGAATTGTGGGTGCACTTTACCATATCACGATGTGCATGACTGATGTGCCTAAAACAACACAGTGTCATGACCAAGCCGCTCATGATATTCATGTCCTATGATAACAGGTACCGGCGTCTTCGACGATGGTACCAAGGCTCGCTTGAGAACAAGGCCGTGCTGGAAGGCTATCGCCCAGTACAGACAAGGGAGATCGGCAGACTTCTATCCTCGCTCATGGAGACATCCGAAGACTTCATTTCCCATATCAAACGGTACGAGAACGGCTTCATGACCGGTATTAATCGTTTCATTATACATTTTGTCAGGTTCAATGGTGCCGTAATGCTGGATATTGCATACGGTCATCGTGTCACGTCTGTCGACGATGAGTTCATGATATTTGCCGACAAGACCATTGCCACTATTACGGCCCTCGGAAGCTTTGCTGCAACCCTTGTCGACTTCTTCCCGATCAGTGCGTATCTCCTTCCAAGCTTATACTGTGATGAACCGCTGAGCTCTCACCGCCATGTGGCGGGTCCAGTGAAATATCTTCCGTCCTGGATGCCGGGCAGTGGATTCAAGAAGCAAGCGGTGAGGGGCAAGGAGATGTGGGATGCTATGGAAGACATTCCATATCAGAAGCTGCGCAACGCCATGGTAAAGTGTCGATTGGTGCAGCACAGGAACAATACTGAACCAAATCAATCAATGTGCAGGAGTCCGACTCCGTGAAACGGTCATTCACAACCTTCATGCTCGATGAGGTATCGCATGATGGCAAACTGACTGAGGACGATGAGATTGATGTCAAGGGCTCCGCGACTCTTATGTATGCAGGTACGCGTTCTGTGTAATGTACATCAATGTTGCTTGACTTAAAAATGATATACAGCTGGAGTGGACACCGTGCGTTTGTTCGATCGTTCGGAAATGTCCTGCTGAACGGTTAACTACACATAGTCTATGACATCGCTTTCCACACTGATGTTGGCTATGACAATATATCCCGAAGTGGCCCGAAAGGCGCAGGCTGAGATTGATCAGGTAGTCGGGTTATCCAGACTGCCAGATCTCAGCGACAGGGATGTCCTACCGTATGTCGAATCCATTGTTAAAGAGGTGTATCGGTACGTAACTCCCAGCCTCATTGTCAAACTGGTTTGACACATCTCGCAGCTGGAACCCTCCCGCTCCTTTGGGTATATGAACTCTGACTTACAGATGAGCGATGTTGCACTGATACCTTTTCAGGCGTGCCTCACTGTGTACGCGATGATGACAACTACCGTGGGTACGATATCCCAGGAGGATCAATGATTGTTCCTAATGTATGGTGCGTGTGTTTTGCACATTGTGTTGAACACTCGACCGAATACTTGACAAGGGCTATGAGCCGGGACTCGGCACTGTACCCGGATCCGGAAGCATTCCGGCCTGAACGATTTGAAGGGCTGGATGCCAATGCGACAAGCCTACTGGATCCTCGGAAATATGTCTTTGGTTTTGGTCGACGGTATGGGTTTCCCACGACCGGCGCTCCCTGTGCTGAACCGTTGTGTAGTATCTGCCCTGGACGGTATCTTGCGGACTCGAGTGTCTGGCTTGTTACCGCGAGCATTTTAGCGACTATGAACGTAGGACGGGCCCGCGATGCAGCTGGTCATGAGATTGTACCTGCACCATCCTTCAAGAACGGTATTATCAGGTGCGCTCTATTGTTTGTCCAGGTGCGAATGTGGCTGACAAGTTGTTAGTCATGTCGATCCCTTCGTGTGCACAATTCTACCTAGGTCTGAGCGAGCGGTGAGGCTCATTGAAGAGCTTGTAGCACACAGTGCAGAAAACCCTATTGTGTGAGCTGCGTCACTTTCCCACTCTCATACTTCATATCATAGCACATTGTTGTAATCGGCTCCGTAATTTGCGTTTAATCGCATGTAGCTTTAGCGTGGGCGCCGAATTGGTCACGCTCGGTGATACATCCTTGCAATCCGCTTCTACAGTACACTGAGCAAGACAAACAATGAGATAGTAAGTGCCACCACGTACTTTATACCTAGAAACCACGTCGAGCCAGATTGGCAGATCGAGGTCGACAATTTTGGTTTGGTGATCTCCTTCGACTATCTTCTATATGCTGCCACCGATAGAGAGCTCCGACGAGCTCATCTGTCTACCTGAAGGTATTTTGGTCTGATGGTGTGAAATATATGTAGGACTGGGTCACCTCGTGCTTCTGCCTGTATCCAGATGCCAGGACATGTTTAGATGTATACTACGACACTTGCCTGTTTTGTACATCCACTTAGCGCCAATCAAAGAGATGTCCAACAAGCGCCCATCCTTCCCCGTTAATCGCACCGACTATGTCTAGCAGCAAAGGCGGCGCATATGGGACACGCGCTTCTGACACAGACTTCCGGAAGAAATGGGACAAGGAAGAATACGCGGAGAAGGCACGTCAGCGCGACGAGGATGAGAAGGAACGCATGAAGGAGAACGAGGAGCGCATTAAGCAAGGTACGTCTGTGAGCCGCCACACTCCGCTGTTGTTCATCTGTCTGGTTTGTGCTAGGAAAGAAACCCAGGAAGGGTCGCAAAGATGATCTACCAAAGCCTACAGAACTCATGAAGCGCCGCGAGGGGCCCCTTGAGCTCGACAAGAACCTTGGTAAGACGATGGTCGTGCAGAATGCCGGCACGCGCGGCCCCGGCGTACCAGGCTTCTATTGTGAAACATGCAATCGCACGTACAAAGACAGCACAGGCTATCTCGACCACATCAATGGGCGCGCACGTAAGGATATTTGTTGACATTCCGTTGGAGCTCCTGACCGACGTCTCACATTCAGATTTGCGTGCGCTCGGCCAGACGACGCGGATAGAGCGGTCAACGGTCGAGCAGGTCCGGGCCCGAATAGCGTATTTAAGAGAAAAGACGCGTGAAGCCTCCAACGCAAAGTCGTTTGACTTCGAGAAGCGCCTGTCGGAGGTGCGGGAGCGTGAGGCAGCGTTGCGTGCAGAGAAGAAAGCTGCGAAGAAGGCGCAGCGTGAACAGGCCCTCGTAGAACTGGCGAAAGATACGGGGCCGGCACCAGGCGGGGACGACATGATGGCGATGATGGGCTTCGCTGGTTTCGGCTCGTCGAAGAAGTGATCGTGCGGACGTTGAACACGAAAGCGACTTGGCCCTGATTGTATGGACACCCACTATATACATATATCCTTTGGTTTCCTGTCTCTAGACACTGATAGCGTCTGGGATCAGTGGTATCCATCGCAGACAAGACCAGGATTCAGTCCCTATATGCACCGATGTTGCTTATTTTTCAAGGTGAGAAGGTGTTGCGTGTGCATGCTATCATGAGCTCGATGCCAACTTATAAGTGCTCTTCCCTGCCAGTGGCTTCTAGGGCACGTCCCCCTACGGCGATTCATCATCGCCTTTAGGAGTAATGGGGACGTGGTTTCGGTGCGCCTTCTTGAGCAGATGTCACTGTTATAGAACTGACGTACATTAACGAGTGAACGATATCTAGGACAATAATGCCCTTCGCAAGACCTTCATCATCGAGCTGCTCTCGGCCGCTTGCAGAGCCACATATACTGCAACACAACCCCGACAAGGGGGTTGAGCATGCGTCATCCTTTCTACTCCATTACGACTTGTCGGACGTTGAGAGCATGGTGATAGGCATTGTAACCCCCATGCATTGCATGGCGATCTACGGTTGCCGCCGAACGGGTCCAACAGGCTTGCGCACGACTTACGGAGGGCCTTTCGAAAAACTGCGCTCAGTCTGCGCTCGAACCTCCCCGACTCTTGAGTTTTTGCGTGTTCAAGACGTGCACAATATCTGGAGTCCTAGCACAAAATCATACATGAAATGAAACTCAAGAGTGGCTTATGATGACAAACAAGTGTAAGACACGTCGAGGGAACACGTCTAGTATCGTCAAAGCGATATACTATGTGTACACAATCTACAGAAGAACGCCTAAAGCTTTGTCGTAGATACCGGCAGATGAGGGAAGTGTGGCGGCCCAATTATCCGTGGCCCGTAGGCCAGCCATGACGGCCCTCCTCCCATGCCAGTAGCACCTACGCCTGCGCCTTCCATTATGCTCGCGCTACCATTAGCACCAACGGACGCCGAGGGCTGGGCGGAGCCCGCCGAGCGTGTGGTCATGATGTCATGGACCTGCGATGGATCATTGTTCGCGATTTGTTGCATGGGTGTCAATGTTAACGGAAGCGACTCACCTGCATGCGCAGCCCGTGCATTCCTGCACGAACACTACGAAGCTCCTCGTTCGTGTGTAGGGCATCCTGGGCACGTGCACTCCCGAGCGCGCCGAGCGCGCCGGCGAGCGACACCAGCATGCCGTGCAAGTCTGCAAGCGTCGCGGGCAGCGGCTGCGACGGATCGAGTGGGGGTACGGCAAGCGCGAGGTTCGGTGCGAGGCCGGGGCTGGTGTACGGAGGCACCGGACGCGCGGTAACGTTGTACGGTGTAGGAAGGACATAAGCCGCAGGCGCAGCAGCATTAGGCCCCGCAAGGTGCACCTGGGGGGCATGCGAGCGGTGTGGATGGCCGGCTGCTGGATGTTGTGTGGCAGAGCGCAGGAAGTCAGGAGAGTACACGTCCTCGTCCTCCGCTGGTGGGAAGTAGGAAGCAAGATCGACGGTTTCAGTCCCTTCCGTTGCGGATGGCGCCCTGGAGTGAGAGAGACGGGAAGGTTGTACGGGTGATTGGGATGACGGCTCAGGGAGAGCGCTCCTTGATGGGCTAGTAACCTGCGAGTCGCCGCGGTGACCATATTCTCCATCCCTGCTTATCCCAGAACCGGGAGCAACCGAGTTGAAACCAGCATCGTCTTCACTGTACCAAGGTCCGAGAGCATGCTTGACCGCTTGCATCTCATGTCTTAAAATGTTGACAACCCCTTCCAGCGCGGATATGCGATGTTTTAGGAGCGCATTTTCCACTCTTAGAGGGTCCTCTAATTGTACGGAATTGCTGGTGCTCGATGGAGACGTGCTTCCTGTGGCCTCTTGCTCATGGTTGGCCTGAGATGTCAATGAGGCAGAATCAGTATGATTGGTCGTGTCAGTAGGGCCCAGCACTAGACTTGCTTCCAGGCCATGCCCTGACGCAGCTGGCTCTTCATCTTTGGACTCATCGTTGTGGCGATGGCGTGTGAAATCTCTGCGTAGGACTTGTTTACCACATCCTTTGTGCGAACATGCAACCTCTACATATTCGCAGGAATCACTGATGTGAGCTGGAAGTAATAGCCTCTGGCATGTGTATGTACAGCCCGCGGGGCGCTGTGGACATTCAACAACCATCTCGTCAACCAGCTACGTGATTATCAGCAGTCAATTGTTGGGACATCGAAACAAGCGGTGACGCCACACGCACGTTGCGAATGAGAGGGTCTGCGGGCCCGAGGTCAAGAAGCGAGAGAGGACATCTGTCGATGGGACACTGGCGAGAGATTGCGATGGCGCGGGCAATACACTCATAGCAGAATGTGTGACAACATGTGCGGGTCGTGCATGGGTCGAGAAAGGGGGTCCTATAGGCGGACGTAAGATCCGTTTGGCAATTCAGAGTGGTATAATGCACACCTGCATATGCAGCACACCTTCATGTGACAATCACGGATATGAGCAGGGATCCTGAGCCGTGCGGCGGAGAGAACTGACAAGATTTGGGTTGGGCGTGTCCACGTACGTGTACGAGGTCACCATACCACCCGAGGGTGCTGATGCCTCCATTCAATGATAAAGAATCGTATTATAGCCTGAACCGTTTGAGGCCAGTAAGCTCGCTGTTTATGTGGGCCGTTCGTCGAAATACGTAAAACGAAGCGAAATGCTGGTTCATGAGAATCATGTGTCTAGTGCACGATGCCTTTGAACCCACTTTGCAAGCAGGAAAGTACCACTGTGAGCACAAACGATGCAGTCTCTCTCACGAGCTGAAGGACCGACTTGGCAGGATGGAAACAAAAGGCAGAGGATGAAAGCGAGGAGTGACTCGAGGAGAAGCGGACGAAGTGCGGGGAACGGAACGAGGAACGATCGGGCCGATCGTTACCTCGGACATTGCCGAGGTGATCTGAGCGGGCGCCTGCTCTCTACCACCTTTTGAGCGGCAACCTCGAGTCATCCTAGTCTCTTTCCTCATATCCTCGGGTCTCCAGACCTCTTTAAATACTCCCTGTGTTCAGGCGAGACACAGGAAACATTCACTATGTCTTTCCCGCCGCACGATTGTAAGTTGACTAGCGAAATCAAGATAAAATCGCGTCGGATCTGATCAATTTCGGTAAATCAGTGTCTGCACCATTTAACTTTGCAAAGGAGGAGGAGAAAGTCCTCGAGTTCTGGCGCGGAATAGACGCCTTTGGGACTAGCTTGAAGCTCTCCGAGGGAAGACCAGAGTTCTCGTTTTACGATGGTCCCCCATTCGCAACCGGTCTCCCACATTATGGTCATTTGCTAGCCGGAACGATCAAGGTGCGTCACGAGCTGCTAGCTGATCCTCTATGCACGCATGAAGGACCATCCGTGATACTACAATGGCTCCTCCGTCCGAATGTCATTTGTAACCACCGGGCAGAACTCTGTGGCTCATTGCTCCGCATTCATTGGGGCTCACATAGTCCTGTGGCACATTTCGGACCAGTGGTCACTCATTTAGTTTTGCGCATCATCTTGCGATACTTATGTCTTTTAACCTGTGATCACTTACGCATGTCGTGCTGATATTCATCTCAGGACATTGTCACTCGCCATGCGCACGCGAGTGGATACCATGTCACCCGTCGCTTCGGCTGGGACACACACGGCCTCCCCGTCGAGCACGAAATAGACAAGAAGCTGGGCATCACCGGCCGTGAAGACGTCATGAAGATGGGTATTGCCGCCTACAACGCCGAATGCCGCGCGATTGTCATGCGCTACGCGTCCGAGTGGCGGCGCACCGTCGAGCGCATGGGCCGTTGGATCGACTTTGACAACGACTACAAGACACTCAACGTCACCTTCATGGAGAGCGTCTGGTGGGCGTTCGGCGAGCTCTACAAGAAGGGGATGGTCTACCGCGGGCTCAAGGTCATGCCGTACTCGACCGGCTGTCTCACACCACTGTCGAATTTCGAGGCGGGCCAGAACTACAAGGACGTAAGCGACCCCGCGGTCACGGTCGCATTCCCGCTCGTCGATGACCGCACGACGTCCTTACTTGCATGGACGACAACGCCATGGACGCTTCCGTCCAACCTCGCTCTGTGCGTACATCCTGACTACACCTACGTGAAGATTCACGACCAGGAACGCGACCAAAATTTCATACTACACGAGGGCCTGCTCCGTACGCTGTACAAGGATCCGAAGAAGGCTAAGTTTAAGAAGCTCGGCACGTTCAAGGGCACAGATATGAAGGGCTGGCGATATGTGCCGCTATTTGAGTACTTCACGGATCAGGTACGCGTCGCTGTTACCGGCGCTCGGTTGTTGATACTGACGAATGCTGGATAGTTCGAAGACAAGGCATTCCGCGTGCTCAACGACACATACGTGACGGCCGAAGACGGTACCGGTATTGTCCACCAAGCCCCCGCCTTCGGTGAGGATGACCACCGGATTGCCATTGCGAACGGTGTGTTGCGTCCTGAGGAAATGCCCCCATGCCCGATCGACGATGCTGGCCGCTTCACGGACGAAGTGCCCGACTTCAAGGGTCTGCACGTCAAGGTACGTATGGGTCTCATTATCACCTATACATATTATAAAAGGAACTGGTTTTTCACAGGCTGCGGACAAGGACATCCAGAAGGTTTTGAAGGCCAAGGGCCGTCTGATCGTGCAGTCGACCATTAACCACTCCTACCCCTTCTGTTGGCGGTGAGTCTTGGCATGGCACCAGGCTAGCTTCCCCAATCTGACAAAAATCCGTATGCAGCTCAGGTACTCCCCTGATCTACCGTGCCATCCCTGTGTGGTTCGTGCGTGTTACGCCCATAGTTGATCAGCTTGTTGCAAATAACAAGGAGACGCGATGGTCAGTTCCGTCACAAACCCGCTGTGTACTCTTCATTGACAGCCTCTCCAATACAGGGTGCCGCAGAGTGTTGGTGATGGCCGTTTCGGCAATTGGCTCGCAAACGCGCGCGATTGGAACATCTCGCGTAATCGGTATTGGGGCACGCCCATCCCGCTCTGGGCGAGTGAAGACATGGAGGAGGTGAGATCCCCTACCAACGTTGAATATAGGCCATTGCATGACGCAACGCCTAGATTGTATGTGTGGGCTCTGTTGAAGAGCTCGAGACGCTTTCTGGTGTCAAGGGTATCACGGACTTGCACCGGGACAAGATCGACCACATCACCATCCCATCGAAGCAGGGCAAGGGCCAGCTCCGGCGTATCGAGGAGGTCTTTGATTGTTGGTTCGAGTCCGGCAGGTGCGTTGCGCTTCCCTCGCCCTTCCCATACCTTCGTTGATAGGTCACGCGCAGCATGCCGTACGCGCAGATCCACTACCCGTTCGAGAACCAGGATACGTTCCAGCAAACGTTCCCGGCAGATTTCGTGTCCGAAGGTATCGACCAGACGCGCGGATGGTTCTATACGCTCCTCGTGCTCTCAACACACCTGTTCGGCACCGCACCATGGAAGAACCTCATCGTATACGGGCTCGTCCTCGCAGCGTGAGTCATACTCATCACGCATGTAGCGTCGGCAGGCTGACGATGTCCCGGCCTCCACAGCGATGGCAGGAAGATGAGCAAGAGCTTGAAGAACTACCCTGACCCCAACGTCATCATCGACCAGTACGGCGCCGATGCTACGAGGTAAAGCCACTCACGAGCCTCCCTAGGCGAAGACTGATGGATTATTGAATAGAATGTTCCTCGTCAACTCGCCCATCGTGCGGGGCGACAACTTACGCTTCCGCGAGGAGGGCGTGCGGGAGGTCGTCTCCCGCGTTCTGCTCCCGTGGCTTAATGCGCTCCGCTTCTTTCTCGGGCAGGTTGCACTGCTCAAGAAGACGACTGGTCGCGCATTCCAGTACGATGCGCACGCGCCTCTCTCACAGAATGTGATGGACCGCTGGATCCTCGCGCGGTGCCAGTCGCTCATCCGGCTGGTGAGTGAGGAGATGGCCGCGTACCGCCTCTACACCATCATTCCCCGTCTGCTCGACCTCGTCGACGAGCTGACGAATTGGTACATCCGATTCAACCGGAGAAGACTCAAGGGCGAGGACGGTGTCGAAGACACAGTGACCGCGCTAAATACCCTGTTCGAGACGCTATTCACCCTCTGCCGCACAATGGTGAGTGTTTGCGTCGCATTGTGGGAATGAACACACAATGAAATCGTACATCGCAGTCGTCGTACACCCCCTTCCTGACCGAAAATATCTACCAAGCACTACGCCCCTTCATCCCCGAGAACCCTGCTGCAGGCGATGTGCGCTCCATACACTTCCTTGCCTTCCCGGAAGTGAAGGAGGAGTACTTTGACGTAGTCATCGAGCGCCAAGTGAAGCGGCTGCAAGCCGTCATCGAGCTCACGAGAAATATCCGCGAGCGTCACAATCTTTCTTTGAAGGTACGAGCTATATCAATTTACAAGCCAACTGTGTTCTGATGATTGTGACAGACACCATTACGGGAACTTCTGGTCTTCCACGCCGACAACGAGTACCTTGATGACGCACGCGGGCTGCAGCGGTACATCCTATCAGAGCTCAACGTCCGTGACGTCGTCTTCACATCGGATGAGAAGATGGCGGGTGTGCGCCATCGTGCAGTAGCTGACTGGGGAGTCCTCGGCAAGAAGCTTCGAAAAGACATTGGTCGCGTCAAAGCTGCGCTGCCGAAGGTTCCGAGTGACGATATCCGCTCATACGTGGAGACGGGCAAGCTGAACGTGGATGGCATCGAGCTAGTCGCGGGCGACTTGACTGTGCAGCGCTACATCGAGTTACCCGAGGTCGAGGGCCAGGCGCAATATGCGACGCACACGGACAACGATGTTGTCGTGCGGCTTGACATTCAAGTACACGCCGAACTACAGAGTGAATGGCTTGCGCGCGAACTCATCAACCGCATGCAGAAGCTGCGAAAACGGGCAGGATTGCAGGCGACGGACGATGTGGATGTGTTCTATGTATTTGAGGATGGCACGGGTGCCGAGCTGCTCCAGGCGATGGATGAGTACGCAGAGCTGATTCAGAAGACGGTGCGCAGTGTGCCCGTTGATGTGTCCAAGAGAAAATCAACACAGAAAGTGCTGATCGAGGAGGAGCAAGAGGTCGCAGACGTCAAATTCATTTTGTCGTTGTCATGGTCCTAAAAGCAATCAACAGTCGAAGATAGGTAGCAAAGAAATGTATCACAATAGTGTTGTATCTACATAGAACCAGGTCGCTTCTCGCGCTCCAGACCCTTCGCACAGTCGCTTCTCCGACGGATCCAGCCGTCACTATCATCGTCGTCAACAAGTCGTTGTCGTCTTGTGAGACTTCGGTGCGGATCGAAGCCTATATGCGACCGTCTTACTACAGCATAAGCCAGGAGCGACCGTCGAAGATGACGTTTTCTGCCTTCAGGTATCAGACGAACTCAATGGTAACCAAATGTTTATGATGCGCTTGCATACGCCAACAGCAGCAGTTGGGAGTGAGTGAAAATGACCCAGAAGAGCTAAATGACCTATGTAAATATAAATATGGGGTTGTCCTGTGTTTAATGTTCGCAGAGTCCACGTCCACACCGCCTACGAGATAATGTCCACGAAGGGGTTGAAGTTGTAGAAAGTGCATCCAGTCTGGTTAATGTAGTAGCTTCCATACCCATCTTTAATCGTCGTTCCATCGCGGATGATCTGGATGTACGGGATTTGTGCGTCCTCGGTGGGGAACGGTACCGAGCCGATGCTGTGACCCGCCGGCGCATCCCATGATGACGCGCTCGAGCCGATGTTCATCTGAATCGTCGCAGGCTCGCTGAGGAGTGCGATCGCAAAAATAGCATCCTCGGGAAACTCATAGTTGCGCGGCTCCAAGCTGCAGCAGCATACGGTATCCTTCGGCCATACGCGGTACCAGAACACCACTTGGTCGTCCTAACAAAGGTGTTAGCGGGCATTCGACATGAGGTGGAAATGATACGAGCAGTAACGGTGGGCTCGGTGCCATTCTTGTACCAGCTGATGAAGAATTGGGCGACGTTCCTCCAGGCGCCATGGGTGAATTTAGGCACCTGAGCATATATTGGGAGTCAGCGTTGACCATAACACCCTAGTATGTTTGTTTGCTCACGTAGTTCGGAGCGTATGTGCCGAGATTAACCTTGGGGTTAATATCACCGATGTAATGCGATTCTGCATAGTCGTTCCAGCTGCCAGATGACAATGATTATCTCCCTGGGAGACAAGAGAATAACTATCACCCACGTCACGATCTCAACAATGTCCGGTTGCACGTCCTGGATGGCTTGCAGGTAGTGCCACAGCGTATCGCTATACTCGACCCAATCGTTGTCCGTCGTGTTCAGGTTCTTGAACTGCCAAGGCGACACGGCTAGAATCTGTGAGCACTACAATTGTATCTCTAAGACTGGGGCAGACATACCCATAATGTAAGGTCCCGTGCGGTCGCTTTTAACGATCGCTTGGTAGGCAAGATCGGTTGCTGTGGTGAGATTGGCGTCCACATCGGCAGGCCTACACCATTCACCAATTGTAAAGTGGAGAGAGGATACCAAGAAAATATAGCGTGACTGACCATGACCACCAGTTGAAGAACCCGTTGATGGAGGTAAAGTTGCTCATGAGGCTGTCCGCATCGTCTGGATCCCGGTAGCTTGTGAACGCGGGAGCGAGGCTGATCGTGATGCCTTCGCCCGCCAGGGTCGACTTGAAATCCGCCCAGAACGATTCGCCATAGGTTTCTCCAGAGTATGTAGACACGAGAATATCGCCATTCCACTTGTATGAAGCCGAGCTCGTCGAGTAATTCTGGACGAGTGCAACCATGTCATCGCTCGACCACGAATAAGACATATCGAACGAGAAAAACAATTTGAAGCCGAGCTGTTCCGCGACACTGAAAGCGGTTACAAGCTGGCCGACCTCGTAGTCATACGCTGCGATATTGAGGGCTGACTCGTGACATGATTAGAATGCAGAATCGGCGAGGAGGCATGACTGATGTCTCACCAAAGCCGTCTATGCCAATTCCAGCGGCTGTTGTTATATCGTTCTCCCAGTCCGACTGTTCATAAGAGTACGAGTTCTGTACCTATACAAAGACAAGCCACAGGAATTCAGTTGGGTGACTCTGTATGTAGATACATTGCGCGAACCATAAAGTGCGCAAAGACATCTGCTGCATGTGCTGCCCGGAGACAAGCAGCACCCATTGCAATGGCGAGAATAGAGGTAGCTGACCTCATCGCAGAATTGCAGAACCGCACTATTACAGTGGAGAGTGTTATGTGTGAGAAGTGGTAAGCTTGGCTGTGGTGCTAGCTTGCTTTGAAGAGCCCGTACCTTGTCAATCACGAGCTCATGACAACGTTCGTGATGGGTTACAAGTCTCAATCCTGCTGTAGAGTGACAGCATGTGGCTGCGGTCACCAGTACTGCCACCTGCAATGAGAAGCATTCGTTTCACTTGATACTGATTCGACCGAAGGTGCTGAAGGTTTCTGACGCACTGACGGAGCATCACTGAAACAAACCGAAGTAGAAAGTGTGTTGTCGTGAGAGGTGAAGCTTTAAAAGTGCCCGCTGAGCCGAATGAACATTCTGAAAGCGCTGACTCAGTGGTTCATAGATCTAACTTCCGTGTTCTCTAATGTCTCAACACCCCATCATGTGGGCCCACGCTGATTGCATGTGCCGCGTCCAAGGCCGGAATCATTCGTAATCGCATTGGCAATGCGCTTTGTTTACATTGCTCGACGGGGCACGTTGCGAGGGCCTTGCTTGAGAGAAGGCAAAAGCGTCTGCATAAAACACTCGTCAGCATCAATGATGATGGACAGATCGTAGTGTGCATCAAGCGTCTTGCGACTTGATATCGAGTGCGTTCACCGTCTCCGAATTCTTCGTATACTCCAGGCGATGTGCTCTCGTACACCACTGCAGGCTTCATCGCGGGTGAGGTCACGTATATCAGATGTGCAGATAGGTGGCGCACGGTTCATTGAATGCGTCGACTGGATGTACCGGCGCCCATGGCATGACCCCGATGCGGCCCGCATCCTGGGAGTACGACGATAGGACCCCGGCGAATCCCCCAAGAGCTCTGATCCCGCGCGGACCGCCCTCCGGGGGTCAGCCCATGGTCGATTTCGGGGGAACTTCACATAACCTCGCCTGATTCCGGTCAGTTTTGGGGGTAAATGGCATCTAACGTCTAAACATTGCAAAAAAGGCGAGAAATTGCAAAAAATCGCGCGCGCGATTGTACCATTGTCACAAGGCCGTACATAGATTTAGAAGTACCGACTACTACACTAAGGCCACTGATTGACGTGGTACTAATCTCTCTACTTCGGATCTTTGCATTTGCACAAGATCATTAGACCTATAAATTCCTACTTACATGAAGTTTGGTATCGAGAACCGATAAGTAAAGTAACATAGCGACGAAGCGGTATCAAGAAGCAATCGAGTGAGACGTCACCGGTATCATCGTACCTTTCCGGCACATTTCGGCACCCGTTCCGAGGCCGGATGGACCTTATGTTCGGGGGTCGAGGATCATACCTCGCCCCGGACGCCTGGTTTCGGGGGCACCTGGCACATAACCTGACCGCCGTCCGGGCCCCGTGTCGGGGGTTTGAGATGTAAGATTTTGGCTCCAGAGGCCCCCTTTTCGGGGTTTTCGAGATCAGAGCTCTTGGGGGATTCGCCGGGGTCCTACGACGATCAGCTTGGACTCAGCGTCTGCCCGGCGCTCTATCTACAACTTGCGATAGCCTCACGGGCTGGTAAGAGCGGAGGACCACGCAAAATAGTGGCCATTATACGGATTCCAGCTGGCAGTCGTCTTTCACTATATGCACTCATACAACTGAAAGCATACTTCCAGTATCGTCCTGTACTTTCCGCCGTCTGGAAAATACACGTTAACAGCACAGCTGGTGGTCACGCTGGTCATTTTTAAATCGCTTCTAAGCTTGCACTTCTCCCCTCCCACGCTCCATTGCCAGTCAGTCTACATCCTTGGTCGATACTTATGCTATATACTGACCGCCTCCTATAGTAGGATCTAACCTTATTGACATTGCATATATCATGGGCAATAGGTACTCCAACAAGCAACATGTGCGAATAGTGGTGGTATATCATGATAGATAGTACAGTTGTTAGGTAAGTCGTGTACCCGACAGCGAAAACCCATCGTCTTGACAAAATATCAACAAAGTGGTATGACGCAGAAGGCTCTGTGTTGCACCACTTTGTTGATATTTTGCTGTCTTGCGTGTCGTCGTAACGATGATGTTGCCCAAATGAAGATGTCGAATCTCGACGGTATTTCCTAGGCCGCCTCTCCGGCCTACAGCGAGCAAGGACGGTATATTAGTATGTGCTACATGGATCTTACGCGTTTGATACCAAAAGACAGGCAGCCGCGACTGAAGCTTCAACATGCACGCCTCGGTGATCTCGATCTCGATCCACCGATCTATACCTCGTTCTGAGTTTATCTCAGCCTCAGGTCAAGAACTGCACCCTAAAGCATAATCTCAGGCCTAGAGCTGAGGTTGAAGCCCCTACTCATAGTGCTTTCCCTTCAAAATCATCTTTCAGTGACTAGCAGAACTAAACTTACCCTGCGCAGGTGCTGCTTCCACCGATCACTTTTGACACTTGCTTGACGGTCAGTGACGTCGGAGCTCAATCTCCATGTTCAACTTGTATAAAAGGCCCCCCATCCCCCGTTTCCTCCTCTCAGCAACCTGACCTTGAACCATCATGATCCTTATCACGCTCTTCATCTCTTACCTGGTCTTCACGACCAACATCTTCATCGCATACGACCACGCCGCTCGTACGTTCGGGTACCCCAGCCTTGGTGGTCCTCTCAAGTACCTGCAGCTGTCGGGGTGAGTGCCATATTGTACTTGTTGATGTCAACACTGAGGTTGAGCCTGCCATTAGCATCACCATCCGTCAACCTCGATGGCTGCCTGTGGTCCGTGTCGACACGAAGACACCCTCGGCGGTGCAGTGGGAGATGTACGAGGAGTTCACGCTGGACTGGAAGGTGCCTGGAGCGCCGACTCAGTTCTCGAACTTCTCCATCTCTTACGTGCTGCCATCATTGGTGGGCTTGGACGAGGACGAGGAGCCGTTCGCTCAGGAAGCAGACGGCCGCGACGACTACCACGGCGGGGACAAGTGGTGCTATGCCCTCCCCGAGTCGTCGTTCCTCGACCATCTCATCTGGTACCACACCCAGTCGGCGCAGTCAATGTGCGCGCTGACAGAGGCACCCGAGGAGGAGTCGGTCACGACGCCCTCCATCGACACCATCAACATTGTGGACGTGTTCGACTGGGACATGCCGTCGTCGTCGATCAATGGAACCTCACCGACCCTACTGGACTCGCCATCAATTGATCATGTCGACAGGCTGGTCGGCTGGTCAATATTAGCTATGGTGCTCCTCTTCGCTGTCAAGCACTCCAAGACGGCGACACGGGTAAGTACTGCACATGATACACGATGACCTTGGTTGACACCTCATGTACAGGACACCGGTCCCACCATCAAGTGCGAGAAGAAGGACGAGCCAGAGTTCGTACCTGAAGCTCCTGAAGCTATGTATGTTGTTCTCGGCTCAGAGATGTGCGATGCTTATGTATTTGGACCAACCAGAGACGTCCCTGCGCCCAGCAATGTGTTCACGGGGCCGGTCTCGGTGAACGGCTGGAGCCGCGACAAGAAGAAGAGGAAACGGAAGGGAAAGAAGAACAAGAATTCTATCGTGTTCCAGGTAAGCTTAAGCGCTGCCCAGTGTCGTTCACATTCAAGTCCAGTGCTGATGTGTCGTCTCAGCGTTGATTCAATCATAGCGATCGAGGGTTAATCAAACATCAGACCCTTGCTTGACGTCACCACTCAGAGCGGCAATCCGAGAGACGATTTGAGCGACCGACGAAGACGAGGTAAGGATGGCATGGCGTGCAACCCTAGTGGTAGCCCCTCATCCCCCCTGGAATCCCGACGTTTCAGTGTGCAGCCCACGTCTTTTGGTGAGTAATGTTCGTCCTCTGGCATAGTCTTCGCGTTGACTGTGCCCACCTGAAGTTATTTCGGCTCGACGACGTGAAGCGTATGTGGGACTGGATCCCTTCGCGCTTCTGCCTGTCTAACCGGATACCAAGGTATGTTTATAGTTGTCTGCGCTTGACAAGTAGGCTCACGAACGTGCATCAATCGCCAGACACCTCTAGACGTGGAACATATGCACTGTCTCTCGTGACCGCGTCCTTTCAAGCTTACGGGCGACACCCCCCGATATCAACAATCGACTCCGTGTCTATGAACAATCACCAAAGTTGGCGCTGCCTCTCGACTATCAGCAGAACCGTTTTTGCCTTTTTCATTCGTCCGATACCTGACCTCCTATTTAAATACATCTCCTCTCGTATCTGCGCCCCTTCCATCCATTTCAACCCCCAATCCTCCTCTATCTCCTCAAGTCCCGTTCAACTGTCTTCCCCTCCCTCTATATACCCGTCTTACTACTACCTCAAACTCCGCTTACGTTTGGTCCCTCCCAATTATCTCAGCATATTCTCTTTGTTGATTAGTACACTCAGTGCAGCATTACCTGGTTATGTATCTACCTATTGGCCTTTGACTCTTGTTAGGACCTCTTGTATTGTATAGCCGAATAGCATGCGTCCGTGTAAATAATGCTTGTCTTTGACGCGATTGATCTATGTTACCTGAGCATAAAACGACTAGTAGTAGCTACGTGCTCGTGGCGCGCAGTGAGGTATACACGTGTATCGTGACCGCGTCGGAGCAGGCGCTTGCACGCGTATGACGTCCCAGCCCATTGCCCACCATTGTTCCCCTTTACTGTTTCCAACACTATGGCCGATGTTCGAATAGCAGTCCTCGTCGTGATCACATCCATTGTGCTCTTCGGAACGCTCTACTCGGTCGTCAATAGCACCTACCTCGACACCTCCAACCCTCTCCTCACCTACCTCCCCCATCCCCTCCACAGCACCCACTACTTCGCCTCCAAGGGCAACATCCTCAACGTCTACTTTATCAAACGCGTCTGGGGCTGGACCTCCGCCGCCTTCCTCGCGCACTACCTCACCAGCCCGCCCGCCGCACGCACCAAGGAGCGCGTCCTCCAGTTCCTCGCCGCGACCGCCGTCTGGCTCACCTTCACCGGCTGGTTCTTCGGCCCCGCCGTGCTCGACCGCCTCGTCGCGTTCACCGGCGGCGAGTGCGTCCTCGGCCTGCCCTCCGGCGACGTCGTCTCCGTCCCAGCCGACTACTGCTACACCAAGTCCACCCTGTCCGTCGCCACGCACCCCGCGCTCTTCCCCGCGGCACTCCTGCTCCCCGAGGACGGCTGGCGCGGGCGGCCGCGCCTGCGCCGCGGGCACGACGTCTCGGGGCACGTCTTCCTGCTCACGATGTCGACGCTGCTCCTCGCGGACCAGCTCCGCGCGTCGTTTGGCCGCGCAGTGGGGCGCTGGTCGGCGCCACACTGGTGGGCGATGGCGTTCGGCGTCGGCGTCGTAGTGCTTGAGCTGCTCGCGGTGTACACGACGAGCGTGTACTTCCACACGCCGTTCGAGAAGCTCACGGGCTACTGTGAGTGTACGGATGCATCGTTGTGTGTGCGCGGTGCTGATCTCCGACGCGTTTTGCAGTGCTCGGCGTGGCTGGGTTTGCTATCACACAGCTGCCGGTTTTCCAGCCCGCCCCAGAAGCCGTGGTGGTCTCAAACAGAGAGGTGCCAAGGGAAGCCGGAGAGAAGGCTGAGATCGCGAAGCGGCAATAGGTGTGTGTGATGAAGACCCCTTATTCACGCAAAGCCGCGGTACAAGTCGCCCCGAAGGAGGGCCATGTGGCGAACCTACCACACAGCATAACATAAGAATAAGTCTTAGATTTATTGCTGAAACATGGCCCAATAGAACACACCGCCTGTATGCTTCCCCCCGAAGATCACCGTATAAATCCGTGAACACGCTGGATTGTGTAGAGTATGGAAACCAAAGATAATATATTAACAGATGTTGGACGGGTATATGTGGGAACGAAATTGGCTTTGTACGCAATGAGATGGCAATATTAAATGAAACAGATCATTGTCAGGGTACAAGGGTAGATGGAAGTAGAGGATGTACAAGGTATTATGGATGTATAGAAGGAAAGATGAGACGTCGGATGGAAGGTGCGATACAGTTTACTGTAATCGAGGAAATAAACGAGAGTTCTATGGTAATATGAAGGCGGTGCATTGAGTATTGAAGGCAGTGCGTTGATGAAATGGAAACGGGGGTGCTGTTGGTACACGACGGCGATGAGGAACAAGAGTGTGTATGTCCCACAACTTTCTAATGAACGTTATATATTCGTGAGCTATTTGTTGAGCACGAAGGGACAAAATCATACCCTGAAAACCGGCTCGACTAGCGACAACGCGAAGGGATCCAGTCCCACATACGCCTCACGTGGACAGGCCGAATTTCTGCGGGCCACCACGATAAGCAGGAGCATCCACATGAGGGAACTGATGCTGCTTACCAGGTTGGCGTGGTTTGCACGCTGCGACATCGGAAACTCAGGGGGATGAGGGGCGGCCGCTAGGGCCACACACGCCGTGCCATCCTTCCCTCGCCTTCGTCAGTCGCATGTACCATCTCTTGATTTGCCATCGGGTGCGGTAACACCGAACAATGAGCATTCAATCGCCAGGGTTGGGCTGAGGCTGACATAACACGTGAGTTAGGGGTGGGATATCTAGCACTGTTCGAGCCCACCTCGGCTACAGCAGAAGCCTTCTTCTTGCGCTTCTTGCTCTTCTTCTTCCTCCTGTTGCGACCCTGGACGTCCATAGGGATCGACCCGATGGATGGGCTGTCGGATGGGTTGATGTCGAGTCCGCTCGCCGAGACGCTACGTGTTTCGAAGGATTGAGCAAAATGGCATCATAATACAAGGCGGACATACCTGAGGTCGGAGGGGACCCCTTGCTTGTCCTTCCCAGAGAAGTCGCTCGCTGAATCGGCCCGCTGTGCAAGGTATCTTTAAGAAAGGGCACTACGAACGACAAATAGTACTCACCAGCTGGGGATACTCGGCCGCGACGAAGAGGGCCGTTGAACCCAGCATCGAGATGAACACGAGGATGGCTAGGGTTGATCTGTCCGGCAAGTTGTCCTTGCTGACATCTTCGTCCGACGGCGAGGTCTTCGAGGTAGTGTTCATCGGGGACGGAATGTCTGAGTCGATGGCGTCTAGGCTGTCAACGCTGTCCGTGGAGGGCGTGGTGTTCGGTTCCTCTACTGGGGCCTCAGTCAGTGCGCACATTGACGACGCTGACTGAGCGTGGAACCAGACGAGGTGGCTGAGGAGCGACGACTCGGGGAGGGCACGGCACCATTCGCTCCCGTCGTTGTAGTCGTCGTTGCCGTCGCCGTCAGCGAAGGGTTCCTCGTGCTCCAGCAGGGGACAGATGAGCTCGTCCAAGCTCATCGTCGACGGCAACACGTAGGAGATGGACGAGTTCATGACCTCCTCGTACATCGTCCACTGCATTGCCGAATGGATCTTCGTGTCGACACGAACCGCAGGCAGCCATGGGGTTTGACGGATGGCAGTGCTAGCGGCGCCTCAGCGTCAATGGCTACGACGCGAAGCTGAACGTGGCACTCACCCAGACAGCTGCAGGTACTTGAGAGGACCACCGAGGCTGGGGTACCCGAACGTACGAGCGGTGCGGTCGTAGGCGATGAAGACGTTGGTCATGAAGACCAGGTAAGCGATAAAGAACGGTATGAGGATCATGGTGGAATGAGTATAAGTTGCTGGGAGAGGGAACGGGGGCGCGGGGGCCTCTTATACAAGTCGAACATGGAGGCTGACCGCCGACTTCACCGCTGCCAGCCGAATGTCAGCCCCGATCAACGAGTGTGGTCAACCTCCGCTCCCTAGGGGCTGACGTATTGTTACAACCAGCCATCTAAGCTCGCGTTGCCGATGGGCAAACATGGTTGTATCGTTCAGGATTATAGGTTAGCGCTCGCAGCAGTGCATAACATAGACGGATCAGCAGATCGTCGATCTCGATCTGCCAAGAGCTAGCACAGCGAACATATAATGTGAATGTGAGAACTCGCATACCGTCAACCAATCCCGAAGATATATTCACCGACGATGCTTCTGGATCGGGGTACGGTGCCGAGCCCCCCTTCATAGCATCCTTGGGTATCTACTGGATTGTCAATGGCACTGTGTGTAGACCCTCCGCACCAGACATTTGGGGCGCACCCCCCCAGCCGGTAACTGTCGCCGTCATGCAGACAGCGAGGCACGCCTGAAAGGGGATTAGCACAATACCGCTGCTGCGCGCGGTAGTCTTCGGCCTACCTCGGCTGTGAAGCGCGTGCCATACAACACCATTGACGTTCCGGACACACAAGAACACACGCGCGCATCGTACACTTTCCAAAAAAAGTCTAATTAGAGCAGTTTGACGTACAGTAGATACAGCAGGCCAGCGGCACCCACACGACCGCGTGACGCTGCTCCGGCGAGAAGAGCGAACCAAAGGAGTATATGGTACACACAAACCAAGGAAGCGAGCGGCGAGTGGGGGACAGCGGGAGGGTGCGTGAGGATGCAGCACAACAGAGATGGGGATGGTGAGGGAGAGGGAGGGAGGAACGAAGGGCGGAGGCAACAAACAATATGGGTTGTGCGAATGAAATAAAGGAAAAAGAGGAGAGACGAGACGAGACGTACGGATACGGCAGAGAGCAGGATAGCCAATAACTATAGCGCATCTACAGTAAGACGGAGACAATGAGCGGGACGTAGCGGATGCAAGCAGACCGGAGGAGACGAGAGACGAGAGACAAAGGGCGAAAGAGAGAACTATTGCAGTAGCCACCACAGATGAGGCAGGCGATCGTCCGGTAGATGGAAGGACAAGATGGCAGTAGTAGTGCTCGACACTAGCAAAGACGGAAAAATGAAATAACGAGCAAATGATGGGGTGACGGGCAGAGGCCCGAGGTCCGACAAGGCGTGCGTGCATGCGCGGGTGGGGGAACAAGACAACAATAGGTGAGCATACAATAAGACCGCACGCACGCACGCAGCCAGCCAGCAGGGAACGGAGAAAACACCACATGCAAACACAGCTCTAGTCTCCGAGACAGACGAGGGTCCAGACAAGCAGGAACGCACCACAGGCCCTGCACGAGCATACATATGCAGCACGACGCGAGAGGTAGGACGCCGAGGCTATGAATACCCCGCCGCACCATACGCACCGAACCCGACATACTGCAGGCCTGCCGACGCGGGTATGCACATGTTTCGCTCGGAGATCTCGACGCCGCCGGTGTACACCGTGTCTGGCTCCTGCCCGCCGCCCGGACTCGTGTACGCATACGTGCCCGCATCCAGGCCGTACGCCTCGGCGTACGTGGGCACGTCGTAGGCGGTGCCTGGGTACCCGCGCTTGGGCGTACCGTCCTGCGCCTGCGCGTAGCCGTCTTGTGCCTGCGCGTAGCCGTCCTGTGCCTGCGCGTAGCCGTCCCGTGCCTGCGGATAGCCGTACTGGCCCTGCGGACTGCTGCTCGCGCTCCCGCCATCCCCTGGACCAGGCGGCGGGTCGGCATACTCGAAGCCAGACGGGAGTGCGGGTGCGCTCCTCTCGGCATTCTACCAGAACACAACACAAGACATGGCACCCCATCAGCTAAATGTGCATGGCAACGCGAGACGGGCGCCCACCACGTACCTCCGACCCGCCACACCGATCATGGCTCAGCGCGTATGCGAGCTCGCTCGAGGTCGACCGCTGCACCGTCGGCGGGCTGAGGCTGCTCCTGCCAGCGACGGGCGCATACATCATGGACGCATCCTGTGTCGGGCTGGATTGTGGGTCGTCGCTGCAATGCGCGAGGAGGCTTGGGCTGGATTGCGAGTGCGGGTGCGGGTATGGATGCGAGGCCGAGCTGACACCCATGCTGGAGAACATCTCGAGGATCTGCATAGAGGTGCCGCTAGAACACAGAAGACCCACGTCAGCACCGACCGGCAAAGACCAAAAAACACGCGTCCCCGCCGGATCAAGACCAGACAAAACTCACCAGCTACCTCGTCTCTCCTCACACATCGCCGCGCCCTCCTTCATCCCGCCATCGTCGCTCTCATAGTAGCTCGTCCAGCTCGTCTCGCTCCCCGCCACGCTCGCCACACTGCCAAACCGCGACACCGCGTCGTACTCGCTGCCCTCCGTGTCCGCCTCGCTCGAGAGCGAGCCCCGGTGCACCGTACTGTACGCGCCGTCACCCGTGCTATATGCACCCTTGTCCGTGCTGTACGCGCCCTCGCCCTCGCTCGCACCCGCATCGTACCCCTCGAAGCCGCCCGCAGGCGCGCCAAACGAGAAGCCCGGCGCGGGCAGCGGCCCCGGGATCGGCGGGCCCATCTCGCGCGTCGACATCACATACGCGCCATGCCCATGCCCGCCCGCACCGTGCGCGAGCAGCCCATACCGCGCCGAGATGTTCGGCGGCGGCGCCTGCGTGTGCGGGCTCACGGGCTCCAGCGCCATCGCGTACCGCGCGCGCGGGAATACAGGCTCCTGGTCGTTCATGCTCACGCGCAGTCTCGCGTTCAGGCTCAAGTTTCGATCCATGTTCGGGCTCAAGTTTCGATCCATGTTCGGGCTCAAGCGCATATCCGCGTCTGGGCTCAGGTTCCGGCTCGCGCTCGGGCCCTGGTGGTTCGCCGCGGCCGCGACGTACGCGTACGGGTGCATGCAGAGCCGCATCGCATGCCCGTCCGCCGGGACCGCGATCGACGCGCGGCGCAGCGCCGGGTCATACGCGGGCGCCGCAGACGCAGACACGTACGGGCTGCCCTGGCCGTACGCGCGCGCGTGGTACTGGGCCATGGGGAGGATCGGGAGCGACGGCCGCCGGTGCGCGAGGAGGTCGTGCGCGGGCGGCGCGAGCGCGCTGCTGCTGTACGGGCCGTGCGCGTGCTCGTGCTCGTGGTGTCTGCCGGGGCGCAACGGAAGCGCGGACAGGGTGTACGCGCCGAACGCGCTGTCGTTGTCATGCTGGTGCTGGTGCTGGTGCTGGTGCGCG
This sequence comes from Postia placenta MAD-698-R-SB12, assembly GCF_002117355.1. Taxonomy (NCBI): domain Eukaryota; kingdom Fungi; phylum Basidiomycota; class Agaricomycetes; order Polyporales; family Adustoporiaceae; genus Rhodonia; species Rhodonia placenta. The sequence continues at coordinate 2,643,106 of NW_020169833.1, read as the reverse complement.
CTCGACTCCGCCGGCGAGGGCGACGCGAAGGGCACGTCGAAGTGCATCGCGATGTCGGGGAGCGAGTCGCTGCGCGGCGGTAGTGGGTGTGCGTTTGGAGGGTGGGACAGCATCGTCGGTGACGCCGTGCCCGGATGCTGATGCCGGTGCTCGGCCATGCCGTTTCGCGGGGTCGGCGAGGTGCACGCGTACGTGACCGTGTCTCCCGAAGAGCTCGAAGACGACGTCCCCGAGCCCTCACGTCCATGGGCGTGCGCCTCCCCTTGCGGTGAGAGCGCGTCCGGGTCGAAGCTCTCCTGCATTCGCTCGGTCAGGTCCAGCGCCTGCAGCGCGGGCGAGGGCGGCGGCGAGGGACTCGCGCTGTTTTCGCGCACGGTGCTCGCAGAGGAAGACGCTGGGCGCGCGGCCGCCGCCTTCTTCGCAAGCATCTTTGACTTTGCGCGGCGATTCTGAAACCAAACCTGCACGCCGCGGGCACCACGACCGCAATCGCATCAGCGCCCACACGCACCACACGACACAAACAGCAGCACCGCGAATAGGCACCGCACAGATGGAAGAGGAAGAAACAAGGATCATCGTCAGCGAATTCGGCCGGACGCACATAGCAGGGACACGCACCTGGACGCCGCGCGGTTTCATCTGGAGCTCGGTGGCGAGCTTCTTGCGGAGGGCCGCGTTGGGCTTGGTGTCGGACTTGTAGACGTCCTCGAGGACCTTGAGCTGCGAGCGCGTCGTGCGCTTGCGGTGCTTGACCTCGTTCGGCTGGTACGGGTAGAAGTTGCGCATGTCGACCTGCGCGGGGTCCATACCGGGCGGGATGAGCGACGGGATGCAGGTGGTGGTCTGGCCGACGGGCGCGCTGGATGCGGACGCGGACGCGGGCGAGGAATGTGGGTGCGGGTGCGAGTGCAGGTGCTGAGGATGGGTACGGGCGGGGTGTGGATGCGGATGTGCTGGCGAAGAGAATGCGGGGGCGGAGAGGGACGGTGTATGGTGCAGATGCGAACGGGAGTCGGGATAGATGTGCGACGAGGAGGAGGAGGGACCACGGAACGCGTCGGCCTGGAAGGGGAGTTGGGGAAAGGAAGCACGGCGAAACTGGAGGGCGTCGAGGGTCGGGGGGCAGTGCTGCATTTATGTGGTGTGTGGATGGGTATGATTAGGTGCTGGTGCTGGCGGGGAGTCCGAGGCCGGGTGCAGGTGATTGAGGATTGGCAGGCGGGGGCAATAGGATGAGAAGCGCGGACGGCGATAGATCTGGGAGAGCTGGACGTGCGACGCGAAAATGCAGATGCAGATGCACGGCTCGATCGCCGGCAAGCGTGGGCGGGGCGCTGGGGGCTACCGCACTGAAACGCCAGCTGGAGGACGGAGCAGGGGGCGATGCTCAAGTGCTGTCGGAGGAAAGAGAGAAGGAGAGGCGGGTGGGGAAAGCAGGGATGTGCCTGGGGAGACAAGGAGAGGGACTAGTGGGTGGACTAGCACGGTGGTATGTGGTGTGCGATCGGAGGGCCAGAGGAGCGGTAGTCAGGGAGGAGAGTGGAGTGGGAGACGACGCGACGGGATCTGTCGAGTCGCGGGCCTGCGGAGGATGCTGTAAGGGTAAAGACAGGTGCAGGTGCGAGTGCGTCGCCAGGAACAAGACGAGGATAGTGCGGCGTCTGCACGGGCACGGGCGCAGGCAGGGCGATCTTGGCTGCGCACCTGTTATGGGCTAGCAGAAGATGGGTCGAGAGCCTGAAGATTTGGCGTCTCGGCGCGGTGTCGGCAGCCGTGTACGCGGTGGGAGCAGGAGAGAGAGAGGGAGGAGGGAGTGGGCGAGAGCACACAGACGATGATCAGGCGGACAGATGGCACTTGCCGGGATCGAACTCGCGCACCGACCACGGCCCAGAGCTCCCAGATCTGCTTTACGTATTCCATGCTTATTCCGGCCAACTTCGCGTCCCGATCATGTTCGCAGCGCACCACGCCCGCCTGACCTCTCCTCGTCTTCCCCTCCCTGCTCACCCTTCCATCCCACGCTCGCCGTCCCATCCCCAGGACAACCCCAATCACCAGCCCTCGCCTCACAAGAACCCGCCCACGCACATGCCCACGCACCCGTCTCCCGTTCCCCCTTGCCATTCTCGGCCGTCCCCCCGCACCAGATCGCGCCCGCTGACAGCCAGCGCCTCTGCCGCCGCCCTCCAGAGATCCCATGCCGTAGGATCACTGTCCGTTCCGTCATCTCGCATCCCATCGCAGAAACACACCGCCGCACATCGCCCCGGCTGACGTGCCCCCGGCAACTTGTTACGGCAGACACGCGGTCGAGCACGGAGCGGGGCACCCCCCACCGCGCAGACGAGGCGAACAGACACACCCGCGGTGCGTCCGCGCGCCCTCACGACCACACAATATGTCCATATCCTCCCTCTCGTCGGATCCCCGCGCTGTCACCCATCCCGCACCCAGTGCCAGTGCCAGCGAGCGTGCGCACTCGAGCTGAAACAGGCTTCTCTCTTGTCCTCGGCCGTGTCATCAGCGCGTCTTGACAACCGTCTTCGCCCTCGGGCGGCGTCGCAAGTCCACGGAGGCCAAATACAGCATTGCACCGGCGTCTCAGCGCCCAGGGGGGTGGTACTCCCTTGGCAGCGCACCAGCACCAGCATCCTGGCCGCCAGGGGATGATCCAGCCTGGCACGTCTCGCCCGGCGGCACCCACTGATCGGCCTGCGTCCCCGGGCACACAGGGCACCCTGTCCTCTTCCGTCCTGCCCGCAGTGTGACCACGCTTAGCGCGCACACCGGAGGTGCGACAGCAGGCGCCGCACGAAGATAGAGGCGGGTGCGATCGCCCACGTCCCTAGCCTGGGAGGCTGCCAGGGAGATATGGGTGGAGATTGCCCTCTATCTGCGCTTCGTAGGTTTGCGCGCAGGGCCCGCGGTGTTCTGGGCATTTTGCTCGGTACGCGGGGCACTGCGCATCGAGCAAGATGGCCGGAACATGGGCCATGGACCGTAGCATCGTGTGTTCGTCATCCAGCATGCATTGATATTAATTGGCATCGTAGCCTGTACTGTAGTGGTCGCGGGCGGATGCAACACCAGCCCAAGCCATCGGTGCGAAGCAGATCAAGCCGTCGTGCGCAGCTGTGGCGGCTGTCGAGACACAGAATAAACGTGGCGGCGGAGCGCATCAGGCCGCGGCGCACGCTGGCATTGGTGTGTGCGTCACGCGCAGGCGAAGCCGCACGCAGATGTCTGGCTGTCAACATCGAGCGCACCCGTCCACGCTCGCGCGCGCGGGGCTATAGCCCCCGGGTCCACGCAGGAGCGCGCGCCGCTCGCATCGGAGTCCTGCCATTCTCGGCTGTATTAACGGGGGCGATCGACATCGTGTGCGATCGAGAACAGTGTGCCAATGCGGAAGGCGCTGTGGTTCGCCCGGGATCCAAGCTCAGCGCTCAGCGCTCAAGCTCCCAACGCGGACTAGTACCTGGAACCTAGGGCCTGAGCCGGCTGCCCGTGCGCGTCCGCTCGCCGTGCCTTGCACACCTACCACACTAGCCATCGCCGCCGCGTCGTGCTCCGGGCCGCAGGGGCGCCCGCCCGGTGTCTGTACGGCATGCACGCACTACGGCAGAGCCTGGCGGTTTCATCGTGCTAGTCTCCTCGGCAGCTCCTGCCTACAGGTTCCGACGTGCGGCGGCGAACGGCCAGTCTGATCTGATGCTGGTCGCGCGTGCCTTCCGGCGATATGCACCGGCGACGCTTGCGCTTGCGTTCGCATTCGCTGGGCGCACGGAGCGCACCGTGCCTATGAGGAGAGAGCCTTTGTGGCGCGCGACGGCCACGATCCCTACCACAGACTGCGCAGGAAACAGCAGTGCGGCCGCCAGGACTCTGCGTTTGCGGGAGCTGTAGCGTCACGGTGGCTGTGTCCGCATCCCGAGGTTGCCGGACTCCTCTCGCCAGGCCCCCCCCCCCCTGGCAACCCTGTCCTCTGCGTACGGGCACCAGAAGCATCCGCGCGTGTGTGCGCACACCCTCCTTGTCCGCATCCGCATCCGAATCCAAATCACGACGCTGTAGATGTGTAGCTCTAGACGCCAAACTCAACTATACTGCGGTAAATGTCCTTGTTACTTGTAGTGCGGTTCGCGCACTTCGCATGCATGCCCAAGGGCAACTGGCAAGGCATGGACGGGGCTGCGGTTGCTATGCGTGATGAGCATTTGAAATACGCGTGGTGGGCCCTGTGCATGATGCAAGACAAGGAGGTCTTGCTGGTTGTTTGTAGTCCCACTATCACCACCACCACCGTGTCGCCCCTGGTGCAAATCGCCCTGGGCGGCCGCGGAAGCTAATCTGCATCTGCCAGTGCGTGTCGCCGCGGGATGCTCGCGGGGTGGCGGGGATCGCAGCGCGTGTCGCACGTCCACGCCTTGTTCCGCCTGTCCCGACGCGTGCATGCATGGCGCCATGTTGGGCTGCAGGGGCCGCCAGACTAGAGCTTGACAGGGTGTCATGGCGCCCCACCTCAGTCACTGTCGGTGCGCGTCGCACAGACTGGCACACACCTGTGGCCGTGGCAGAACGGCAAGTCAAGGGCTGCTGAGCGCAGTTCTGTTCAAGACGCTATACTGTCTTGACTGCTGCCAGTGTATGCCCCCGCTTCGTGTGTCTCGCCGGCGGAGATGAGGAGAGACGGGTACTGGGCCGCACCCGTGGGGTGGGCGACACCAGCCCGGCCGCCCTCCGAGTCGCTTGCGCTTGCTGTTGCTGTTGCTCTGTGGCCAGCCGCTCAGCCTCTCCATTCCCACCAACCTCCCCGCAGACCGTCAACGGCGCCATCGTGCGCGGCGACCCGGATGAGTCAAGGGCACACATTGAATGACGGCATGCCGCGATCACATCAGAACGCACCGAGTGCTAGCCGCACCGGCGGCCAGTGGCAGTGGTGCCCGTCGTAAGAATAGATGCCTCGCGCCGCGCCACACTTGCTGCCTACGGACACCCGAGCGCGATAAGGAGCCTGCGCCCAATCAAAGTTCAGGCTAAAGTTGGTGTTCCAGGTCGTGTGTTTGTGCAACGGGTGCCTGCTTCGTTGTTCCCGTCCCTTTTGGGCACCCGGGTTGTCTGACTCCATGTTGCTGGGCACTTCCGGCATCAGCATAGACTTTGCGTGGGGTTTGTGACATCGCCCGACTTGGCTTGTCGTGTTTATCTTGAATGCTGTGATCATATATGATAACCTATTCGTGTACTTGAGGCGTACTGCGCTGCTATCCCCACGCGCAACGTCGGGTGATTGGAATCTCAATATGATCATCTGCCACTGCGTCTAGGTATGCTCTGTCCGCCTCTTTCGGTGGTGAACAGGGGGCCTCGGGTCCGGCATTAATTTTGATGACAGGCATTTGCTTCGTATATGGAAGATGCGCCTTGAGTTCCGACTTCAAAGTCGCGACCAGCTGCGCCCATAGCCAACGCAGATAATTCCCTATCGACACCACGCGGGCGGCGGAATGCATTGAATGGCGCATAGTTTGTCGACTCTACGCGTGCTATCCCTGCCAAACCCACCCTAGCCTGTCTACTTAGTCACCAACCCTCAATCATCTGCGTTGTCTCCCGATGGGTCGTCTGAGACGGGCCAACGCTCACGAAATGGCTCGCGTAACGCTACCGCAGACCCGGGCTCCGTCCGTGTACAGCTGGGTCCGCCCGCCAGTCGGACCGTGTCATACAACCGTAGCTGGAGCTTAGCGTTGTTGGTACCTTCCTTTCGCTGAGGCTACCTGACGTGATAAGAATTCTCCACAGGCGCCTCAAAGCTCAAACAGGTCAGCAGAACCCGTGGAACACCATACCACTGACCCTTGACTCAAAGCTATCCTCCGCGTATGTCCTGCTGTGCAACATTGGACGCTGCACGAGTGTGGGGTTTGAGCGCAGCCAGACGATCAGACTCAACAAACGTTTGTGGCGCTGCATTGCGAGGATCATTACCCCGCACTCAGCTGCTGCGCCGCAGCTTCCATCCATCTCAAGGCCCCTTGGCAAGCTCAGGCCACGCCGGTCCTGACATTGCGCCGTGGTGTAATGTGTCTGAACTAGTCAGCGAAACTTGTGCCATGAAACTCCGCTGTATTGCAGTCGCTCCGCCTTGACAGAGCCATCATGGGCGAAAGGGCCGCTGACTGATAAGTCGTGATTCGGTGCATTTTCTCATGACATTCCCTGCAACTGTCAGCGAAGCATGGTCCGATGTGCAGGCGCCCATGCGGGCCAATGACAAGCTCGCATGCTAACTTCATGGCTGTGAGAACTCAAAGCGCCTGGCACTCCAACGTCGAGGACGATCATGCGTTCTAGTGATTGCACTAGAAGCGCGCTACAAAGACTTTTTATACATTTGAATCCTGAATTTCCACAACCCGAAATGTATCTAGTAGATTCATTCGCTACAACTTCTGATGTTCTCGCACTGCGTTTGGAGTGCAAGCAAGCGATGGCGATTGTTCTCTACACTATCTAAACACCAGCTTGCCCTTGAGTCGTACAGTCTGGGAGGCGTGCTACGTGAAATCCAGGATAATCCCCATAGTAGATGGAGAAACTATGTCGTATGTACGGTACTGAATGTGCGGAATGCAGACTGAGGTGCAATGCGAGGAGCAAGTCAATAGATGTCGAGATTCAATCAAGCGGGATTCCATAGTACAGTGTAAACTGAAGGAGCATGAAGTGGGTATGCAATGCGCGGTCTTCGAGAAGTGAGGGAGGGGAGGGGCGTAAGGGACGTGGGGGTGTTTGAGGAAAGAGAACGCATAGAGCAGGTTGATGATGAAGTGTACATAGCGATAATCAAGAAAAGGTGGCGCAAAGCCAAGTCGCATGGAATAGTATTAGTAAAAAATGAACACAAACAAGAGAATATGTCGTGCAATCAAGAATCGACCAAAAAAGTGAAACAAGATGGGTCGATGTGGGAATATTGGAGATTCAAGATGGATCCATAATAGCGCGACGTAAGTACCCAAGAGCATCCCCTGTCACTCACTCATAAGCCAACTTCCATACGATTGTCCACCCAGCCACGGCCACCAAGAATTTCATTCAAGAACCCCTTGCTGACGCCGCCCAGAGGGCTAGCAGCAAAGACGTCACCGTCCACCGCGCGGATGTCATCCATAGCGGCACGGGCACGCGAAACGACAGTATGCATGGCGACAAGGGCAATATCGGAGCGTAGCGCAGGTTCCGCACGCATCATACCTCGAATCAGCTCTCGCAGCTCGGCGCTCAACGTTGCAAGACTAGAGTCGATCTGTGAGAAGTCTTCTCGACGCAAGCGATGCCAAGCGTTGCCCCTGATGTATGGGTGGTGAGACGAGATCGGCAGTGAACAAGTAAGTGAACTTACTGGTCAGGGACGATGATGTTAGTTGCTGTTTCGAGTATCGTCATCCCCAAACTGAAGACGTCGGCCGCCTTGCTGTACCGCCCTTGCAGAACCTCAGGGGCCAGGTACAACTTATCCCCTTCTCGCTCAAAGGAAGATCCGCTCGAGGCCTCAGACGAGGGCGCTGGGCGGGGCCACAACGATGCCATGCCAAAGTCACCAATCTTCAGCCGTCCAGAGCCGGTGATGAAGATGTTGGCGGGCTTGAGGTCAAGGTGAATGACGCCTGCATCGTGAATGTAGCGCAGGCCCTTTTAGGTGAGCGACAATGCACATCAGCATTAATCAGTCAGCAGAATCTAAACGACTTACCGCACTCAGCTCAGCCAAGATCCGCCAGACCCGACCCTCATCCAACCGTGGATATGACCGTCCATATGCTGACAAAAAGTGGGCAAAGTTCCCCAATGCGCAAATCTCCGTATGAATGAATAGCGCCTCGTCTTCCTCCCAGCTGTCGATGTACGCCAGTACGTTCGGATGCCCGCCTCGTGCTCCAAGATGTGCCAGAATGTCGGCCTCCTCACGAAGCCGTAGCCTGTCAGACAAAGACTCAAGCATCAGTACAAGGGATCGGGATTCGCCAGATAACGAGACCAACGAATGCCTCAACCACGCTTCGCGGATTGATCAGCTAGGCAGCCCGAAGACAATCTAACGATCGCGCCGCGAAGACCGTGATCTGGGCGACACATGTCCGTCTCAGATTGGAATGTGAACGCACCGCGATTTGAAGCCCTCAATACGTTTCGACTTTTTCACGGCGAAAAATTCATTACCCATCTCCCGCGGGCTAGGGCGGAGTGCGTGGTCCTTGTATCGCACCTTCATCACCCGCCCGAACTCGCCTCTCCCCAGCTCGTCTACCTCGATAAAGTCACGGTCGAACCGGCCCAACCGCCCGTCATCCATGGGGGATGACATCCGTCCCAACGGTACGCGTGCTGGGTGGGCATGCGTTTGTGGGCGCATGAAAGTCGGTGCACGCATTGGCGTTGGCTGCGGCATAGCCAACGCGCCAGTGCGCAAATGTCGCATCGACGCTTCGGCGCTGGGGGAGTTAGTGGCCGTTGATGAAGTGGATGAGATAGACGGTGTAGTATGATCACCGGAGAAGTCAAGCCGGTTCTTGAGGGGTGAAACAGGAGCAGGTAGGCGCTGAGGCGGAAGTCCCCAGACTGCACGAACATTAATTGACGATCTAAGGAAGAAACACTATACGTACCTTTGGGCGTTGCTCGTGTCGGCGTCACGCTGTTGGAACCACAAGTCTCGCTACCACTCGAGAAGGCACCGCTACTGCTCCTGCGCATGAGCCAGTGCCCCTTACCGCCCTTGCCGTCTCCACTCGCCCGCGCGAACCCTGGCAGACCACCGGATGGGCGACCAAGTCCGAGGCCGTCGTACATGCCGTCCCGCCTAGTGCTAGGACTGACATCCTCATCCTCATCCGTGTCAGTCTCCATCGCCAGTCGAGATAGACCGCCTCTCGTCTTGCCCTTCCGTGATGTCTTGTTCTCCTTGCCCAGAATCGGGAATGCCGCCGGTAGACTCTTCCGTGGCTTCTTGCCCTTTGCCTTTCCACCCTTTGGCGGCAGGTCGTCGTCAAAGCCAGGAATGCCAATCTTCGAAGCGACGGCGCTCTGCCATGGTCGTTGGCCGAGGTACGCTGTTTTGATTTTCTTGACTGGTGTCCCGGGAACTCTCTTGGGCTCGTTGCACGCTTGAGAGGTCTGGGTGACGCCGGCTGTCAGAGTGCGTAGGATGAAAGCCTCGATGCCATCCGCCGAGTCATCACTGGCTAGCCCCACCTCCGTACCAGGCCACCCTGAGTGTGGACTTGGCCCAGAAATGGGTGTGACAAGCGCCTGGTCGTCGCTGGTAGAGTTGACCGTGCTCACAGAGGTGGACGCCTGCGGCATAGATGGCATGAATACATCGTCGAGCAAAAGGTGCGGACCATTGCCATCCTCATCACTAGAATATAGCCCTATACCCGAGTCGCGAGGCCTGAACTTCTTTGGGATTGGCGAGGGCGTCTCGCGCTTCTGCTTCTTCTTTGGGCTGGGCGTGTCCTTCGTGAACGAAAAGGACGTCTCAGGAGGGCCACTGAAGAACAGGTCCTCATCGTCGGACGACTCTTCTGGCCGTTTACGCGGGGCGGGCGAGGAAACAGGCGAGGAGATTACGTGGCTTGTCTTGCGCCACGCGGGAGTAGCAGGGCTGTCGGGGCCCGCATAGCTGTGCCTGTTCAGCACCTTCGGCCGCTCCCCTACGCTACGGCTGAGTGCCTGCAGTGCAGCGGTGGAGATTCGGGGACGATTGACAGAGCTCGCGCCAAACGCCACATTCGGCTTGCGAGGGGGCTTCTTCGTAGTGGACTTTGGTTGAGGTATCCGAGGCCCAAAGAATTGTGTGGCCGAGCTAGAACTAGCAATCCTGTTCATGGCACCCTTTCCCTGCGACTGAGTCCGGATCCGTTGCAAGGTCCCAGGCGTCAGTCGGCTACGGGGCACGGGAGAACCCGCCTCAGACGATGTATCCGAACCGTGCGACATACGGCGTGGTCGTGTGGGAGGAAACGCCACAGAACTTGAACACTCGGTCCTTAATATATGCGCGGCTGTTGAAGTCTGTGTTCCGATCAGCTTATGGCTTATTGTGGCAAACAATGGCAGTGTCATACCTGATGTTCTAAAATGGCAGGTGTGTTCTGCACCGACTCCAATAGTTCTGCCGACACCGGTCGTGAGCGCGCCCGCCGCTTCGTGATGTGGCCGCCGGGTGAGATCGCCTCTGCGACCTCTTCGTTATTGGCCTGCCCCGTTCTGATAAATAGCTCAAGCGCCGGCGCCTTGAGGGGCCCTGTGGCCTTTCCCTTGCCTTTCCAATGTGCAGAGTTGTGTGATGGTAGTGCGACTACTTGCTCAAAGAGGTCGCGTCTTTCGATCTCCTCGGGACCTGACTCGTACCCGCTTTCATTTTCCGCACGGCGGAGGTCGGAAATTTTAAGCATCGTCATTGTCTCTGCCTGTCGCTTGAGGTCCGTGTCGCCTGTATTCTGAGGCGTGAAACGTGGCGCTGGCAGTGGTGCAAGACGGTCGAATGCTACCACGCCCGACTCACCCTGCTCACGTGGGGTCACAGACGTGATAGCCAGAGGTGTAAGCGCACGCGTGCGCTGCGGCGTCGCGCACATGCTTGGCGTCGGCTTGCGCTTTAGGCTTACACCCAGCTCGATGTTCGGATGCAGCGCATTCACCGGCTTCTCGGACAAGACAGGACGGACCGGCGATCCCTGGGTCCGCGCAGACCGCCTGACTGGTGTGCGGAGAGGCGTGCGGAATGGAAGAGGCGAAGTCGGTGGTGCCATCGCGCGACCAAGCGGAAATGAAGTCGGCGGCGCCAGAGAAGAGCCACCCTCGTCATCGTCGTGCCGCGATAGGTGGGCTCGTCGCGGTAGATACGTGTAGGATGATGAAACCTCCGGAGACTGGAAGACGTCGTCCAGGTCCATGGGCTCCGCGGACGGGAGATTATAGCGCCTCAGAGGTGACGGCGTGAGCATTGGTGAGTCGTAGGAGTTGGCCGCCGAAAACCGCGGGGGTGTCTGGAAGCTGTACGGAGTGCGACAGGACGGAGACATACTTTGGTCGCGTTTTGAGGCACGAAGAGAGACATAGTCGGTATTAGGGGTAGATGCAAGCATAGTATTTGTTCGACAAAGCCAGGAGGTAGCGCGTTTCTTGTCTTGTGCGACGTGTCGCAGCTGGGGTCGAAGTCTTGAAGACCGTCGTCGTCGTGGTTGTCGTCAAGAGCGCAAAAAGAGCGATAGTTAAAATCGGGACAGAGTATTTGTATGTTTTGGGGCGTGACGGAGTTGGGAAGAGGAGGGCCAAAGCTCACACCTACTGCCGCCCGCGCTTCATACCGCGTGTGAATCCAATCAACAACGTCATGTGATCGAACATCGTGGCGTTATATTGCCGGAGTTTCTGACTCCGCGCGCACTAGCTGTGGCGTTCTCCGGTGTTCAGATTCTACATATTTGGCAACTGACATATGTCTGTCACATTTCAATAGCCACTCGGACGAACAAGGATTGTAAAGGATAATATCTACGGTGACGTTCCTATCGTCAATCAAATAAGCATTCCCGTCATTCAAGCTCAAGCTGACAGCGTGAGCAATCTCATGTAAAGTCCGAAGTCGAAACTCTCTCATACCGGTCTAGCCATCATATGCATTATGTCAACACTCGGTGAACGGATGTCGTGAGATCGATCTGCCGATCATGCAATAATGTGAACGCTAGAACCGCTCGTCTTATTATGCTGCAAGGAGCCTACAAATCAACACTAGCAACCGTTCAAAAGTGACTAAGTCCGGTGTTTGTATACACAGCAGATATGGCAATCCTCGAGTCGCATTCCATGATGTCCTCAGTCGGACGGAGGGTTGAAGCGAGGCACGTCGTCCTACAGGATTGATGCTCCCATCGTCATCATCATAATATTCAGGCGTCCTTGGGTCGTCTGGGGCTGAGCCCAAGCTGGCAGATACGCTGTCATAGGTACGACAGTCCTCTGATAAATACAGACATATATAAGCATAAGGAGTCATTTCATCTGGCATACTTGACATATGGCCAGAGAACGCCATTGCTGTCGTCCCGGCAGCCAGTACCAGTCATTGCCAATATCAACACACACCACTTGACATGGATCCGAACGCGGTCCAGTTGATCACGGAGCTGGTAGGCTGCAAGACGGCGCAGCCTGGCATAACGCTGATTGCCTCGTCTACAGTTGACCTCCACTAACAGGTGCTCTGCAGAGGCGGGAGATCCTATGCAGAGTATCTGGAAGCGACGCAGTTACAACTACTTGTCCCGAGTGAGCGCAGGGACCTATATCACCGTGGAGCACGTGGTATTGCATAGCCTGACTGTACTACCTTCTCGTGTCCAATGGCGCATAGTTCGTTGTGGATATATTGGAGCCTAGACTTCCTTGATAGCAATATGGAGCGTTCGGCCTCAAAGAATCACGACACGCCTTTTTGAACACTAGCAATACACCGCCACCGGCTGTAGTGCACGAGGATTGGCGACTTGTATGCTCAAGGTGGTGGGATACTGTCGCGCTGACAAGAACTGGATACCGAGCTCTTCGGAGGACCAGTAGATTCCAGAGACAGACTATACAATAGACGTTCGCGAGCCTGCTATGCGATCCGCTACCTGTCATGCGAGCGTCAATTCAAACATCAACTGCGTCGACAGATGCACGCACATCTCGGATATATGGCAATGACAGCACGTGCCCTACGCCTGGTAGTTGTCGCAGGAACGTCAGTATGACCGGGAAGAAGTCCCTGTGCAAGGCATGCAGACGGTCAGCATCTGCCGCGCCACAAGCATAGGTCGGCGCACGCACCCGAAAAGATTGAGGAACCCAAACGTCTCGACGACAAAGCCCACAAACGGCCACTTGAGGAATACGAGGAGGATGCCGCCAATGAAGCATGCAGTCCCGCGCAGCTTCTGTTTTCGCGCGAAGAAGTAAAATGTCTTGTGTGGGCCGATAATAAGGGTCAGCCCTGCGAGGAACAGCAACTACATAGTGTCGATCAGCTCAGCACTGTCGCCCCATAGCGTGAGAGGTTTCGCGAGGCCTACATTTCCGAGTGCGAGCAGCGCGCCGTCGAAGAACAGCATCACTCCGAGGAACATAAACAGCGCCCCAAAGGATGTGAGCGCGACACCAATTTCTGCAGCGCGTGTACCGTATCGTTATTGAACCGCAAGCAGGATAAATGCAGGGTAGTATGCGCACTCTGTCCATCAGAAAGCCACATCTTGACTGCTCAGCTCTTGTATGTAGTGTACGCTTTAAGTCCAAAGTGCAGAGATAGCCCTGGCGCTGCGAGGGTAATGGACAGAAAACGGGCGAGACTGAGGCAATCGTGTGTTGGTCGTGTCCTGACGCGTATGTACGTGTCCATGAGCGCCCCGTTCACTGTGCAAAGTGCGATCACGTGTACAGCGCGATCACCGACGCGATGCAGACGCGGCTGTCCACAAGCTCAAACAGTGGTGCCATCTTCAACTTGAGGTCCTTTGCAAGATTGTGTCACTTGCGCTTCGCAAGGCGTTCACAGCACAATCAACACAAGCCGACAGGATATATAAGTTACATTGTATGTAATGATACAAGTTAAGCGCGTGTAAACCAGACCAGCAGACCCTATCGTGTATGTAGACATGGCTGGCGGGGTAACATCGCAAATTGACAAAATCCCAGACATTACAGTAGGCTAAGCGTCCGGCGCAGGCCGGGTAAAGTGTGCCTGCAGGTCGTACTGGATCCATTACGTACCGGTCGTGCGCCCGCCAGCAGGGTGCGGCCGCGAGTATCATAACGACGACAGATATGAGATAAATACTACTTGTGTGCCATAGGGACACACTACATGCATGCCATGCAGCGCAAGTTCGGGGGTAACTCGATGCATTGTCCAAATGCGGATACTGCTCGCCAGCCAGTGTCGGTGGCCTAGGGTGCCACAATGTCATTAGTCTTGCAGATCCTGAGTCGACCAGACGTGGTCAATGAAACTAGCCCGCCCAAGCTTTGGCTTTGGCGCCGGTATTATAGGCCGCCTTGATCTATCGCCGATCGGTGGTGCCGTGTGTCACGCAGTGCGATAGGGGCCAGAGGGGACGGAGCCAAGGCAGGCATGATAAGTGAGGACAGGAGAAGACAAGACCAGAAAGTTTCGGACGTGGTGTCCGGGCATATACATGTGCGACGCGACGCACGCGCGACATGGGTGCCAGCACCGAGCTCCCAACGAGCACCTGCGTTGTCCACGTTGGGTCGATGTCGCGGCCAGAAGCGCCGTATCGCTCATAGTCACGGGAGCCATAGACACTACGCGGCAACGGAGGGAGCACGGGTGGCAGCCGCGCGGTATGTCGCGAAGAATTACGATGTTCCTGGCGGGGCGGAGGTGCTGCCGTCCTGCAGCAGTAGCTTCTTTTGGCGGTCCTCTGCATGTTTCCGCTTGCGATAGTCTAGCGCGCCAACAACCCATTTCGGCATGTCAACCTGGCGATCTCGATCTTGTCGCATGAACTGGTGGTCCTGCAAGATACGTTAGTACGAACACCTCTCAACGTAGCGCGCATATCACCCACCAGCAACTCCGCGTACGTTGCCCGCATCTCAGGCACTTTGTGCAAACACCGATTGACGAAGTCTCTGCAATCCTCCGAGTACGTGTCTGGAAGCTCGGGAGGATCCCCGTGCACGATGGCAGTGAGCTGGGCGAATACGTTGGCGTACGTCTCCGGCGGGTACGGATACCGGCCTATCGCCATCTCGATCATCGAGAGGCCCAACGACCAGACGTCGGAGGAGACGGTATACGTGCCGACGTTATTCTGCGACTCGCCTTTAATCCGCTCCGGCTAAAGATCGTAAGTGGTAGTGGTGAAGGGAATACCTCAATTAGTAAGAAGCAAAGATCTGGTGGTTAACAGTCACATACCGCCATGTAGCTCTGGCACCCGATATTCGTCTTCGCTAGCGACTTCTCAAGCTGCCCAGATACACCAAAGTCACATAGCTTGATTTCACCTTTCGAGTTCACCAGCACGTTCGTCGGCTTCACATCTGCACGAGTCATACGAATCAGCCACCGACAAATTGTGCAGGACGGAGACGCCAGACGCACCGCGATGGATTATTTGTAATTCATCCTTCAAGAACTTTAGCCCTCGGACCATGCTCCCACTAATACGCCCGAGAACATCCTCCGGCACGCCCGCGCCTTGCAGTTTGTCAAGCGAGCCCGCGTCCATGTACTCCATGCAGTAATAAACGCAACTAAGACCCCAAATAGTTCAGCAAGCGGCTGATGCGGTGATGCGATCCACTCACGATTCGATGAAGAATGCGCCGTAAAACTCAATAATCTCTGGAGATATGGCTCGATGAAGAATATCAAGCTCCATGATTATTGCGTTTAGCTTCGACTCATCGAGCTCCAGTCGAATTTCCTAAAGATGGGCCGCATACAATCAGTATCACGCGTCATTGTTCACCCCACACGGAAGGGCAATTTAGGAAAAATCTTGCACCTTCATGGCCATCGCGACATTCGTGGGCTTATGCAGAACCTTCTTAACAGTCCCGTACGCGCCCTTGCCGAGCTCGTCCTCGAGCTGTAGCTGCGACATACTGATGGAAAAAGACGAGCCATTGCTGAAGTTGACGCCCTGCGCGTGCAGCACGGCCTTCCCGCTGAAGTTGAGCGCTCCGGACGGATCGCTACCGGTCCCGAACATTCCAGTCCAGTCAGGTTGCATGCGTTACACAATGCGTGGTGATCGGTAGGAATGGAGACAATGACGAAGAACGCGGCGCATGGTAAGAAATAGATGAGCGCACTCCGGCACCGTGTGAGACTAGCACGCACACAATCTTCCCGAAGTTCGAGAAAGGCGTCGCGAACTGACTCGATTGTCCGCGCCTTGGTTCATTGTCTAGGAGCGGGCGTCCCCCTCCAAGACCTGCGCCCTGCGGACCTGCGCCAAGAGGTGGTAGGTGCATGCCTCCCGGAACATCGTTGGGGCTGAGTTTCGGGAGACCCGCGCCTTTCCGGCGGGCAGCGAGGCCGCCCAATGTTGGGGTGGGACGGGAGGGGCCCGGAGACGACGCGGGAAGCTGTCCGGGCATCGCAGGTCTGTCGTTGATGACTGTGCGGGCGAGCGCGGCAGCGGCACCGTCCACGGACGCCGATGATTGGGCACCGCGCTGTGCAAGCTGTGGAGTGTCAGGTCGGAAGAGCACATTGAGCGAGATGAGGTAATACGCACTGCGGCCATTTTGGCCTGAAGAGAGGGCGGGATTGGGGTGGATCCGAGCGGGCGGCGGTTGTTGAGGAGGCCTCCTACGGAGCGGGTGGGCTGCATGGGGCGGGACTGGAGTGCGCCGTCGTTGGAGAGGGTGTCGTCGGACATGGCGACGCGGTTGGCGGAGAGAACGGGAAGAGGAGGAACGGAAGAGGGGGAAGAAAGGGAGAAAGGGTAGCGAGCGTCGGGAAGAGAAAGGGAAGGATGGATTATAAACGGGATTGCGATCGGCGAATAGATTGTACTTGGAATTGGTAGAGAGCGGTCCCTATGGGCTGCGCAGATGACATCAGCCCCAGCCGACAAGCCGCACCGCCTCCTGCCTTCTTTGGGCTTCCAGCGCATTCTCCGCTGGGCGGAGTGTGAAAGGAAGGGGCGGGGGCACGCAGACGCCGGGAGACGCTCCACGAACACGGTAGATGCGGTGGCTGCTCGGTGGCACTCCACATCGCGCCCTCATCCAGCGTGTTCCCCTCGACGATCTGCCCACCCTGCTCTCCCCGCTCGTCCTCGGTGCGCCCCACCTCTTCACCCTGCACGCAGCCCCGCTGACCACGCCTTCCACAGCCGCCGTCCCCGTCCTCCTCGTTCTCCTCCGACTAGCATACGGCCAGCTGACTGCCTCCCGGAACAAGAAGAAGCAGCGAACCATGAGCTACGTCGTGAAATGGGGGAGGGAGAGGTGCGCCCTCCTGCTTCTGCTGATGCACACTGCCTGACGCAGCGTCCCTTTCCCCATCCCGCACACCGTCCACATGCGGCCGCTATTCCTGCCATCTTCCCCACACTGCCTCTATGCTCCGTCCCGCACAATTGGTGTCCTATGCACTCCGCATCCTCGGTCGCCTTCACTATCGCCCCATCCGGAAACATTCCCGGCGCACTCCTCCACGCCGCTACGTTATGCCAACAGGCTGCATTTCCCACTTCCCCCTCCCGACACCAAGCTCTCTGCGATTCGGCATCAGCTCGCGGAGTATACCCAGCTCCCCGCGCAGTCCTTTAAGCTCATCCACGCCGGCGCCGTCATGAAGGACGACAACGCACCATGTAAGCTCCGCTTCTCATCTTTCGCGCGCATTCGTTACTTCTCTCGGTCGCTGTTCCTTGGCGTTGTGGAGCAACCGCATCTGGCGCTACTCACCGTGGTATCGCGCACCCAATATAGATGCCTACACGTCCGTCTTGTGCGTTGCTTCGCTGCGATGCGACCGCCGGCTCGTGTTAACACATGAGGCATGGCGTCACAGTCGCCTGTCTATACCGTCTGTCTATCATTCACTAGCGTGCCACCCAAACTACCGAGCATCGTCATAATTGAACATTTGCACTCCCAAGGTTACACGACCTGACACGGCATATATTCCCCTGACGTCACTCATGTATCATTGTCGTGCCCTCGTTCACAGAACGGCGGCCCAAACCGCTCATTACCACTATTACCCCCGATTTTTTCATGATCCGTAGCGGTAACCCTTATCTCTGCCTATCAAACGACGACTCCCTGCTATTCTTACTTGGCCACTCTCGCCCCTTCATATTTGCATCCTCGTAATGCAGCATACTAACTGACTCGTGGCATTAGTATCGGCGTACGGCTTAAAACCCAACTCTACGATCGCCCTCGTCGGGGGCGGCGAATCGCCGCCTTCGAGTACCAAACGCTCGCGCAAGCATGCAGAAAAGTCCACATCCGCCGAGCGCACCGAGGCCAGCACGGTCGCACAGATCCAAGGCGAGCTCGACGCTGTCCGCAACAACCTGCTCCCAGACGTCGACGAGTTCCTCACCGCGCTCGAACCGGGGGCGATTTCTACAAGCACCGCCCCAGCACCAGCGCCCGCGCAGACAACCGGGCTGCGTCAGAACCAGCTCGGCGGGCGCCAGCAGGACCTTGCGCTAGAACATGTGCGGCTGGGCGAGCTGCTGCTACAGGCGCTTCTTCGGCTAGATGCGATCACCACTGAGGGCGAGTGGGAAGATGCACGCAGAGAGCGCAAGGGCGCTGTGAAAGAGGTGCAGGCACTCTTGGATCGACTAGACGGGGGCTGGCGGACGCGGAAGGCACAGCGGGCCTAAGTGACTACCTAGATCGAACGGGACCCTGGTTAGTGGTTGCACATATCTTTATAGCGTTGCGAGGGTCGGTTCCAGGGCTTCGAAATGCACGTCATGACCATCGTTGGCACCATGATTCCCTGAGCCAATCTAACGCCGCTAACCGACCCCAAATGAATCTCCCCGCTTCGCTCCAGCGGTCTTCTGCGAGCTC
Organism: Postia placenta MAD-698-R-SB12; assembly: GCF_002117355.1. Taxonomy (NCBI): domain Eukaryota; kingdom Fungi; phylum Basidiomycota; class Agaricomycetes; order Polyporales; family Adustoporiaceae; genus Rhodonia; species Rhodonia placenta. The sequence continues at coordinate 2,624,458 of NW_020169833.1, read as the reverse complement.
ATCACCAGCTGACTGCTCTGCTGGTTTAGGTTGGGCCAGTATCAGGTCCGGATACCCATTAGCATTTAGACCCTATAACACACGAAGCCCTTCTCTATCACGAATGGAGTCCGAGTACGTATGCGGTGACGTCCGCAGCACCCCCTGATGCAGATGTCGCCCGCCGTCCCGGGCGTCCGGCGCTAATGCGTACAGCCGTGTCTCGCTAAAGGATGCAGCGAAGTCTGGCAGCGCGATTCTGCGGCTGGGAATCTCTACTCAGATCTGGATCCTATTAGCAGCAAGCGCAGCTGATAGCGTGCTCCGGCTGATTCTGGGGTGCGTTAGCGTCGCGCCAGGGCATCCCTGCTACCTCTGAGCTTGGCACCGTTACGCTACATAGGGACCTACTGAGGTATGATCCGCAGGCAAGGAACTTTCCCTGGAGAACGGAATTCAAATGGGAGACTGCGGGTCCCGCCATTGACGGATGCAGACGACCAGGAGTCTGGTGCAGTGCACCCGCGCTCCGACTGAGGAAAAAAAGAAAAAGGCGTGAAACCAGGATCTCATCCTCGAACAGCGTAAGCGACTGCTCGTCGCGAGCGCTCGCAGATTCTGGCTTACAGCATGTCACGCTTTGCACACTTCGCCACCATGACTGGCTGGTCAGCCCTTCGCGAGAACGTGATCTATTGTCCTAAGCGACCTTCAGCCACATATGGGCGCTTCAAAGCAGCAGAAAGTTACTGGTTTTCTAGCGACATATTTAGGCGGCGATTTTGACCGCCCTTGCTGGCTCTGACGCCTGCGATCCTGCAGCTCACCCGAGCACGAAGCACCCGGTCCCTGCGTGAGCTTCCTGCGCTGCCCGACGACAGTCGAGCTTGGGCGGCTATCCCGATGTCCGGCGTCGGGATCTCGGGTGCGCGTCGGGACGAGCGGGTCTGAACGCTTTCTGAGTGCCGGACATCGATGAGCGTCAACCTTGGCCCGAGCCATTGCTACGCCATCAAAGGCAATGAAACCAGGCCGTCGGACGACGCAGCCGCTCGAGGTCAGACAGGAACGACCGGTGTGAGTGCATGTGTGCCCGTTGTGTGCTCATATGGGAGTGGAGCCGAGGTTCGACGCAGGGACAAGCCGTTTTGACCCTATACGTCGCGGGCAACAGCAGATGGAGTACGTGGATCTTACGCGTCTGTCGCCCCCAGATAGAGTCGGATAATAATCTCACCAGCGTTTCTGCAGTCATGTACCTGGATTGTTTCGGTGCACACTGCATGCGGGTAGCTTGCGATTTTATGCTTGTACTCACCGCGTTCAGAAATCATTGTCGTGAAAGTGGCGTCGTCGTTGATCGTTCGCCCTTCACCATCGTCTCGGCACCGACGGTGGGCGCAGGACTGGCACAAAATTAGGGAGGCCCGATCTCTTCAATGCCGGGCTCCACCTGCGATCGATTTGATCGAGGTGTCAACAGAGACCCTGCTCGATGATCATTGGTTCGCAGTAGCAGAAGTGACCAATCACCAGGGCCATTTCCGCCCGGGCCGGGTACAATTCTGTGGATGTTGTCTCTGTGGAGCTGTCCACATGTCCTGCATCAGTTGGTATCTACGCTCGGCACCGGTAAATCTACCTGAGATTGGCCGTCGTGGCGCTAACACACATATTGCGATATTACAACGGAGCTCGAGGACATCGGACATCCACGGCTTGGTTCGGGTGGACTCTTGTGGGTGGCTCGCTGTGTATCATACAGTGGATCAATATAATTTAACCTGGTGTATCCAGGATCTTGGAACAGCACGCCAAGACATCTCCCGATAGCACAAGTTACAGAAATGCTGTCGTCCGACCACCAATGCCCAACGGGAATAGAATTCTGAATATTTGATGGGAAGGCGCAAAGTGCAAAAGGTCGAGAAACGAGTAAAAAGGGACCAGGTTTACGCTTCACGCCGCGTGCCTTGACTCTCGATACGGGGCTTACTCGTCGTAGTTTCACGCAGCAATATAATCGGGGGAGGGGGGCGCACGGGGAGGAGGCGGCCCGCATCCGGGTCATGCGCACCGCCTGCCTCCAGGACGAGTGAATCCAAGATGGATGCGGAGATCGGCGACAGCAGGCGTTAGCGGCGGCGCCACGCGCTGCTTCGCGTCTGACATCGTCGAGCTCGATGCCGGACGGCCCAACAATGTACTAGAGCTTGGGTACGATTTATGACCTATACGATACAGCGATGAGGGGGACATTCAGGATGTGGTAAGGGACGACACGACTCACATGGATCCCGGAGGACATCTATGAGTGGGTCGGCGTGCAGAGCTACCGGGTGGTAGCCGTAGCTGTCACTCACCGCGTAGTGCGTCGCGGCCGAATGTGGGACACTCTCGGTGGAGTCGAATGGTTAGATTTCGACTACGCCTTGCTGGTGGCGTTGGAAGAACATGATTGTGAACATGGCAGCAACCACAGCAATAGCACCGTCAATCCGACTAGACAGATGTATGCCAGGTTGATTGGGCCGAGACACAAGAACAGGACAGAACATACCGCGTCGCCCGCTTTTATAGAGGAACGAGACGAACTGTGTTAGGGCCGCAGTAGTTGATGTACCACGAGGACGCTGCGGGACCATCTTGTGAGTGCAGGTAGTGGAACATGAACCAGTAGTCCAAGATGGTCATGTTGTGCAGCTGCATCGAGTACATTTTGCAATAGAAAATTCAACAGAAGCGCGGGGGTTACCCTGGAAAGACTATACGGTTTACACAGGTGCAAGACGTGTTTTGCCGTCGCAAGCTGGTCCGAGGGATCACAAAAAGTGTCATGTCATGACGGTGTGGTGGAGGAAAGTGCGCTGAAGCTGGAAGGATAACGTCAACGGATTCGGTCTCGTTTGTTTTCTTTTCTTTTCTCTTCGATCTTCCATTCGCTTTCATTCTTCCTCTCAACGAACGACATAAAATTACGCACATATCTCTGTTTTGGCAACTCTAAGGCTTGCAATGACGGCGTCGATGGGGAGAGAAAGCGGCTGTCGCACGCTGATCGACGGTGCCGGCATCGTCACGCACCTGAGGGCGGCAGGTCGCGAGCGTAAATATGACGCGTCGGGTACATACACCTTCGAGAGGCCGAGACTTTGACAGCCGTGGACTCGACCCGGAGACGTCGAGTCTTGCTTGCCTGTGCCCGGAACGGGGCTTCCATCCTAATGTAGAAAATGTTCTTCTGTTTCGGTCTTGGTTTCGATCACTTGTTGTTGTGTGCGTCAGCAGAGAGGGTACGATGACACTCCTGCAAGGGCTTCCGTGTACTATTATAAGCCGACGTCGGCGTTCGAGGAATGCATCTTCCCTCTCTCGCACAAACCCTCATTATCTCCTCTCATAACTCGAACCATTGGCGACAGAGGCTACTCACGAACCAGGTCAGTGTTGAGTTCTACAGAAGGTTGTGACATAAGTGCGTGGTCATTGGGATCTGCTTCGATCGATTCGTGATTCGTGTATCTGCGCGTTGCCAGTTGGCCACTTGGTTTTATCAGAGCATCTGATGATATGAAGGCTGTACGGGCAGATCAAATACGGGTTATGTGCGCAATGCGAGGGGCGCACCTGGTTCCGAATCGCGTTATGGGAGCTAGTCCACGATGAGACAACAATGAACGCGTTTCCAGCTATATATGCCCTGGCTTGCCAATATAGCATCATATTCCTGGAATGGGTGGACCGTTACGGACATGCGATTCATTAACACGAAAGGAAGTCAACAGGTAGAATCAATTGAGAAGAATGGGACTGCGTTGTCGAGGACTGAGACGAAGACCCAATGCAGGACTTTGATGGCCGGGAAGCGGATTTGTCCGACCGATCACCCGACGCGATCGAGTGATAGTCGTCCTTGCACACCACTCCTCAAACAAAAGCAGAATGGCCGCAGACAACACCATGGAGATCTCGTCAGTGCATTCACGCTCATACTGTGCATTCCTGAGCCGCGCTCTTCCCGCAGCTCCATCCTCCAGGGAGGCTACCAGCACCCGCTCTCCCGCTCATGGCAGGCCCGTCGCCATCTCACAAAGTCCATGCTCATGTATCCCATCTTCATCACCGACGACCCCGACGCCAGCGTCGACATCCCCTCCCTCCCGGGCCAGAGTCGCTGGGGCGTCAACCGCCTCGACGAATTCCTCGGGCCCCTCGTCAAGAAGGGCCTCACTAGCGTGATCCTCTTCGGCGTTCCCCTCAACTGTGTCAAGGTACGTCTTCCCCGCCCCCCTCGATCCCGCTTCTGACCGCATACACCCATCCTATCGCACCGTTGCACTCCAGGACGAGCGCGGCACGCCCGCAGACGACCCCACCGGCCCCGTCATCCTTGCCGTGCGCAAACTCCGCGCGCTCTTCCCGGAGCTCTACATCGCCTGCGACGTCTGTCTCTGCGAGTACACCTCCCACGGTCACTGCGGGCTCTTCGCCGCGGATGCCGACACGCCCGGCACGCTCGACCAGGGCCCCTCCGCCGCGCGCATCGCCGAGGTCGCCCTCGCCTACGCGCGTGCGGGCGCGCACTGCGTCGCCCCCAGCGACATGATGGACGGCCGCATCCGCGCCATCAAGCGCGCGTTCATCGACGCCGGGTTTGCCAACCGCTGCACGCTCATGAGCTACGCCGCCAAGTTCGCGAGTGCCCTGTACGGTCCTTTCAGGTGCGCGCGCGGTCATTGCTTAGGATGTATGCGGCAGAGTGTGACGGACGCTGACGGCGTGTAGAGATGCTGCGGGCAGCGCCCCTGCGTTCGGAAACCGCAAATGCTACCAGCTCCCCCCGCAGGCCAAGGGCCTCGCCCGGCGCGCGATCGTACGTCCTTCGCTCCATAGCCCGCATACAAGGATCCCTCACGCACAGCTGCCTCCCTGTTCGATCCGTGCAGCAACGCGACGTCGCCGAGGGCGCCGACATCATCATGGTCAAGCCTGCGCTGCCCTACCTCGACGTCATCCAGGACGCCGCGCAGCTCGCGCCCGACCACCCGCTCGCGTGCTACCAGGTCAGCGGTGAGTACGCCATGGTCGTCGCCGGTGCGCGCGCGGGCGTGTACGATCTTCGTGTGATGGCGTTCGAGACCGTCGAGAGCATGGTCCGCGCAGGTGAGTCCCGGTGGGTTGGATAGTGTTTTGACGCGGCACTGACCGGTGCTGTTGCCTAGGCTGCACGCTCATCTTGACGTACTTCACGCCTCAATTCCTGGACTGGCTCTCAGAGTGAAGGTGCAGGAGCATGTAGCAGTGAAAATGGACCAAAGGCGGGAAAAAGATCATGTAAGGGTACTGAAGTGTTGTGCATCATTGGAATCCAGCTGCTGTATGTAGTACAAAAGGCAGTAGCGCGTCTACTGTCCGTTATCGTCCCAGTACCTGCTACAAAGAGTACATATTTATTTGTATGAAGTGTGACATGACGACAAGATGCTACAGAATGGGAGATATAGACTAGGAGAAGAGCTCATGTCAGTCGTTACCGACGGCACATTAGCGATGGGTAGCATAGGCATGCGAGGGAAGCAGGGAGATAACATCAATCGCATCGAAGACTCCAAGCATCGTTCGAACCATATATACAATACTGATACAAGACATCCTAACAAGGAAAGAAGTCCATAGGTGAAGATACACACACGAACAAAACCGGTTGATGCTGCACAGAGAGTGAACTAATCGATAAAGAGAATATAGTGAAATGATTGGGAGGGACCAAACGTGAGCGGAGTTTTGGGTAGTAGTAAGACGGGTATATAGAGGGAGGGGAAGACAGTTGAACGGGACTTGAGGAGATAGAGGAGGATTGGGGGTTGAAATGGATGGAAGGGGCGCAGATACGAGAGGAGATGTATTTGAATAGGAGGTCAGGTATCGGACGAATGAAAAAGGCAAACACGATTCTGCTGATAGTCGAGAGGCAGCGCCAACTTTGATGATTGTGCATGGACATAGAATCGATTGTTGATATCGGGGGGTGTCGCCCGTAAGCTTGAAAGGACGCGGTCACGAGAGACAGTGCATATGTTCCACGTCTAGAGGTGTCTGGCGATTGATGCACGTTCGTGAGCCTACTTGTCAAGCACAGACAACTATAAACATACCTTGGTATCCGGTTAGACAGGCAGAAGCGCGAAGGGATCCAGTCCCACATACGCTTCACGTCGTCGAGCCGAAATAACTTCAGGTGGGCACAGTCAACGCGAAGACTATACCAGAGGACGAACATTACTCACCAAAAGACGTGGGCTGCACGCTGCAACGTCGGGATTCCAGGGGGGATGAGGGGCTACCACTAGGGTTGCACGCCATGCCATCCTTACCTCGTCTTCGTCGGTCGCTCAAATCGTCTCTCGGATTGCCGCTCTGAGTGGTGACGTCAAGCAAGGGTGTGATGTTTGATTAACCCTCGATCGCTATGATTGAATCAACGCTGAGACGACACATCAGCACTGGACTTGAATGTGAACGACACTGGGCAGCGCTTAAGCTTACCTGGAACACGATAGAATTCTTGTTCTTCTTTCCCTTCCGTTTCCTCTTCTTCTTGTCGCGGCTCCAGCCGTTCACCGAGACCGGCCCCGTGAACACATTGCTGGGCGCAGGGACGTCTCTGGTTGGTCCAAATACATAAGCATCGCACATCTCTGAGCCGAGAACAACATACATAGCTTCAGGAGCTTCAGGTACGAACTCTGGCTCGTCCTTCTTCTCGCACTTGATGGTGGGACCGGTGTCCTGTACATGAGGTGTTAACCAAGGTCATCGTGTATCATGTGCAGTACTTACCCGTGTCGCCGTCTTGGAGTGCTTGACAGTGAAGAGGAGCACCATAGCTAATATTGACCAGCCGACCAGCCTGTCGACATGATCGATTGATGGCGAGTCCAGTAGGGTCGGTGAGGTTCCGTTGATCGACGACGACGGCATGTCCCAGTCGAACACGTCCACAATGTTGATGGTGTCGATGGAGGGCGTCGTGACCGACTCCTCCTCGGGTGCCTCTGTCAGCGCGCACATTGACTGCGCCGACTGGGTGTGGTACCAGATGAGATGGTCGAGGAACGACGACTCGGGGAGGGCATAGCACCACTTGTCCCCGCCGTGGTAGTCGTCGCGGCCGTCTGCTTCCTGAGCGAACGGCTCCTCGTCCTCCGCCACTGGGCAGGTGAGCTCGTCCAAGCCCACCAATGATGGCAGCACGTAAGAGATGGAGAAGTTCGAGAACTGAGTCGGCGCTCCAGGCACCTTCCAGTCCAGCGTGAACTCCTCGTACACCTCCCACTGCGCCGCCGAAGGTGTCTTCGTGTCGACACAGACCACAGGCAGCCATCGAGGTTGACGGATGGTGATGCTAATGGCAGGCTCAACCTCAGTGTTGACATCAACAAGTACAATATGGCACTCACCCCGACAGCTGCAGGTACTTGAGAGGACCACCAAGGCTGGGGTACCCGAACGTACGAGCGGCGTGGTCGTATGCGATGAAGATGTTGGTCGTGAAGACCAGGTAAGAGATGAAGAGCGTGATAAGGATCATGATGGTTCGAGGTCAAGTTGCTGAGAGGAGGAAACGGGGGATGGGGGGCCTTTTATACAAGTTGAACATGGAGATTGAGCTCCGACGTCACTGACCGTCAAGCAAGTGTCAATGATCGACAACGACGCATCGAGCAACCTCTGTCGGGTGGGTGTGCCGTGGCCCTCTCCACGCGTGTTTTCGTGAGTGGGCATTATGTTTGACGGCAACCTAGCCTGATCTCAAAGCTCGTAGCCACACGCTGTTAAACGAGCAAGTTATGAGGCAAGGGAAAACAGAGCTCAGATCGACGGATCGTGATCGAGATTACTGGTGAAGAGACATACCGCGTTTTGAGCAATCACCTCGTACATGGCTGGTAATCCTTGAATGCGTCAGGATTGCATTCTTGGTCATATCCAGCACGTACTGATCCGTTCTCCGCTTCCGAAGTGACTAGAATACCGTACGTTCGTCTTTGTGCATCACCAGAGATGACCTGTCTATGTCATATATACGTCCGCCAGATGCGCCGACGCAGGCAGAAGTACTATCAGAGCAAAACAGCTGTATCACAGCATGTGTAAGTGAAAAGCACCGACAACAAATACAAACAGAGAAATATAGCTCACGGCATTTCAGAGAAAGACATCAAATGTGTTTGCGAAGTCAGCGTCCTGTAATGACAATCTTAAAACAGCCATATGAGATACATAGAACTCTCGATCCAGGGAAAGGAGAGAAAAGAAGAGACTATGCACTGTGTGCCAATGAGCCAATGCGCTCGGTCACGAAAGGGACAGTGGCCTCATGCTAGGATGCTTGTGGAGGTTCCGCGGAAGTTAACATACAGGGTGGCAGCAGCGATGGGCAGCCAAAGATCCAGATTCTCCTGTATGCAACGGTCAGGTAATAACGAAACGACCAGGGATACAGACTGACTAGTATCTGTTACGCAGCGCCGGATGGGGGGAGCTACCAGCTTGCCTTCAGTTGAAACCCACCACAACTACTCGTCCACACGGGTCCGGTCGGAGACACCACCCACCGTTATCACACATTGACAAGGTGATGGAAATTATGAGACGACAATGAAAACATGCGTTGAATATGTATACTAAAATCTCACCGCCGAGTGCATTACGGGGGTCATTTGCAAGTGCCGTCTTCCGAAAGTCGTCATGGACGTCTACATATACGCTTTGAACAATTGAAGATCAAAGGGCGTCTAAGCATACGAATTTGAAGACCTGACTCTCTCAGAGATCTTGGATAGTTAGGACACACGAGCCATTCGTGAACAACATCTTGCCATAAATGTTCACATGCAGTATTTGCAGGTTACCGGCACAGATGGTAAATGCCATGTACATGATGTTATATATTGTGTTTACGGACGAAGATGAGCCAAGCAGGCGAAGTGACTGAGAATCGTAGCATGTTACGGAAGGCGTACATACATGTATTGAGCGTCGGTCAACCAAATGCTGTAACTTGTGTTGTACTCTTTGTGAGTGTTCTCCGCCGTCGGGCCTGAGGGCGGAGGAAGCGCATGTCTGTTAGTGACGATACGCTAGAGAACAGGAATTGAAATTCAAGCAGAGCTGACGCCGCAATACTCAAGGGTATATCTCGCACCCTCTCATTGCATCGTCGAGCTGGGCCCACAGCAGGCAATTCCGCCGAGAGCCACAGTATGGGATCAATGACCAAACTGCACGGAAAGTAGCGAACATGAATGCGTGAGGAGGGAAAGGGATGGTGCCGAGGTCTGACCGCACTATGTCGAAGTAACTCACCCCGAGTTGTAGGCAACGAGAATCGCAAGTGGAGTCATGACTGTTCAGGCCTGTTCGACTGTATTGAAGACACATGCAGAAGTTGGAGATATACAAATGATAATGTGCTGATTCTGGCAAGCAATCACGCATAGTTTTCAATGCGTTTTCGACACGTCTCGAACATGTGCAGTTGGCGGCATCCTACCATGAGTACGTGGGGAGGATAGTACACGCTGGCGGATATTGTTTCCGTGGGGTTGGCAAGCGGCAGAGCAGAGAGGCGCCTCCACGATGGCACCCACATGTTAAATTGTGTGCGCATCGCTAGACTTTGAACGTCGCAAAGCGGTCATATTACCTTGCTGGCCTGGCTCGAAGGCGATCGAATAATTGGGTCATACACGATCCTGGATTCCTGTGCTATGTATACATCAACATGTTTGGAAAGTTCGTTAGACAGCACAGCGCTGTGCATTCGCATTGCCTGTTCGCCCGGAGTGGTCGACAAACCTGCGCCGACCAAGAGGCGTCTCATGAATTGAACTGAGAATATGATGTAAGAATCTAGATGCTGCCTGAAGGACTGCACTACGCACAGCTCCCAAGTATGATTCGGCGACGACACGAGCGCGTGCATTCAAGCTGAGCTTCATCTCGCTGATTTCCTTGTCGACCTCCTCCATGAATCTGGCAAGTGAGCAATTAGGAGACGGTCGTTCACAGAAGTATGACGAGACGCAACTGGATAATGAAGTCAACAATCTTGTGCTTGAGCATTGTGTCGGTGTGGTTGTTGGTGATGAGGAATGAAATGTCATATCCCTGCACCTTAGTCAATCACCGATACTCGTGGCATTCATGCACACGCGCCTTCACTGGCTTCCTGCGCAGCACCAAGAAGCTCTCCGCCCTCTGCATCATGAACCGGGTGAACTTGTGACACAGTATCCGTTCAATCTCGTCGGCCTGCTTTATCTTGATGCTTAGCCGAATGGAGTTGATGGAGGGCTCGACGAGGACGCGTTCATTCTCATTGCGGGAGATTGTCAATGAATTCAGTAGGACCTCCTTCGATTCCCTACACGCACATACGTTCCAGCCATAGACGGACTGGCAGTGGTGTCACTTACCTGACTTCAACCTCAGGCTTGTTGTGTCGTTCTACGACCTGGCGTTGCGGTGAGCTGGACAGTCACTCGATCATACACCGTCGAGAGTACCTGCGATGCGAAGTCCTCCAATGTCAAAGCTGCGGTTAGCGTTGACCGCACTGCGGCCAGATACGGTCGCAAGGTGTTGGACTGCAATGGGGCTCCTCATGAGTATGTCGCGTCGAATACCATTTCGTTTCATGGACATACCATGGTGAATTGAATGGAGACTCCAGAAGAGATCGATTCAAGCGGAGCTTGGTCCCGTGCCTCAAATTTGGACGCGTCGAGCGCTCGCTTTTTCTTCAAGCTTGTTGTCTTCACCGTACTTCAGATTCAAAAATGGCCATCGCAGTCGCCCTCTGGTATGCATCGCGTGCTTGACGCGTATCACAATTTCAGCGGATGCTGAATCCCAAATTACAGGAGTGCTCAGGCAAATTCCGCCGAGACCTCGCAAATTATCCCGCAGAGTGACCTTAGGATCACAAACATCGCATTGGGCGAGGAGCTCACAGACGAGTCTGGCCGCACAACTGTCAAGTTGATCTACCGCCCGCCCATAGCGCGAGACAGCGACGATGAGGACGAGGACGAGGACGATGACGAGTCTGACCCCTCGAAGGATCTGAGCGTCACTGTCCTGTGCTCACTCACGCCTGGCAAGGCATGTATACACGCCCTCAACCTACTGCCTATCGTAACATGTCCCCTTCTATAGATTGAGCAGGCCACGGTAGACATCGTGCTGGATCAGGATGAAGAGTACCTCATCGAGATTGTTGGCAAAAAGTAAGTAATGCTACTTTGCGCCACAGTATCTAAGACTAATACTCTGCAGCACTGTCCACCTCACTGGAAACTACATTGGTGAGTAGGACATGTTGTGGAACGCGTTATGTCAGAACTTCTCAGCTTACGAGACTGGTTACGTCTCTCAGACCAGATGCCTCCGGACCAAGTCCCTTACAACGATGAAGACGAGGATGATTCTGACGAAGAAGCCTATGACCTTCGCGAGGTGAGCTCCGATGTCGAGTATGACCCCGACGAGATGGAGATCCCTAGCGAGGATGAGGGGTGCGTTCGTTCCCTACTCCTATGGATATCTTACAAACATACCATCCACTAGCCGTTTCGAAGAAGTCAACTCCGATGCGGAAGAGGCCCCCAAGCAGGAGGCGAGCAAGAAGCGCCCGCGCGAGTCTGATGCAATGGAGACCGACGCTGCGGAGGACAAGCTGTCCAAGTCGCAGAAAAAGAAGCTCAAGAAGCTGAAGGCCGCAGATGGAAAGGCTGTGGAGACGGGCGCGGAGTCGACTGCCGTGAAGGCAAATGCCGAGGCGAAGGAGGGCGAGAAGAAGGAAAAGAAGGAGAAAAAGGACAAGAAGGCAGAGAAGGCAGAGAAGGCAGAGAAAACAGAACAAACAGCTGGTGAGGAGAAGCAGCTGGAAGGCGGCGTGAAGATCAAGGATCACAAAATCGGCTCTGGACCGAAAGCCAAGAAGGGTGATATGGTTTCGATGAGATATCTTGGCAAGCTGCAAAATGGCAAGGTGTTCGACAAGAATACCGGCGGGGCACCTGTGAGTTGAGCCAGTCTATGTTCACGCCTGTCTGATAACACGTATTGCCATCCAGTTTAAGTTCCGTCTCGGTAGTGGGGAGGTCATAAAGGGTATGTCCGATCCTATCCCTGCTTCGGTTGAGATCTGACCTTCGACGAACAGGATGGGACGTTGGCATTACGGGCATGCAAATCGGTGGCGAGCGCTTGCTTACCGTGCCTCCGAACATGGGTTATGGCAAGAAGAAGCTAGACTCCATCCCTGCCAACTCCACACTTATTTTCGGTAAGTGCAATCTCGTACAGAGTGCAGGAACAGTGGTCTCATGTGCATCTACAGAGGTCAAACTACTCAAGATCAACTGAGTGCTCTTCGGCGTTGTTCATGTCGTCATGCTGTGCTGCTATGGTTAGCTATGATGCTTGTGCTCTTCACCTGAGGCTCAGGTGTAAAATTACTGTATGGCCCAGTTAGTTCGCATCCATGGACGTGGGTTGTCATTTGCCCTTTGGTTTGGCCGAACATTCTTAGTATGTAATCTGGCGTAGGAATTGATTTCTCGATGCCATGCGATGATCGTCCAATGCAACTTGGCGCTATCCGATGATATGGCTCCAATTTAAGGAACCCTCCCAGCCTCTAGCTTGAGGTCGCGCCCCCAGCCCTGGGCTTGTTGCAGTGTCCCGGTTGCAGCAATCAAACACGCCGGTAAGTGGCGTATATAGTAGTAGGTACATTCAAAATTGCCGCTTAAATCTCGCTGGAAAACAAGCGACTTTTCGCTGCTTTTGAGCGCCCAAATGTGGCTGAAGGTCGCTGAAAGGTCGCTGAAAGTGTCACAGATGACTAAGCGTGATGCAGCCGTCATTTGATCACGTTTTCGGTTCGCGAAGGGCTGACCAGCCTATCAGGTTGGCGAATCATGTAAGCGTGACATGGCTGTAAGCCAGAATCTGTGAGCGCTTGCGCCAAGCAGTCGCTTATTTGTCGCTGTTCGAGGAGGGGAGCTCAGATTCTGCTCGCTGCTTTTGGACGCTTAAATGCCGCTTGTTTTCCAGCGAGATTTAAGCGGCAATTTTGAACGTACCTAGTTAAAGGATGACAACGTGCCAGGATTCAGGCGTACATGATAAGTTATTGTAGAAAACCTCGAGGGAACTTGACAGATCGAGTATTCAAGCCAGACTGTCACCACCCCGACGGCTGCCCGAGCACGCTATTTGGAGCCGTGCGACAAGTCTCCTTATCATGTCGCGTTCCCCGTTCCCAGATACAAATATCGACTCGAGTGAGAGCATGGCGTCCGTCTGCTTCAAATCCCGACGTACATTACCCAACAGGCTTCCTCTAAATGGCGACGAAGTCAGAAATCCTATTCCACCACCATGGCCGCTTCAGAGTAGCAGGGGGAGTGCTGCCTGATGCGGTCACCGCATACCAGACGTACGGAGACCCTGCGAACCCGTGCATTGTGTACCCCACTTGCTATGGGGCGCAATTGAGACTGGATAGTGCGTATGAGTATGTGTGCTTGATGCTAACATGCTAAAATTCGTGCAGGTCAGTCATATTTGGTCGGTGAGGGCAAGGTGACCTCGAAGGGATTCTCGTGTTGTGAGCACTGTCCTGATACACTGTTCGTGAGGCTTTGGATCCGACGAAGTACTTCGTGGTTACGTTCGCATTGTTTTGCAATGGCGAGGTCTGTATGGGCGTCATGTGAAAACAGTATATATTTGCCGAAAGCTGACTATTTGTGCAGTCGTCGTCACCTTCGAATACGGTCAGCTGCGTTTCATAACACAGGGTCATGTTCGATCTTTTCAATCTGGCGCGCTGTAGCCGACGCCGTACAACGGGCCATATTTCCCTGATATTTCCTACGAGGACAATATGTGAGAAGCCGTTCTGGTATGTCCCAGAGCGGTCGGATAATAACCGCCGATAAACAGCCGCGCTCAGTTTGCCGTTCTCACCAAAGTACTCGGCGTGAAACACGTCCATTGCGTCGTGGGTTTCTCTATGGGAGGGCAACAGGTAATCCAAGGTTGAACGCCCCTCTACAACATCTTACATAAATTGCAGGCGTACCATTGGTCTGTTGTTTATCCCGACTTCGTCGACAAAATTGTCGCGATTTGTTCGTCAGCTCGTACGAGCCCCCATAACAAATGGTATATTTTATGTGAGGAGATACGTCGTATTTTGCTGAGCTCTTGTCAGCTTCCTCGAGGGACCTAAACACGCCATGATATCCGCGAAGGACTTCTTTGATGGGCACTACAGTTCAGTTCCTCAAGTTGCAATAAGGGCATTTGCTCGGGCATACTGCGCGTGGGCCTATGGACAGGCGGTAAGCACCGGAAAACTACAGAATGGCTTATGCAAGGTTTACCAAATTTGAGGATAGTTTTTCCGTCAACATTTATACACCTTTGACGGACTGTAAGCTGTCCAGAGGGAGGTTACGTGCGCGGAAATTTACGTGATTCACAGCTATCCGTCCCTTGAAGAGTTCCTTCGTGAGGGCTGGGAAGCTCGCTACATTCAGTACTGGGATGCAAACGACATGATTGCGCTCCTCGAAACGTGGCAGAGAGGAGACGTCTCCCTTATTCGCGACGGAGGGAACTACGAAAATTGCCTCAAAAGTATCAAGGCGAAGGTATTACTTCTGCCCTGCAAGACCGACCTCTATTTTTGCGTACGTACCTATAACATTCCGTGGCGCCCAAACACCCCCCCTTACATCATTCATCCAGCCCGAAGACAGCGAGGTCGAGGCGTCGCTCTTGAAAGATGTGAAACTGAGAATTATCGACAGCGTCTGGGGTCATGTCGGTGAGTTCGTGCCACAATATGGTCTTGCGGATGCACTAGTGCTGAAAACAACGTATAGCCGGCGGGAGTGCGGACCCGAGAGCCGTTGCATTCGTGACGGCTAATATCAAAGAGTTCCTAGAGTAAAACATTGTGAGATTAACTGAGAGTTTTGGGATATACGGCATGGCATATGAGATGAGCTAGCAGGCCATAGGGCGCAATACACTCGCCGATATTTCGATACTTTTCACTTCTCAGCACGCAAGCGGCCCCTTGGTGTCGTTGGGTTCCCCCCGTGATGCCTTGGGGCGAACATGTCTTCTCCTTCAGGGACGGTCCTGAATGAAAAGGAAATGAAGAAAGGCAGCCAGTGCGCGCTAAGATCGGGCGCTCCAAGTCTGCATTCCTTGAATACAAAAAGAGGCGTCGCTCGACCGCGTATACCTGAAGTTTAGAATCATGAGATATAGTGCTTCCAGGACATCTAGCGTTATAGATTGGTAGTCCATTTCGACTGTTAGTTAGCATGTAGCAGGAACGCAGATCCGGTTCTACAGGGTTACGGAATCGGCCATCCCCGAGTGTCCAATGTGGAAACATGAGTCTTCATATATTTACATGCGATCTCGGGAGCAATTACTCACAAGGCGCGCGGCGAATCACTGCGGGCACGGGCGGTGTTGTCAATGAAATGTTGACAACTGCTTCTGAGTCGTGTCCAGAGCTGCATGTAAACGGGTCGACCAATACAACAGTAGGATGGTAATCGCGTGCTGGTACGCGTGTCAAGGGAACGTAAGAGGATCCCACCGCCACGGATTGTACTTACACGACGTCGCTAGAGGATTCTGGAGGCACAAGATTTGGAGAAATAAAATGAATGAATGATATATACAAAAGATGTCCGCAGATGACAGGCAAGATCAGGCCAATAGACCCTTTCTGTCTTCTTTGCGCTGGATCGAACATCGTGAGTGCTTGACTGGCAGACGCGAGTGCCATGCAACGCTCACCATCCTGACACCGTGGCTTGCTGCGAGGTACATTCTAAATAGTCGTTCACAGTCTTCGTCGCTATGGAAGGGGTACTCCGCGCCCAGGCGATAGGCGGCGGCGAAGCCAGAAGTAACGGCAAGTTCATGCATGTTGAGCACTAAGTTTAAATCTAAATCAGTGCGACACGCCCCTTGATCCTTTTGGTGGAACGTACCCGACCAAGCACCTGCATAGCTATTGCAAGAAATGATATATTAGCGGTGTGAATAACAAGCTGCTTACCACGCAGCACGTACTAGGTATTGTTCTTGCCATTGATCCACATCATCCAGGGCACAGTGCCCGCGTAGTGCTGCCAGCGATGACTTTGCTGCTTCCACCACTTCTCGTAGATTTTCTTCTCGGGGTTGATGTCCTTCCACGTCCACAGATCCTGCGAGCCGTCACGATCGAGAAAAATAGTCTGAAAGACATGCTGCTCGAGCGGTGGCTCGGCGCAGCCCTTATCGTCCTTGCCTGTGCGCGCAGACTCGCCGATCGTTCCCTTGCTTTCATCCTGAGCGCCACGCGTCACGGCGGAGGGGTTGCACTCGTTCCGGTGCTCAGACTTGTCTTGAGGATCAATCGGTCCGGCAGGTTTCTCGCCACGGAACTGGGGCTGATAGTGCGTGAGATCGAAGCTCATCTCGATCTTAGACTTGTCCTGCGGGTACTGCATGGTGTAGTATAGCGGACGGAAATGTTCTTCAGCGAAGGCGAACGACTGTTCCGTCTCGCGGCGATCTTGAGCGGGAGAGTTTGCCTCGAGGGGCGCGTTATGTTCAGGGTTGTAGGTTGTTTCATAATACTATGGCGCAACGCAGATACCCGAATCAAACTAAGAACAGGACATGCAAATCGGAACGCACCTTGCGCATGTAATCGTGGTCGTTGTGTGTGATTGTGACGTCATAGAGGTATTTCACGTTGCCCAGGACCTTCTTTTCCATCCAAGACGCCTGCTTTCCCAGTATCTTCAGGCACGAGTCCGCATCCACTGCAAGAATAAGCTCGTCGAAGTAGTTCTCTCTGTGCTGACTCTCGAGACCGCCATGAGCGACCTTGTACTTGATGTGCACGGGGCTGGACACCGACGATCTTCCCTTGCTGTGGCGCGCGACCACCTCAACAACTTCGTGGTGAAGCTTGAATTTTACGTTGCCGTGAGACTCGATTTCTTCTCTCCATGCCTGGTAGACATCGTGCAGCTGTCCACAGGCTACTAAGTTCTAGTGCGGACGGCATGATTGACAAAGACTTTCACACCTTCGGGAACGCGAGCATGGTAGGGATGCTCGCGAGAAGGCTCTTCTCTGAATACTCAAACAGACGCATGCTGGGGTCTTTGAATACACGCTCCTGACAAAGAATGAGTAACACGCGCGGATCGTGAGCACGAAGACACTGACCAGAATAGCTGAAGATATGTAAGGAGTTTGGTTCCCCGTGCCAAAGAAGAGGGCTACAAGGGGATACACCATCTTTTCTCCGAAGTCGTTGGAGAATCCAAACATTCTTAACATAACGTGAACCGGTATCATGGCAAAGATAGGTTCAAACGTCTTGATGGTTGAGAGAGCATGTCCGAATTTCTTAATATCGCTCTGGAACTTTGCCACGAGATTTGTGGGGAAGACATTGGTCCAAAAATCCTTATCCTTGCCGAAGCTAATTCTGTAGGACAGTTGACAGTGATGCGACAGTTAAGTTACAAATGACGTACTGCATCCCCACCTCGGTTGCCTCAAAGCCGAGCATCCTAAACATCCGTATGGTGTTCGCGAAGACAGGGCTGCAACCTTGCACACCGTCGTTGATATACGAAGCGCCATACTTGTCGGCGTCGATGTCGATGGACGTCGCCATGCCCCCTGTGACGCTCTGCTTGTCGTAAACCGTCACCTCATATTTGTCAGGGTGACGGCTGAGCGCGTACGCCGCAGACATGCCAGACGCGCCTGCCCCAATAATACAAACGCGCTTGAGAGCTGGAGTAGGCGACATTGTGGCAAAGATGCAGGTGATGATGGCTACGATGAACGATTTGACGACAGCTTACATGCCGAACAGAATGGGTTCAATGGTGCCAACCAGCCTCATGTCAGCCGCCTCGCACTCCCAATCGAGCGGCGGGAGAACGCGCCAATGCACATCCACACGTGATCGAGGTTAGATTCCTGACCGCTACAGAGCCAGTATTCCGTATGTTAGACAGGCCAGATTCAGAACAAGACAGTGTTGCCGTGAGGGCCACCGGTCAAGAGCAAGCCCAGCAAGTCATCCCAAACGTCAGAATCTGCAGGCGGCAGCACGCGTCTGTTTGCTGCCTAGGTCACTGCTCCATAGTCTCCTGAGAGAAGAGTAGACAATTCCGCCGGCTCCGGATATTATGCTCCAGCCCAGAGGCAGGTTTCCTAGGACAGCGAAGAGCTCAGCATAGGTGGAAATTTGACTGATCTGAGCAGAATTGTCTAAGACGACGTCACGATAGCGGGTGCAATTGTGGGAACAGGAAGGAAGCATCCGAAGAAGGGCAAGTAAGAGCGCATGATTTGAGCACCAGGTGGTCATTGCTTGTCTTAGCGGAAAGTAGAAGCACGAGGTCCCTCCTG
This sequence comes from Postia placenta MAD-698-R-SB12, assembly GCF_002117355.1. NCBI lineage: Eukaryota > Fungi > Basidiomycota > Agaricomycetes > Polyporales > Adustoporiaceae > Rhodonia > Rhodonia placenta. The sequence continues at coordinate 2,605,939 of NW_020169833.1, read as the reverse complement.
CTGGCCTCCTGGTGTTGTAGGGTCGAGAGTGAATGTTAACGCCCCGATGATCACCGCCAAGATTCCGGGTTAGGGAATGTATCGTGCAAGGCGCTGTGAGAAGGTGCGACGAACCTCATGATTTCATTCGTCAAACCTCCCAGCGTCCCTCTCGCTCTCTACAGTCGTGCTTCCATCGCTGATGCCACTAGCGATGGCGTTGTCATTTCATAAAGGCCCCACAACGCACGATAGGTGAGAGAGGGAAGAGTAGGGCCATTTCATGGGGCTTGAAATTGGTGCGGTAGAAACGATGACTCCTCATCGCTGTGTCGTTGGCTCGTCGTGTTTGTCGCTGTCACTGGGAGGTGTCAGCCTGGAAGACGGACACTGTCGATGAGCGTCAACGCACCTAACGACGCAACAGCCAACCGCACGCGTTCGCAAATATTTGGTGCCGGCACTTCACAGAGAATCACGAATAGTAGACGATCCCCCTGCACGCCCGACGGCGTCCATAATGCATGTCAGCCGGCACGTCCGCTCAAATCGCAGGTCGTGCTGCAGGCGGACAAGCTCAGTCAGGGTCGGAGTGAGTGAGAAATGTCTCGGAGCCAGTCCGTCGGACACGCGTGTAGGCGTGTAGCGGAGTAGAATTGGATCTCAGTAAGTGCGCGCGGATCAACTGAGCTACTATTGGCATCAACATTTCAGTACTAGCACAAAATCAGGATGACCCACGCCAGTCGTCAATCGTAAGGATGTCATATCACCGCGAACGTTCTCGTGAAGTCGATGCTCAGACCACAACATGTCCACGGCGTTGTTCTGACGCAAGGTTGCACTCACCAGGAGGTATCTGTTTCTGCGCGTCCGTTGAGTTCGACTCCCAGTCTGTTCGGGGTGACGTATAAAGTGCAAGGGCTCTAGCTGTATCTGTGTTCGTGCCAGAGATCCCTCGACAGCGACGCTACCGCCTTACGCTCTGGATTCTACTAGTTGTTCAACCTGCAAGCTCGTGTATGCGGCTCTCCATCCCAACAAAAATGATTCATCATGGTGCGCCCTTCGTCGTGATTCCATGCCACGTACCGATGCCCCATGCATTATCGAGAATCGAGGAAATGTCTTTAGATGGCGAAACATGTATTGGAGACTGTCAAAAATATTCTTCGTGCATTCTCGGCTATAACTCACTCTGTTCAGAGGATGTGGTCCCACAGCCCATGCGCCGTCCTGAGTTGAAGACAGCAGACCACTTATGATGATCTGGATGTCTTCTTTCTCATGGGCCGTGCTCTGGGGCTTCCTTGAATGTCAAGGAAGCTCTCGGGGCACATACCATGAGAATGGAAGATGTCAGACCAACTAACTGGTCTGGCATCTATCAATTGATGTTGGAATGTCTTGAAGGAGTCTTTCCCAGTGCTTGATTGGGCCATCTTTGCATTGGCTGTGAGCTATATCAGCTTGAGTGTCTCCAGGAACATGCATTGCAAGATTGCCTGCTTCAGTAGTATACTGGTGACAGCCCACAGAATTTTCAACCTCACCTGGATCATGATATCTAGTGAGTCCATCTGCAGCCAATATTCATTCCCATGCCTACACAACCACGAGGATTCCCAGATATCAGACGGCATGTCAGCGAAGAGTACCATGCACCTGGTGAGTCTCTGTGCCTAACTTTGTCAAACGACTTGCAGCTGATCAGGACATATGACGCCTTCAATCAGCACGAAACCACACGTCGATCGGCTGTTTTAGAAGATGACTGCTCGTCAGCAAGAGGAACACGTATCGTGGTCCCGCGCCGCGCGGGAACAAAGTCCAAAGCCAGGTCTCGATACGAAGGTTCGGGTAACGGCAGAGTCATGCGCAAAGGACAGGCGGGTTTACGCTGCTTATTCCCGCCTTTCTCAGCGGTCGTTAGGCATGGACACTGGCTGAACGTTGACTGCAATGGTGTGACTGGGCTGTGGACGTTCGTGCAATATTCGCGCCGATATGTATTGACGTGTCTCTCGTGTTCCACAATCCTTTATGAATTGTCTGCGCATCCGCAAGCCTCTCTTGTCATGCACGGGACCGTGTCTACTGCCAACCGCCATGACTAAGGTTTGATTCGACAACTTGCCGCGGTTCCTGTTCTTGTCTTCTCTCCTTTCACTTTTATCTACGGTCTGCTATCAAGAGGGCTGTGCTCGTACGCATAACTCCCAAAGCAACTCTTAAGCCAGCCAAACGCAGCAGAAGGCGTGCTCCTTCACAAGAATCGGTAAACGAAACGGAGACTAGGCGCGATATTTGGGGAGAGGGAATCGACCTGGTGCGTCTGTCCTATATATCTGGCTCTTTCGAAGGCACTTTTGCGCTGGACACCATCCACAAAACAATCGTGCTAGTCGCACGCAACCATCTGCGACTGAGGACTCGTTCCCTCTGGCGTCATCCCGGGCCGTCCTCGTCGGGTTTGCAGGGCCTGTGGGTCCATGTGTGCGTCGCGGAGTAGCAATTCTTGTCATCGTCGTCATCATCATCACCAATCGGTTCGCGGCCGAATCAGCTTATGACACCACTCTAGTCAATCGCTTCGCATTCTCTGCTGAGCGCGCCTCGTGACAGATCCAAGGTAGCAAGATAACGATGAACAGTATATAGGCATGAAGCAAACCAGAAACCTAGCCGTGTTACTGAAGTACGGACAAGAAGCAGCAATGCTTCACTCCGCTGCTGGCATACAATAATGATACATGATCTCTCACATCCATCTCCCAGGAACAACGGGCACCGAAGCGGACAAGCCACCGTCAACAGCGATATTCTGGCCATTCACGTAGCTTGACTCGTCTGTCGAGTTAGGTCAAGAAATGTTATATCACCACCCGACGCAAGGAGCGGGATCGAACGCACCCGAGGCAAGGAACGTCGCGACGTTCGCAATTTCTATGGGTTACGTGAGTCAAGCGGCCTACATCATGTGAGCGATGTCGAATCTACCTTGAGCGACACCAAATCGGCCAAGAGGATTCAGCTGGCCGATTTTACCTCCCGTACCCCTAGACCGTGCGTACTGGAAAACTGCGGTGGTCATACCCGTCTCGATGAGCCCAGGGCAGATCGAATTGACGCGGATGCCTGTCTTCTGTAACTGGTACACAGCTGTTTGTGCCATGTTGTTCACGCTGGTGTGATATATAACGTCAGCTCCACGTGGATGTTACTGGAAAAAGAACACGTACGCAGCTTTAGCAGCGCTATCTACAAAGAAGACGGTATAAGGTCAACGATGATACACCGGAGATACAAAACCTACAGTCAAGCGGCCCAGCACCAGAACGTAAGCCCGCGACTGCACAATCATCATCAGAAATTAACATGTGAGGCTTCAAAATGACGATCAATACCGGACGCAGTGAGGATAATACTTCCTCCGCTGTATTCCTTGCCGCGCGATGAATTAGGTTTCAACATAGCCTCTGAAGCGTGCTTGACGGCCAGGAAACAGCTATAAAGAGGGCCTATCAGATATTGACAGGGACAAGTGCCACCTACACTTACGATAGAACGTTGACCCTCATCATCTTCATGAACGCGTCGGCAGTAATGTTATGCAAAGATTCTTTGCTATTGATACCTGCCTGCGGAGTAAGAGTGTGATATCGTGAACGAGCATCAGCAAAAGCATGTGATGGGTATTTACATTGGCAAAGAACACATCTAGTCGACCTTCTTCCCGCACCGCTCGCCCACAGATCCCAGTAATATTGTCTTCGTCTGCAGCGTCTGCAGTCATGATCGTTACCTACAATGGGCATCAGAGGTCGGGTCTGAGATGTAGGCCCAGTTGATCTACCTTGACGTCAGGATATTTCTGCTCAATCGTTGACTTCAGGTTTGGCAAGTTCGTTCCGTCGAAGTCCATCAGGTATAAGTGTGCTGCACCTGGAAGTGAATTGCGCCTATGAGCGAACAGTATCTCACATGTCGTCAAAAAGGCCCCCCACCTTCATGGGCGAATTGTAGCGCCGCCGCACGCCTGTTGCAGGTGTCAGACCACATATATCAAGCCATTCATGAACAATAAACGAACCCAATGCCCAGCATAGACCCTACACCAGTGATCACACATACTTTCCCCTTGAGACGCGACGCCCGCGGCGATGTCTCGAGCTGCGATTGTATCTTCTCCAGCCGAGCCGCGGTCCTTTTGGCGAACTCCTCGCCGTCAACTGAGACCTTGCCTACTCCATACTCCGACGGTTTGCTCATCGCCATGCGTGTACGTGGGTGCCTGTATCGTCCCCCAGGTGGTCGTTTCGTCGCAAGGACCAGTTCGGCAGCTCAAGCAGCTCAGAAGCCGCGGGAAAGACGCCGACATGGTAATATGAGGAAACAGGTGACCCAGCCGGACGGCCAATATCACAGGCTGATGTCCTGTGTGACGGATCGCGTCCTGTCACACCCGTAACCCCACGCGACTTTCACCATTGCCAGATTCGGATACAAATGTTCCCCCGATCAATTTGACCGCGATATTCAAAATCGGCGTCTACAGGACAGCGCGTTTTCTCCTCAGTTTATGCGATTCTGCCTCCTGACCATGACCACCATGGACAACGTTATCAGAGAAGAGCAGCGCACGGAAAGCATCGACTCGACCGTCCGGGACACGGAGGCAGGTACTCAGTTGCCTCCTGCACGGACCGCGCCTCAAGGTGAGTGTCCGCTGCACCAGTCGCGACCAAACTGTAGCTCACGCTCTCCGTCTGCAGTCCTCATCAAAAAGCTGAGCCTCACGGACAAGCTGCTCACACCGGCTATCCTGCTTGCCATGATCGTAGGTGTCATCATCGGCGAGTTTGTTCCCGGCGTGCAGCCTGCGTTCGACACTGCACGCTTCGCCAGTGTCTCTGCCCGTATGTACACCACCTCTCTCGAGCGTAGCCATGCGCGAGCGTTGATGCCGTACTTTCATACAATACAGCGATAGCAGCAGGACTCATCGTCATGATGTGGCCCATCCTCACAAAGGTGCAATACGAAGCGCTCCCCCGCCTGCTCGTCACACGCAAGACGCTCACACACATCGCGCTCTCGGTCTTCCTCAACTGGGTCGTCGCACCTCTTGTGATGCTCGCACTCGCATGGGCAACGCTGCCCGATCTGCCCGGGTACCGCACCGGCGTCATCATGGTCGGCATCGCGCGCTGCATCGCCATGGTCATGGTGTGGAACCAGCTCGCGGGCGGCGATGCGAACTATTGCGCCGTGCTCGTCGTCCTCAACAGCGTGCTCCAGATCGCACTGTACTCGCCGTACGCGGTGTGGTTCGTGAACATCATGGGCGGCGCAGGCGCCGATATCCACGTTTCGTACGGCAACGTTGCCATCTCGGTTCTGATTGTGCGCTCTGTTCATTCGTTTCTCGGATAGAGGAGGGGCTCACGTTGACATATTATAGTACCTGGGTATCCCGCTCGGCGCAGGCCTACTCACACGCGCGCTATGCCTCTACCTCACCTCGCGAGATTTCTTCACCAACCGCTTCCTCCCGCTCATCTCACCGCTCGGGCCGCTGGGTCTCCTTTACACCATTGTTGTCCTGTTCGCGTACCAGGGACACCACATCATCCACGACATTGGGCCCGTCTTCCGCGTCATCGTCCCACTCGTGCTGTACTTCACTATCATGTGGGCCGGCGCGTTCGCCCTCGTTTGGTGGCTGGGCCGACGCGCACGTGGAAATGGGCAATGGAGCTACGAGATGGCGGTCGTGCAGAGCTTCACAGCAGGCAGCAACAATTTTGTATGTCAGTTATTTGTGAGGACGATCGTGGTTACTGATGCGTGTCATTCTGTAGGAGCTTGCCATTGCAGTGACGATTGCAGTTTACGGCGTCGGTTCGGAGCAGGCGCTCGCGGCGACAATCGGGCCCCTTGTCGAGGTCCCGGTCCTGCTCGCCCTGACGTGGGTGGCACTGTACCTCGGACGCACGCTACACTGGGATCGGCAAAGTCGCGTCAATCCAGAGGAGTTAGCCGGACAGGATGGAGGACAACGCGAGCGACTATCGGAAGACACCGATGAGAAGAGGAGTTCCAAGTCAAACCACGAACGTGTCGAAGAAACAGCCGTGTGATAACATATAGAACAGACTGCGAGATAAGCATTGGTTGTACGAACGGAATGATATCTGCGACCCCATGGGGTAATGATGACATTGGGGTCCGCGGCTGACAGTCCCGGGGAAGTGAGTCTAGACGGTGAGTCGAAGGCGTGGGACGCGACTCGCCGAGTGGCTACCGCATAGAAGCGAGAGGGCAAGACCAACCGCTATGCCTCGATGGCGAAGTCTTGACCACCGGATATCCCGAAGGAGCAAATCCATCATCATCATGCGTATATCTGATATTTTCCAACGACCACACGGTCCTTGCCCCATGGATCCTGCCAGATCTCGACATTCCGAATATGGGCTTTCTGATCGAGAAGCTCTGCAACATCTTTGGCTTGAGTTTCGCCAACTTCGAGCGCCACGAGACCGTCCTCTTTCAGCAGAGGCTGAGACTTCTTGCTCAGTAGGTCCGATATCGTGTGGTAAAAGTCGAGTCCTTGCCCCTTTGTGCTTCCGTTCAAATCGCCGAGCAGCGCCCGAGGGTCTTCGTAGTCTTTCACAGAGGCGGGAAGCTGGTCGTAATCCCGCTTGGAGATATACGGAGGGTTCGACGTCACGACGTCATATGGCGGACGCAAGCGAGACGAGATCGCGAACGCGGGGTCGCGAATGTTCGCTAGCACAGGTGTGAACGTATTACGCCGGGGCTCGGTGGGCGCGCCGTTCTCGGACACAGCAATACGACAGAGCGCCGCGTTGTCTGATGCAAGCTGTATCGCGTTCTCAGAGACGTCGACGCCGGTCGCGCACAAAGCACCCGGCGGCGCGAGATGGCACAGCAAGAGTGGTATGCAGCCAGAGCCGGTGCACAGGTCCAGGACTGTGAGCGGCCTATCCCTCGATGGGGCAAGGCGCTCTGCCAGGCGTAAAGCCCAATCCTCTGTTTCTGGCCGCGGAATAAGCACCGGGGGACGCACGAGGAGATTGAGCGGGCCAAAAGGCTGGGTGCCTACCAGGCGTCAGTTGGGTGATGGACGTCGCCGGCGCGCTGTGACGCACCCAGGATGTACTGGAGGGGCTCGCCTGCGACGCGCCGAGCGAGCATTTCCTCAAGTGTGGTGGGTGCAGGAGCTGGAGCGTCGAGGGCCTGCTTCATCCATTTGAGCTCGAGGGCGGCGGAGTCTTGGCCGAGGACGCGCTGGAGGGTGCGCACGAGAGACGCGACAGTTGGGCGCAGCGTCATGGGCGCGACAGAAAAGGAAGGAGCGTCACGGTCATGGACACTGGCCGGGTAGGCAAAGGCCGGGCGCCGATGACAAATTCCGAGGGAGACCGCGTGAATGCTAAAAAAGGCATGTGCCGGGCCGAGAGGTAGGGGGCGGGGAGCGTGCGATTCGGTGAGGTCGGTCGATTGACGTACAACGGGCCCGGGCACTGACCGGCCTCCTCCAGGCACTCACTCGCTCCCTCCATGCGCGCTACAAAATGATTCCCTCCCTGCCCCAGCCCGGCGACAAGCTGCCCTCCATGTCCTCCGCTCTCACACAACAGCCCGCTTATCGTCTCCCTCCCTCCGCCTCGTCCTCCACCTCCGACATCAACGCCGCCCCCGACGCTGATTCGAAGAAAAAGACGGGCACAAAGCGGAGACGACCACAGGACGGCACCAGCGACAGTGCAGACTCGTCCTCCCAGCCGCCACGCACACGCGAGGGGCCCAAGAAGAAAAAAGCAAACCGCGCGTGCTTCCATTGCCAGAAGGCGCACCTTACATGCGATGATTGTAAGTCTCCTGTTACCCCTCTTTCGTTTCTACGGCATGCAAGGTGTTTGCCCACGCATACAACCATTTCTATCGAATGGAGGTTCTACATCGACATCCGGTACTCGTGTGCAGTGCATCTGCCTTCGAGTCCACTCGTTCGGCGCGCCAACTCGGTCTACTCAGCAACAAGTGGTCTACATTGATAATTGACGTCCCCAAGAATATCTCCTGTCGTGGCGCTCTATCGTGGTTCTTTGAGAGCTCTTTGACTCCTACCTCTGGGTCCCTAGCGGCGCCTGTTCTACGTTCCCTCGGCCTTGTGAAGTCGCCGTCGCTGTGTCTCAAGCCTTCAGGATCATCTTGTCTCGATCCGTGCAATCATTACCACCACATGTCCTGCTTCGATCACCTGATTTGCATGACTTATTATCCTATACTTGACTAATAGCAATGTCACTCCATAGCTCGACCGTGTCAACGTTGTGTCAAGCGGGGCATGGCAGATAACTGCACGGAAGGCCACCGCAAGAAGGCAAAGTACCTACTCGACGAGGAGGAGCTAGGTCAGCTTTCGATCTCACGAACTTGCAGCATTTTAGTTCATCACGCTTCTTGCCCAGAGGCTCTCAAGCGAACAAAATCTGGGGAAGGTTCCTCCAAAAGCGCCGAACCTGCGCCTGTCCAACCAGGTAAAGCCTGATTTCTGATTTCTCGCTATCACAGATTACTGAACCCCACCGTCCGTATCGCGTCCCTAGCACAGCCGGATCCACCGTACGTCCCGCCTGACCCCATGTTCCCGTCGTCGTACACTGCATCGGCGCCGTTCTCCCTGGGTTCCGAGGGCGCCAACCTTGAGTATAGTATCCTATCCGCGATCCTAGGCAACTCACCTGACCCGACTGGTCCTCCCAATTCCGGCAGTCCCTCTGTATCCCATGCGCCTCAGCCCTCGGCCCCATTCAACGGGTCCACGGCGAGCACGAATCTCGTGACGGCCCGCTGGCCAACGTCGGATCCCTATACGAACGCCGGGCAGCCGTCACATTCCGGGGGGAGCGGATACGCAGGCGGGGCCTCGTCTGCGTACGGCGAGCAGTCGCAGCTGGCGCTCCAGCCGTCCGACACGACGCTCACGTCGGGGTCTGGCGCCGCACTATCTCCGGACTACATTGCAGGCACTGGTACCGCGGGCTACGCGTCCGCTACTCAGTTCACGCCCGGCCAGGGCCACCCGCCATCCGTGAACGTCCCCCAGCCGCATCTCGCATACTCGGACTACACGACGTCTGCGGGCGGGCAGTCGTCGCCGACGCAGTCTGGCTCGTCACGCTATCCGTCGTATCTGAGCCGTGCGCAGGCCATCTCGTTGCAAGGCGCGATGAGGCCTGAGCGAGACGCGTCGTGGGCTAGCCAGCCAGATATTGGCGCGGGCTCAGCGATCTCAGGCGGCGCGCAGGGTGCTGCGGCTGTGTATCAGGCGGTCACGAAACCGTACGACTACACGGAAGGCTACCACTTCCTGATGAAACATCTGCCCACGCGGTATGTCGTCCGTGTTCGGTCATGGGGGATATTCCAACACGGACTTCATGCTGACGTCGTCACCACCAAGCAGATTCGACAAGAATGACATCCTGCGCATCGTCCGCGCCCTTGCCATCTTTCGGCCGTCGCTTATCGCGCTGCAAATGCCGCTCTCGGAGGAAGACGAGGTCTTCGTTGAAAAGTGCTTCCAGCGCTCTCTTATCGTATGTATTTTCCCTGCTTCCGAGCATCATCGGTGCTGACCACCGAGCGCGCAGGAGCTGGACAAGCTTGTGTCCTTCAGCGGGACGCCCACCGTCGCGTGGCGGCGGACGGGCGAGATCTGCCTCGTCGGCCCAGAGTTCTGCATGCTTACGGGATGGGAGAAGGAAGAGCTCGTCGGGCGGCGGAAGTACATTTACGAGGTGCGGCTTCCACAGAGGAGTGTGCGACTGGCGCGGGATGACTCATTGCATGCTTCAGCTGTTCGAAAACCAGTCGGTGGTGGAGTATTGGGAAAACTTTGCGAACCATGCGTTTGAGAACACGACGCAGAGTGTGTATTCGCATTGCGTCCTCCTCAAACCTTCCGGCACACCTGTGCCGTGCACGTTCTGCTTCTCCATCCGGCGGGATATTATGGATCTCCCTAGTCTCGTCATTGGTAAGGTCTGCTATACGCTTTCGAGCTCGAAGACTGACGTGTTATGAAGGGCAATGGTTACCCCTATTGTGATGCACCGGCTGTCATCGCTCAGGACATTCCACGCCTCATCGCTAACCCTATCGTGCTGTCGTTTTGCATTCCTCAAGATCTCCCATTTTCGTACCCTTCGCATCTAGTTCGCATTGTGGCTTGCCATACGCATATCGTTAACATGTATGTAAGCTTCCAGAGGCCCGCCATGGCCTCCCAGTTACCCGTCTTGGGCGAAGAGCCCCGCCTTCTCTTGCGTGTACATCACTGTGAGAAGTGGACGCCAAATGCACGTCGCCCGATTCTATTCACGAGAGTTAACCAGTGAAACAACTATCCAGCCAGCGGAGAAGATGTAAGTAGTTCAGCCCAGATCGTATTAGGCCCTCGCTGCATGCACGGCTCCCCCTACCTCTACAGCCCATTTACACAACACTTAGACAGCATCACCGACTGACGCGTATTCGCTCTCGATGCCAGGCTCCATTAGAGACGCGTGGCCGAGGATGAGGAAAGACGATGCGCCGACGAGCCAGAAGAATGTGCCGAGCGGCGAGGAGAACCAGAGGAGCGGGACGCCGACGACAAAAAGGCCCGTGTATAGGGATTTCTGGGTCACGACGTGCTCTCCGACTTGCATTGGCTCGGGGGCTATGGGTCGTGTGAGGCAGAAGCAAGAGTGGTATGAGCGAGGGAGGGCAGCACAAAACACTGTGCGCACCAAATTTGTTGATGGCAGCGAACCCGCCGATAAGGAAGCCCAGCGAGATCAGGAGGAGAGGGTTCGTGATGAGGGCGTAGACTGCAAGGACGCCAACGATGACCCCATAGTTTCCTGGTGGCCGGAACGCCGTCAATGGTGGAATGAGACGCAAACAAGAGGACGTGGCGCACCGGAGAAGTATCGCGTGTTATATGAGACACGCTGCACGCCAGCTTTTTGTCAGAACGTTGGAGGCCAGAGGAATGTCAGCCGAGTACATACGGAGGTGGCTGTGTTCAAGTCGGCGGGTTTTGAGATTCGGTGGTGGTCAAAGAACTCGCCCACAGGACGGAGTGCGCTAAGGCGGGTCTCCTACGATGACAGGAGACAAGACAGGCATGCCGCTGCGCATGAGCATACACTAGCCTGTTTACATGACCGAAGCAGCTCACTCGGAAGGACTTGACGGTGTCCGTGACGCGAAGGAGGACATCCATGATGGCGGTGGGTGTGGCGGCGGGATGAACGAGGGTGCTTTAGCCGTGTGCGGGGTGCAGGGTATTATACAGGCGAGAGGCAGGGCGCTGCGGCAGAGAGTGCGGAGGAGATGAGAGAGTCGTGTCGCGCCCAAAACTCGCTGCCGTGTCGTGTTCAATCCCACGCGTCTCGGCTTTGTCCTGCTCGTCATTGTCCCCGCAGCCACCGTGCCTGTTCCTGCCACTACCCTGCGCCGCAGCTCAGCACGACAATCTCGCCTGTCTATCGAAATCTATCCCTCGGGCATTCGTAGTATCCGAGGAAGGCGACATGATTCGGAGGAGTCCCACTGTAATCGCGATGTGCGACACGGACGTGCAGCAGGTCCGGGACGCGATCGCTAAACGCAAGAACGAGGCTCTTGCAGCAAGGTTGGCCTCGGCCTCTGGGAAGCCACAAACTGCGCCCACTGCTGTGCCTCCGGCACCCGCGATCTCATCTCAGCCATCTCAGCCGTTCGTCGCTGCGGAAGACGCGAAGAGGAAGAGAGAAGCGATGACGAGGGAGGAACGGCTGGGGCTGCGGTAAGGAACGAGAGGTATGCTCCCGTCGTTGACCCGCCATCCTCGGCCCAATCCAACGTATTACTCTTCTCTCACAGGCAGAATTGTGTACAGCTTCATAGGTGTATAACCGCGTACTATGTATTTATTCACAAGAAGTGTAAGGCGCAGGATTGTGTGATCCGTACCTGCTAATGCACATGCAGTATCCCATGATGCTACTTGCGACACGTTGCTGCCACGCTTGTTTCGGTCAGAATCGTGTTGTTATGAAATCAAACAACAAAGGCAATTCGTTTTGTGGCGTTTTGTGGCTTGGTAACAAAGGGTGGCTCGAGCCACAAGCCCCACTGGTACACAGTATATATAACGCGGTCCGCGGGCAGTATCATCGCCTTCCTTCTATTCGTCTCACTCCTGAACTTATCCCTCACTCAACATGCCGCCCTCGCTCCCACCTGAGCTGACAGACCATATTATCGACCACCTTCAGCCCGCTCCCAAGTCTCTAAAGGCGTGCAGTCTCGTATGCAGCGCGTGGCGGCCCCGAGCTCAGCATCACATCTTCGAGCGGGAAGTGCTGATCAGTCAACCAAAATACGACGTATACCAGAAGCTCATCGAAGAGTCCCCTCGCAGCTGTAGACACATACGTGCGCTTGGTATAACTCAACCCCCGGAAACTCTCACGACAGGTGGTGATCCCAGATTCCTGCAATTCATGCATGCGGTGCCCCTCGTCTCGGATACCTTCTCCAGGGTCACTAGGTTGGCCTTGAGATGCGTACATATCGGGACTCTGCACCGGTCTGAGAACTTCAAACTGGACACCGTCACCGAATTGCATCTCCAGACAATTTTGACACCGTACCTCACCACTCTCGCAGAATTCATTTGCTCTTTCCCAAATCTCGCGAAGCTCACCGTACTCAAGCTTCATGTGGCCGCCGATTTCTCCCGCTCCCCCGTTCCCGGACAGAATCTCATCGCGCCTTGCAACCCTCTTCTGTCAAAGCCGGCAATCAAGTCCCTCCGCTTCAGAGGTGGATTTCTTCGGACCAGCAACCACATTCTGCTGACGGCATGGCTGTTTTCCGAGTCAATGCTCGCCTCTCTAACCGAGCTCGAGATTGACATCCAGCACGAGGCTGACATTTCTGTCCTGGCAGAGGTTCTGAAGGCCTGTGGACCGCAACTGCGGAAATTGTACCTGGATGTGAATCTTGTAGATATCAATGAGGGTGAGTACTCTTCTGTTGTGTAGTGTCGGTTGTCTGTTAATGCTTTTCTAGACCTGTGTGACAGATTGACATTGAGGCACTGCTCTAGTTTACGCACCCTCTCTTTCAATTCACTGCACATGGCTTCCCAAGGCGAAGGTGTCATCATTCGGAATCTCAAATGGGTGTCCAAGGCGCTTGAAGTGAACTCTCCGCACATAGAGGACATTCACTTCAAGATCCACGCGGGCGGTGCAGTTGCTGAAGATATGGGCAGGCTGAACTGGAAAGAGGTTGGAGAAACTCTCTGTGCGGAACGATTTAACACTCTGCGGCGAGTGGAGTTCTTGGTCTGCCGCGGACAAACATGGAGGGACAAGATCATCACCTATATCAAGGCTCAAGTCCCCGGACTCGAAGCTAGAGGTATTACAGATTATCGTCACATTGAAGAATGAGTGCGACGCAACCAAGGCGTTGTTCGTTTTATTGGACTCCTTTCTTGCGGATGAACACTGGTGTATGTCTTCCCGGCAATTCCACGGCGCGGCTTCGGTTCACATGTGCTGCTTCTCTATTTAAATGCACCTGGCGCGGGTACCTGTACTCGTTCAACTTGTATCTCAGACACGATGTATATTCTATGCTACTTATTTTATTCACGTCCGAAGATATTTTGTTATTTATTTTGGGTTGTACGGGAATACGTAGACGTCAGCAGCCACTTCCGCAGGCGTTCATGTGGCGAACCTGATCGGTGGAAGCAATTTCACGTGGGTTTTCACGTGATGTGACCGGATGCAGAGCGCTCTAATTCAGTCCCACTGCACCGGGCCAGAGCGAACCTACCTTCTATATAACCCACCCCATCCCCTGGCATCGTTGCTTGCCGCCTTGGGACTGCTCTCTACGCGACCACAAAGATGTCGCTGCCTATGCTTGTGAATGGCGCAGATTGTGGGCCCATAAACCCCTTACGGGGGCTCTCGAAGCAGTTCGACCGGGATCGGGGGATTCAGCAGGTGCGTCATCTTTCCTACGTGTGTAGGTCTCTCAGTTCTCACGTTGTAGTTGCAGGACCACTTCGGGACTGGGCGTGCAGGCCCTTCTCGAGAGGTGAGGGGTTGCAGGCGGGAGTCTTCTCCGGACAGTTCACGCCTGACTTTTGTGTAGGCATTCCGCTCGCAATATTCTGCAGCGGCAGGTTCTAGCCAAGAGGCCGCCCAGTTCTTCTCACCAGTGCATTCTCCACTTGCCCTGGCCACAGGGCCTCCTGCGTTTGACCTCTCGGCACTGCATGCCTCGCTCCCCGCATCCCAATCCCATTCACCTGCCGCACTAACTCCTCAGAGGCAGACACCACTGTCTCCTGCGTCTTGGGCCGCCGACTTCCTTCAGCACCCTGTGAAGCATTCACCGGATCTACAGCTGCCCGCAAGTGCTCTCGCCCAAAGCCAGTCAGCCAGCGCACAGAGCGAATCAAATGTACAGCTGCACTCGACGTATTCTCCCAATGGGATGGCTACGAGTGCGTGCGTTCGAATTCATCTCCAGAACATTCTCCTTACTTGTCTCAAGATCTTCGGTCTTGGGGCCCGTTGGCTATGAGCTATGGCATGAATAGCTTCGCTTCCATGTCCGCGCCGCCATTTGCGATGCCCATACAAAAGGCAGGACAGGACGTCAACGGTACGCGCATATTTTGATGATATCGTGGACGCTGCTCTCATACTGTCGGATAACGAACTATAGCTTCACAGTGGGATCAGGTATTCCTATCACAAGAGCCGGCTGGCCAGCAAGTCGTCACACCAGAGGCCGCACCTGCAGTAGAGCAGAAGAGTCCTGAGCAATCCCGTCAAGATGCCGACGAGCTAGCACGAACCGCGGGACGGCTCATGGAGACTCTACGGCATGAGGAGAACCCGAAATTCAAAAACAGCGAGTTCATGGGACTCATGCGCCAGCTGCGAGATGGTGACGTTGTCGTAGACGGTAACACAATGGTACCAAAGGAGGAAGCAGCCCCGCGTGCCTCTGAAGCCCCGGACGTGAAAGGCAAGGGGCGTGCTACCGATCTCCGCATGCCCCTGGGAGACAACGCACTCATGACGGGGCCCACCCCATGGTCGTCACAAACCCAGCCTGTCCGCACTGATCGTGTTCAGATTGACTCTGCGTCGACGAGTGAAGGTTATCAAGAGAGCCCAATTGACGCATATCTGCGCGAGGAAAACGAGACCTACATTGAGTTCCAGCGACAAGCGTCGCGGAATGTTAGCCAGCCGCCGCTTGACATGGCCTACGCTCAGGACGCAGATTGGGGCAGACTACAACGCGACTGGGATCTCTTTGAAGCCACTGCCACTGGCGTTAGGCCTCTTACACATTATCAATTCCAGCCACACAATCCCTATTTGTTGGGTGAAGCGTCTCGAACGAGACACCATTTTATGCACGCGGATATGAGAAGCACTCTATTCGAGGTACGTGCCCGATCGAGTTGGCGCCGCCAGGCTCAGCAGTTCACCTTGACGTAGAACGTGCTGGAGACAGAAGCAGCAGCACAGCGCGATCCAACGAACGCCCAGCGTTGGTTCGAACTGGGGGTCAAGCAACAGGAAAATGAGCGTGAACAGAAGGCGGTGCAGGCCCTGCGGCGAGCACTGGAGCTTGAACCCTCTCACCTTCCGTCATGGTTGGCTCTCGCAATCTCGTACACGAACGAGAGTAACAGGCGCGGTGCCTACTACGCGATACGGGAGTGGGTAGACCGGAACGAGCTGTATCGCCCCGTGGTTGAGCAGTTTCGCGCATTGAACCCAGAGGCCGAAGACATGGTCCAATCGGACCGTCTCGCGAACCTGGTGCAGTGCTTGATAGAGGCGGCGCGGAGCGACACCAGCGGAGCGATCGATGCTGATCTCCAGATTGCGCTGGCAGTGCTCCTAAATACCAGCGAGGTGAATATTGTCTTGTACCGTACTGCCGGCGCGCTTTTCTCACGTTGGCGCGCTCGCGCTATCCTTGCAGGATTATTCCAAGGCGCAGGATTGCTTCACCACTGCGCTGGCAGTGCGGCCAGATGTGCGTGGATATGATGTAACCCATTGCACGTCAATTCCTAATTGACTCGTGCAGGACTGGCTTCTATACAACCGTGTGGGTGCTACGCTAGCGAACAACGGGAACCCCGAGGAGGCGCTACAGTACTACTACCGCGCGCTTGAGCTGAACCCTACGTACATCCGTGCTAAGTGTGTCTCTCTTGACGCCTTCGATTTCAACCACTGACAACGCACTTGGCAGGTTCAACCTTGGAATATCCTGTATCAACCTTCGAGTGAGCGTCTGCGTCACCGCATTTTCGGGCCATTGCTCACGCTGTCATAACTAGCGCTACGAGGAGGCTGCTCACCATATTTTGGACGCCCTCGTGCTGCAAGACGGAGACAGCATTTACGAGAGAGGCGGCAGCGGTGATAAGCGGGGTGTGACCTCGCATACATTGTGGGAAAGCCTCAAGACCTGTTGCTTACATCTGCAGCGGATCGACCTTGCCACTCTGTGTGACCGCGAGGACCTTGAAGGTGACTTATCCTGGTATAGATAGTGGGCATAGACTAACCCTAATGTGCAGCCTTCCGTCTCAATTTCGTGTTATCGTGATGTGCACAAACCTGCAGCCATGATCGGACAATGTCTTGCAGGACAATGTTGTAATTCGCCACCACCCTGCAGGCTGTTATCACCACGGACTTTATTGCGCTTAAGTCTTTTCAACCTGCGATTGTACGTCCGTTCACGTCTAGGGGAGGTCGGGTTCAATAGCCGTTCCACTGGCGGATCTAGGGCTTATGTCAGGGCATGCCATGGATACCTTGTAATCGGCCTTCTCGCTTTCTTTTCCTACGATAAGTAAGCACCAGAACATGCTTTTACCTCGTGCCTCCCCTCGCGACTATCCTAGAGCCCCACCTCATACTGCGCTTGTCGGGAGAAGGCAGTCTGGGCGAGAAGCCCAGCGAGATTGCCAGCCGAGCCTTCCCGTGCACAGCCATGGACGCTGGAGCCACCTTCCGACAAGCAAGATGAACTACGATTGGGAATGATAGATGCGATACGGACCACCCTTCTTCGAGATTGAGTTTTACCGCCCTCAATAGAAGGGGAATTTGAATTTGCACGCGCTGGGAAGCGGAAGGCGGGAGTAGCATCCGTGTCAGCTGGGCACGCACAACAGCCGCGAGGGGGGACCTGGTAGCCTTCTCAGTGCGAGGGGTCTAATGGGGACTGCAGCGTGCTGGACGGCCGAGTAAGGTTATACGTCGGAACGCCCTTACCAGGAGGCACCGCAGGACAGGGTGCTCAATATAGTATAACCGCCGTACGATTGGGGAGCCTCGTAGCATGCGTGTTGCACAAGAAGACTTCCAGCACACCGAGAGAATCACGGACGCCCAGCAAACCAACCGTCGTTCTACAACGACTGCCTAATTTGGACGAGCTGTCGTTGTGGCGCCCGACCATAGAGAATCATTGACTGTAGTTACTGTGTTTCTGACCGCTGTGCGTGTGTGTGTCTAAACGTCAACTCGGTCATAGGTGAGGATGTGCTGGAACTGTGACGGAGAACAGTCAGGGCCCGCGGGGGAGGAGGGGAACAAACAGCTCACGCCTTGATCATGCCGATTTACGCACAATGCGAGAAGGACAATGGATAAAAGCGAGCGAATGGACGACCTGTCACCTCACCGGAACTCACTTGCAGGGCTATCGGTGCAGTAGTCTATAGTGATTGAAGTCGCGCGACGCCTCACAATGTAATAAGCGTCTCGCAACGACACATCCACGCCGCCGCAGCGAGTGAATGCCCTTCCAGCGGCTTCCATCGTTACCGGAGCGTTCTTTTCACCGGCAGCTTCGGTCAGCGGCTAGTCTAGTCCACAGCCACGACAGCGACCCACACGTGCGGAATTATGAGGGCCATTGCACCGAGCTGAGCAACGCACGCACTTGGGGTCTAGTCCAAGCATGCTTACTGCCCCCGATAACTCGCGCGGTCATTCGTCTGGTATTCATACTCGTGAAACGTAACACGCATGGGTATAGATGTCGAACAATCGCCGTCACTGAATGTGTGGGTCGACTTGCAGGAATGTTTTCCATCGAACAAGCTGATTGAGCGTCATGAATTTCTGTCTGCGTCTCGGCCGTCTGATATGTCGCCCGTGCCTGAAACTCCCACTCACCTGCATCCTCGTGGTGGTTAGGCTAGGGGCGCCCCCTAGTGTCGTGTCATACACCTCGGCCATGAATAAATCTGCAGTTAGCTCCTCGGCATGGTGTCAAATCGGGGGTTCGCGTTGTACGGCAGAATAGCCCGCCTCTCGTCCCCAAGGAGGAGGGGCGGACCTGATGATATCCGATCGGAATTCGGGCGGTGTTTGTTTCGCGCCGACTCTTCTGCGCCTAGGCGTATCACACGCACCCGCTGTCATGTCTCTAACGACGGCCTGCACGTGCCACGATTTTGGTGCACGTCGCCGAGGTGGCTACCGAGATTAACACCATGTATTGCTGTGCTGTTGCTCAATATTCGTGCTCCAGGGCGCTCTGTGAACCTAGATTGGGAATCTGTTGTCAGTCCAAAGATGAATTTGAATACGTTGATCCACCGCTCGCAACCCAATCAGCGGTTGAACAAGCTTAGCCTTCGTCGTCCTGGGCTTCTAGCAGTGTCTCGAGCTATGAGAGGGAGCTTTGCCCGAGGAGGCCTGGTGCTACTGTCTCGCTTACAACACCAAGCCCCAGGCCGCTGCTGCGGAGTGCAGATCATCAGGTTCCGCCCTTCTCGGACCGACGAGCATGATCATGCTGTGCAATTCTCGGCGCCTCTGTTGATAGCCGCTAGGGACGGAAAAGTAGCGCTATTTCCCACTGCTTTATGCCGCGTGCGTGTGGGGGGGCTCGATCACCGAGCCTGAGGCCGGCTCTCACCGGCTGGTGGCTGCAACACGAACACGGACACGGACATGGACACGGGCACGAGCACGAGCACGACATCGAGGATCCGGGTACGCACGCGCCGATAAGTCGATAACGTGTGCGCGCGAACAGAGACATAGGACGCTTGCATATGCATCCGACAGGCCTGGACAAGACGGGGGACACAGGGCAGGAGGGGGCATGGTATATACGGCGATGCGCGGACGCCCGAGAAGACTGCTCACGAGGTATCGTACACGAACGAAGAGACAGAGACGCAGGAGTGTCAAAGCTTCACCCCATTTGTGTCACGGCGACCGGCGCCCACTGCGCACCGTCGACGTGCTTCGGGTTTCCCAGTCGTCGTCCGGCGTCAACCGCGACGACGACGCCAAAGACTCCGTCATCTGGCGGCACTCGGCGCCATTTTCAGAACGCACTGTGAAGGACGACAAAGTCAGCACGAGGTTATGTATAGGTGGCGGCACCAAGGCAACGCACAATGTCTCTGTCGATTGGCGTCAATTTTGACATGCCGGTCCGTGCAAGTCGAGACACTCACGTTGAGCGCATCCAGGCGACTGAATGTCTTGCCACATCCTTGGCAGACATTTGCTTGTGATTTGGCGGTGTGCAAGGCCTGATGACGTCTATATACGAGAGTGAATTACAATTAACGAGGTTCTCGAGACGGAACGTGGAGATCGATACGTGCTTGCAATCGTGCTGTCGGGCGAACCCCTTGTTGCAACCGGGCCATTCGCACATGAAGGGACGCTCCGCCGTGTGTGACCGGAGATGGCCTGTAACAATGCACAGTCAATACGGTTGCTCGCACGAATTTCAGCCACAATCAGGGATACCTCGCAGATTGAAGCGTCGAGTGAATGTGCTGCCGCAGCCAGGTACGGGGCAGACAAAGTGAGCTTCGTTTCGCCGCCGACTGGCACTCGCAGCCTGCGTGGCGCTAGTAGTGACTTGCTGCTTTTCAACCTGAAGGATCGGGGGGAGACGTGGGAGCGCAGTCGACGATGAGCCGGAACTCCCTCCCCCTCCCCCCAGGGAGGCAATAGGTGGAAGGGAAGCGGGGAGAGACTGGCTTGAGCTGAACGAGGCCGTCGGCGAACGCTGGATTTCGGAACCAGATCTATGGGCGTCTACAGATGGTATGATCGTGGTCAGTGAAGGCAGCCTTAGAGGGCCGGCTGGCGACGCGGAAGGGTGTGTGCGGGATGGAGGCCATGTCTCGCTGCGAGTAGGATGGTGCGCAGTGGATGGTGGGGAGAATCGAGGCCAGTAGTTACGGCTGGACGAGGCATGGGCTCTGTCCGAGGACGCTGTGGCGCGTGGCTCGTCGGGGCGGGCCATATATGAGCGATCAGCGAGATCGTTGTTGGAGCCTGGGTACGTTCCTGGCGACATTGGTGCGGGGGCGGTGCACAGGCTAGGGGACGAGGAATGATAGGCTTGGAAGGTGCGGTGAGGATAAGTGTTCAGAACGGAAGAAGCAGCCGTTCTCGAGGCGTCCACTTCCATGTCTGACCGTGACTGACAGGCGCTTGCAGATAACCGTTTCTGATATTCGATGCTTATAAACTGGCGTTTGAACGGTGTCAGTAGGCCGGGACGGTGTGCCCAGTGACAGAAGGGTGCCACTGGAGATGGGAGCGTGCGGGGGTCGTGTTCGGGAAGAATATCACGCAGCGGCGTGTAGGGGAAGAAGACGAGAGGTTCTCTTATAGCCCTGGAAAGAAGGGCGCATCATCTGAGATGAAGGATGCGGGCGCACCGCCACTGCGCACGCCAAATCAGCGCCAGCCACCACTCCAGAGGGTGCGCACGTCCGACCACTCTCTCCAATCCGCCCACCTTCACGCCCTCCAGCTTCCAGCGCCAATCTCAGATGCCCTCATCAGTCCCATCCGTTACGTAAGCACACCATCAGTCAAAATATATCATAATCTCCCGCTCTTCCACTCAGTTACACGTTCGCAGCACGTCACAGTAACGCCTTGTGCTCCCGCACACTAGAAGCCTCTGCTGAACTACACTGTGTGCACAAATGTGGCACGCCTTTGTTCCCCCACCGACCCAATCCGGGCGACCCGGTCTCGCTGTGTAGCGCATTCGAGTCCCTCGAGACTCAAAACGCGGACTCTCGGTCTGCTGTCCCAACAGTGGTGCATCAGTCGCCCGGCATTGCGAGCGTTTCTCGGCACCGAATGCGGTGCACCCTTCGAGTGTCCCTATCGTGAATAATAATAATAATCAGCAACTGTCTGCTCCCGATGGCGAGCTCCATCGGGAATTTGGCGACATGACAGCGGTCTCAGCCCTCCTCTTGGCTGGCCGCTTGTGAGCCATGCATGATTGCTCGGACATCAAGGCGCGCCGACGGAAGGTTTGGCTGATAACATAACATTGACCATATTATAAAATACAACAGCGGTCGATATATACCGAGAGCGACGAATAACGTACATGTCTATCTGGGCGGGTCCGTTACGATCAAATGGGAGTCAAGCAACCGACGCCTCCTCATCAGCTCGGACTCGGAAATGGTCTGACCTGCTTTCCCCGGAGTGGCGGTCCTGCTAAGAAACCCCGGGGAGGGCTCACGCGATCTATGCCTCTGGCTCCCGCTCCCCGACTGTTGCGGGACGATATCGAACAGATCAAATCTTGTTCCCGCGGGCTCACCGATGGCGGTGTCTTCACTATCGGTTCGCTCAAGCGAGGGGTGTGGGGGCGGCAGTACGTCCTCGCTCGATGGAGCAGATTGTTCACTCGGTGTCGGCGATGTCTGCGACGACCGTCGCTTCGGATGTGGCGATGCCCTCTTCTTAGTTTCGAAGGTCAAGACATCGTCTGTCTCGGTCTCCTGCTCCGTTTCGGTCACAGACGTCGATCCGCTCTCCATCGGGGGAAGAGCCGTCCTGGACCTGGACACACGTGGCGGTGACACACGCTTTCCCCGCACGAAATCGTTCGCGGCGGCCGCCCTCTCCCTTTTCGACCGCACGGGATCCAGGTTCAGCTTCGCGAACAGGCCGTCCATCCAGTCGGCAAGGTCGTTGATCACGGTGCGTGCCTCCTGCATCAGCATTGGCATCTGCAGGTACCCGTGGCTCCATTCTGAAAAGATGTGCATCGTCACCCAATCCTCGTCGCCCTGGCTCGCGAGTAGGTCACGTTCCCGCCTCAGGGCCCGTACATCGTGATCTTTCCCCGCGCCTTTACCTCCTGCGAGCATAGCGTCGAGCTCGGCTCGCCGCGCGCGCTTTGCCTCGCGCACGCGCCCCGCGAAGATCACAGTGTCGTCCACGAACGGGTCTTTCTCCCCACACGACATCAGCAGCGGCGGGAACTGCGCGAGCAGACGGCTCGGCGCGAGGATGGGCGAGAGGTAGTAGTCGCTGCTGAACTCCGGGTTGCGGAACGGGCCGATGTACAGAATCGCCATTGCGCGCATCTGCGAGAAGGGGAAATCAGTGATGTCAGCAACCGTGGTGCGCGGACTGGACGGCGTGATGAAGCGCCGGGCAAGGGACACTCACCATGCTGGGCGAAATGATGCGGTCCTGGAAGTACCCGGTACGGCTCGTCATCGTTAGCCGTGTTCCCAGCGGCGCATTTTCCTGCGCCGGGGCGTGAGGCTCCTCAGGTGCTCGTAGGTGCGTGCTTTGGACGACATCCTTGGACGGAGGCGGGGACTCCTTCTCCTTCTGATTCCCCTCGGGGGCGACCTCATGAACATGTGGGTGGAAGCGCACGCGAGCTTGAAGCGCTTTTGCCGATTCTGACGAGCGCTTTGGCTCGGCATCGTCCTCCACATCCGCCATGTCACCGGCCTCGTCGTCCTGCGACGCGGACCCCGGCAATCTTTCTGCAAGCGCGGGGGTGTGAACGGCGTCTGGGCTTGTGGAGGACAACGTGCGGAGTGCATCACGCCAGGATCGGCGGCGGCGCACGGGCCGGCGCGTGCCGACCATCGAGAGCGGGCTGGCGTGCGCAAAGTGGTCTTTTTGCGCGGCGAGCCCGGGAATGTGGCCCGAGGACTGCTCCGACTGCAGCACACGCAGGTTCGCGGGCGTCATCCAGGAGGTAAAGTTGAAGTCCAGCGTTGCGTAAGAGAGCACGAACGCGGCGGGCCGTTGAATTGCGAGCTGCGTTTCGAGGATGCGCAGCACGACGCATGTCGCGATGTGTGCACCGCTGGTGGGAAGGAAGGATTAGTTGGGCAAGCAGTGAAGATAGGTCGGGCTCACGCAGAGTCGCCGGACAGGATAATGTTCAGCTTGTGCCCGGACATGCCCACGATCTGTCCACCAGAGTCGACCAGCGAGCGGTAAGCGTCGAAACATTCATCCACAGCATATGGGTATGGGTCTGCGAGACTGCAGTTTAGGGACCGGACGGAGTCGTAGTGGGGCGCACTCACATTCCGGCGCCTTGCCGTAGTCGATCGATACGACGGGCTTGCCCGTGCGCACAGCCCACATGCGCAGGCGTTCCTCGTGATGTTCTGGGGTCATGGAGATGAAACCACCCCCAGGTACATCAAGAATAAGGTCAGTCGCTCGAGCAAGGTGATGCTCTGGAGGAGCAAAGAACAGCCAGGCAGTCACAGGTCGCTTATAGGCTGAGTCATGAGGACGGGGAAGCAGCACCTTCCGCCTCATGGTAACCTTCGGAAAATACGTGAATGCACGTATCTGCATAAGAGATATGAGGTCCGACGCGAAAGCATTGGAAGAACCATACTGACATATGGATTGGCTGTCTTCTCCCAAGTCGTGCGGAGCATTTCGACAGTCGGGACAGCTCGGAATTTACGTAGCTACGAATGAGATTATGAGACAGGCCCGAAGCTAGATAAACGTTACGGCTCACCTTCTCATCAGCTTCGTGGGCATATATGATGTAGTATACAGCAAAGAGGACGGAGCAAAAGTCCTTGAGCCACTTCGGACGAATTGACATGGCAGTGGCGAAACCCGCATCGAGACCTGTGTTAATCCAGGTCGCACGATAGTACGAGGGCGAATACTGTTGGGAAAGTAAGCGTCATCTATGCTGATCAACACAAACGGCGGTTTGCTATGTGTTGATCCACAGCCATACGCATGTAGCGAGCGAACGATCAGAAGCTCAGTTGTCTCCGATAAAAGCACACATTAGAAGTAGTGGATAGCTGTCTCGAAAATTTGTCCTCTACAGTCCGCCAGAGCTTCACGGCGTGTGCAGAATTGCAATGATACGAGAAAATGTGGCGAACTTACCAGACCTGCAAGTGGTTCAGGCGCTACAGTAACGCATCAGCCTTATGCACGCCCTCAGTCAGAGTAGAGCACTTGCCTCCTAGCCCTAGGATCTTGTCAAGATTGCGCACGGTGTAGACGCCAGTCAGTGTGCTCACAATGAGCTGCCATGGAGTGAATCGTTCTGTACAGCAGCTTTCTCAGGGTCCTGCGCGTGTTCCACAACATCCGGACTCACGCAGAACTCTATTCGCACGTCTCAACCACAGAAGGCGAGGGCCGCCTGGGTTTCCGTGCAAAATCCTCCATAGCCAAAAGAAGATCACCAGGAATACCTGCGGTGGCGTCAGCGCTCTCGAACTGTTTCACAAGCTGTGCTCGTGCGGCCGTGGCTCACCTGGACTCTCTTCCAGGATGGAGTAGGGCGACCCAGGAGGTGATCTATCATGTCGAGATGATGGTGTGAGTAGGGGAATGTACTGCGCGGCACGGAGAGCCATAGCAGCGTTATTGGCGATGGTCAGAGCAGTTGCATGTGATTGTGTTTGAGACGGGCTCCATGACACGGAGGAACATGCCACTGATAGCCTATTTTAGAAAGCCTTGCCCGTCACATGACCCGGAGCATCCTTGACGGCAGGGTCTTCTTGTTTCCGCAAGAACCAGATGATCCATCCGTCTATTATTTAGCTCTAGCAAGACCAACACTTTTTGTCTCGGCACAGGAGGCAAGAGCGAGACGGCAACGATCGGGGAGAATGAGATCATGGATATTGCCGACATGCGCACGATCTAATCTCGATTGCCTGTTCGATTGGCGCCTTTGCTCAATGACTCGGACGCGTCCGAACAGCTTGTGCTCATACAACGATGTCGGGCTTTGAGCGTATTCCCCTAGATCACTTCAAGCAGACCTTCTCGACAGCAACCGGTGCGCCAGGGCTCCGCTGTACTACAATCCCATTCTCATCTAGGCCATACAAGAACTTTCTAGTGTTGCTCTCGGTGGCCAGGTGGTATCTGTTTCAGATGAGTTCTTCGCAGAAGCGTTCCATCTGCTCTTAGTCGAGGTAAAGTCTCTTCGACCTGAGATGTATTCTCGGCGACTCAGTATGCGATCAGCCCGCACCGAGCCTCAAAGGCCAGTTCGGCCCGAAGGGTGCCCTGTTTAGCGGATGGGAAACCAGAAGGCACAATCCAACATACGATTGGTACGATATGTGATGGATGTGCTTCTACTGGTGCCCAACAGCCTATTTAGGTGCATCATCAAACTAGGAACCCCTGGCTCGATCATTGGGTTTGACGTGGATACGGCACACTTCAACGGTCTGGATATACCGATGTGCTATGCTCCGTGCGATGGCTGATTTATCGGTGCTGGGTACCAGGTAACGAAGCACCTCAGGTATCCATAGACGCCCTCTACGCGAACGCCGACTCACCGCAAGAAAATGATACGCAAGTACGTTTTTGTTAAGATAGGATTGTGTCAATCATGTGCGATTCCTGTTCAACTGCCAATATCGGTAGCAGCGGGGAATCACTAATTGCATGTTTGCGAGCTCCTTTGAACCAGTTCCAAATGGATTGGGATGCGATTTAGCTCACAGCACGGGAGACAGAATGTCCACCACGCAGTAGCATCCATTGCATGAGGCGAGGAATGGGGAGAGCACCCTGAAATCGACATTTGTTATCCTGAGACTTGTGACCCGCACAAGCTTCTGTCGCGCCGTGGGGATCGCGCCCTTCCACCTGATGTTGCATGATGTGGAGACTGCAAAATCACGATCTTATACCAATACTATATTCCATTCTTTGACACATCTGTGATTACTGATCCTTACTCACAGTGGGAACAAATTCTTCCTAAAGTGGAACTTGGCCCCAGTTCCAGACATCTATTCAGAATTCCGCAGTCCGCGAGGGTCAACTACGTCAAACTCAACATGTACCCAGACGGCGGTATTGTGAGTATCTGCGAATAACATGTTTTCCAGCTGTGAACGCGAACTATTCCCCGTAGGCCCGCTTCCGTGTATATGGACTTGTGGCACCTGTTTTCCCGGCTAGTAAATCAGCGTTGTTTGACCTCGCACATGCTTTCTCTGGTGGACGAGTTGTCTTCACTTCGGATCAGCACTTTGGCGTCGGCTCAAACCTGATACTTCCTGGTAGAGGTGAGCGAACATCGTGCCATGTCTGCAGCGCAGTGTGGTCATACCTACTATTGGTAGGAAAAGACATGGGCGACGGTTGGGAAACCAAGCGTAGCCGGCAGAAAGGCCACAAAGACTGGGCGATTCTCAAATTGTTAGTCATGTTTCATTCCCATCATCGCTCGGCTACATCAGTCCTCGATGCGATGCGAGCCAGAGAATGCATATACTGATCATAACACACCATAATCAGAGGCGATGCGGGGTATCTCTCGACCGTTGAAATCGATACAGCGCATTTCAAAGGCAACTTCCCCTATTCCTGCGAGCTGCACGCGACGGCGAGCGACGCGCTCATCCCTAATGATGCCACAGCTGATTGGACTCTTATCCTCCCGCGCACGAAGCTCGGTCCACACCGGCAACATTTCTTCCAGCTTCAGGACGTGGAAGGGAAGCCGTACACACACGTAAAAATCACAATATACCCCGACGGCGGCGTCAAGCGCGTGCGCGTGATTGGTAGTCGAGCTCCTGTTGGGAACGGCGAAGACGCTCCCGGCGGGGTGGATATCACCACAGATATGACAACGGACAACGCTGCTGTGCCGTCGGACGTGACTTCCGCGACCGGCCCCACTGGACTCATCATACCCGCGCTGCCGCTCACACCTGAGGCGTTCGCGCCTTTCGGCCAAGTCGTCCAAGCATATGCTGACGTGAACGCGGTGCCGTCCCCCCGGACAACACGGATAACAGGCGCCAACCAAGGCACTGCAATCAAGTTTCATAAGCTTGCGCTGCTGGAATCATCGTACCCTGCCGGCGCTGGCGCAACTGCGGGACTGTCCGTGTACCGCTGCAATCCAATCGATGTACTAACGGGCGGGTTGTGGACGGTTAAGCTGCTGGAGAGGCACCCTTACACGAACCAGGCGTTCATACCGATGGGCGCCGGGGAGGAGCTGCCGCAGCCGGGAACTAGGTATTTGGTAATTGTCGCGCTAAATGGGGAAGGCGACAGGCCGGACTTGGCGACAATGCGAGCATTCGTTGCCCATGCCGGGCAAGGCGTTGTGTACAACACAGGGCTTTGGCGTGAGTACCTATGCAGTGCTGAGGCGTGCCAAGTACTGACTGCCACCCGTTGCAGACCACCCTATGGCCGTGATTGACAAGGTGGGTGCAACGGAATGTGCTGTCATTCTCACTATTGAACCTCGTCTTAGGCAATGGATTTTACCTGCGTGGAGACACAGATCGGGGATGGAAGCGATGCAGACTGCGAGATCGTGAATTTGGACGAATCATCTGGACACTACAGTGTGCAGCTGCCCATCGCTTTGTAAAGGACAACTTGAAGGCCAAAGAGCAATCGTGTAATGTCTCTCAAGTCGTGGGGATACAGACATACTGTTACAAGCTCCCCAAATGTTATATCATACCGGAGAAAGGTGGTCGCGAGAGCCATTCCGCCTTAACAAATTCGCGCGTTCCTGATAATTCAGACGCAAAGTGGAAAACGTGTTGCTCACCTGTGTCACGATGCCGGGATCAATTTTGTCGGTAGAGGCGGTTTGCGCATGTTATGTGTGGCCTAATGTGGGGAAGTGCCAGCGTGCTGTGGCGGGGCGTCTTCTCCGGAATCGGGGAAACTGGGACCGATCACACGCGACGCCCGATCGATCGTATACACTTTTCGTTCCGTCCGCAAAATTCGCGTCCACGGCACTCGACGACCTGCAAAATTCACGACCTAGCTGCAGCTCCCTTTCATCATTTGCTCCAAAAGCACACAGGCCATGCCTGGTCTCACGTCAATAAGGACATCTGAGGGGAAAATTGAGATCGTAAACCAGCTCCTGCTGCCTCACACTACAGAATTCATCGAGATCAGCACAATCGAGCAAGCTCACGATGCGATCAAGTCAATGAAGGTGCGCAGCCGCTATACTTCCTCCAAATTAGACTTCCTCATTTGTCAGCTGGTAGATTCGTGGTGCCCCGGCTATTGCTTCCCTAGCCGCCCTCACCATCGCGTCACACCTGTCGCGCGCATTACAGGCAGACCCATCGCCAGACTTCTTGACGTCCCCTCTGACACTGCAAGAACACGTTGAGGGACATCTCTCATATATCAACACTGCGCGCCCCACTGCGGTTAACCTTGGTGCAGCGACAAGACGACTCTCCAATATCCTCGAGCAATCTGTCCGCGCCGGAAAGGATGCTCGTGCGATTGCAGAAGACTTGATCAGGGAAGGGAAGGAAATCGATGAGGAAGACGTCGGGAGAAACAAACAGATGTCAAGACATGGTGCCGAGTGGCTTCTCGAGCAATGGGCAGCGAAGGGCTTGTCTGGCTCAAATCTCAATGTCATGACCGTATGCAATACTGGATCTCTGGCGACGTCGGTATGCAACCCGTGTCATAGTTATCAGATAATATCTCCTTACAGCTTACCGTAGGGCTACGGCACTGCTCTTGGCCTCATCACCCACCTTCATGAAACAGGACGATTACAGCGCGCCTTCTACACGCAATCAACACCATATCATCAAGGCTCACGGTGGGTAAAGGTTTGGCCAAATATGCAGGCTGCGGCTAATTTAGTTTCAGACTCACCGCGTTTGAGCTTCAAACTCTGAATATACCATCCACGATGCTCTGCGACAGCATGGTCGGATCACTTTTCCAAAGTCATGGCATCCATGCTGTAGGTCAGTCGACACATTCCTGTTCTAGCCTATAGTTCTCAGGCATTTTCTTGATAGCCGTCGGAGCGGATAGAATAACGAGGGACGGCGACACCGCTAACAAAGTGCTTACATTTCGCTCGTCATGATCACGACATGGCTAATCCGTTCGCAGGTCGGAACATACAACGCGGCGGTTCTCGCTGCGAGACACAAAATCCCATTCATCGTCGTTGCACCGGTCAGTACGGTTGACCTCGACATCGCTGATGGGAGCTCGTGAGTCCCGAACCGTTCAGCCGTGCCGGCGCTGCTGATCTAGGCTGTGTATTAGCATTCCGATTGAACACAGGCCCGCTCTGGAGGCGTGTGTGGTTCGAGGCGCTCTGTATCCCGTGCGGACCGATGCTGAGGGCCTCAAGGAGCAGGCAACGGTGATGATCACTCCCGAGGGTCTCGATGGCGTATACAACCCAAGCTTCGATGTTACTCCTGCCGAACTGATTACCGCGATCGTGACGGAGAAAGGAGTGGCTGTTAAAAGAGATGGAGAGAGCACGTTCGACCTGACAAGTATCGTATGACCACGCGGTCTCTACATGAGATAGATAACGCGGGAAAGAGGATTCGAAGAAGTATACAATCAAGGTGGTGTGCTCACGTAGACATATGGGATTGTGAGTTCAGGTGTTCCTTCTGTTCCTAAAAGCGCGGCCTTGCGCGCTAGAGCCATATGCAACACAAGGTCCCACCGCCTCCGAATACCTCCTATCTATCATCGGACCCGCCCGCTCAAATGCAGCGTCGCAGCCAAGACGATAGTAACTACTTCGTGAACTGAACATTAAGGTACGCGATGAGCGGTGTAGTATAAGCTGTGTTCATGCACTGATCAACGGGATCCCGATCAAAGATGATGCACTTTGTTTCACTTACGTAACCTAGCATGAACGACGATTGAAGTGGCATAGGACCTATAAGCCGCGGACATGATTTGTCCGAGGGTCTCGTGGATGGTGCAATGCGTCTGCACTGATCTCCATACGCTCTGATCAAACAGCTTGGCAATCCAGAGCATCGTTTCGGGCGACCTGATGTCGGAAGTACGGGCCATCCCGAGACTTGCAGGTACCAACGCTGGCATAGCTACCGATTCCGCACATCCAGGTGCACATGCTGCAAGTAGCGTATGGAGACTCGCGAGCACTGCGATACCTGCCTGCTATAAAATGGTGGAACCTCACCATCCATTTTTTTCTCCCCGTTTATTCTTTCGTTCCTCCTTCAGGAACCAACCCTTTCTCATTTATTAGCCGCCATGCGCACCTCAGACATCTTCCTTACCATTTCGTCTTTGGTTGTCGGGTCGCTGGCCGGCACGTACAATATTGACAAGACGTATATCGGCGAGGATTTCCTCAACACCTGGACCCACGAGGCCATCTCCGACCCGACGCACGGTCGAGTGTGAGTGGTCATGTATGGATGCACAATGCCCATCCATTGACACTCTCAACGTAGAGATTATGTAACCCAAGCGACGGCGCTAGCGGAAAACCTTACTTATGCAAATGGTGACACGCTCATTATGCGCGCCGACGCCACGACAGTATTGTCGGCGTCGGGGCCTGGAAGGAAAAGTGTTCGCCTTCAGAGCCAGGATAGTTTCGGCACACACATCGTTATGTAAGTATGGTCCTGTACACTGTACGTCTCACCAGGCAATAATTTACGTCGCGCAGTTTTGATGTCAGACACATGCCTGTGGGCTGTGGTACCTGGCCCGCCGCTTGGGAGACTGGCCCCAACTGGCCAGCAAACGGCGAAGTTGATGTGGTAAGTACATACGTGTAAGGACCACACCACCCTTTGCTGAAGACTGCTATCCCTCATGTTCCGAACAATACGATCCGCACAGTAAGTATCGAACACGATAATTTTCCCTTCTCCCTCTAATAAATTATGGTTAGGATCGAAGGCGTCAACGACCAAGGACCTAATTTGGTGTCTCTCCATGTCGCCACCACTTGCAGTATGCCCTCCTCTGGCCGGGATATGTCTGGGTAAGTGCAGGCATTGGGATGCCACCATTAAATCAAACTGAGAGGTCCATATAGAACTGCTGGATCACTGAATTGTGATGTCAACACCGATGGCAACAGCGGATGTGGTGTCAACAATCCCACCTCCAATAGCTTCGGTCACGACTTCAACAATGCAGGTGGAGGTTGGTATGCTATGGAGAGGACAAGCGACGAAGTGAAAGTTTGGTTCTGGTCAAGACAGGACAGCACTGTCCCTGGCGATGTGCAGAGTGGTGCTGACGAGGTCAACACCAACAACTGGGTATGTTACCGCACTTCGAGTCAGTCAAAGAAAGGCTGATCGCCTCCCCCTCCCCTTCGTAATCTTCAGAATCAACCGGTCGCGTACTTCCCGAGCACGGACTGTGACATCGGTAATGAGTTTGGCAAAAACAACAACCTTATCTTCGATCTCACTTTCTGTAAGTCCGGATTCTAAAGATGCCCGAAACGATGTCTGATACTTGGAAACAGGCGGAGACTGGGCTGGTGGCTCGTCTTACGCTGCAGCCGGATGCTCTGGCACCTGTGTCGGTATGTATATGACCATTGTATGCTCTTCTGTGATGCTGAAGTACCTTTCCAGACTGGGTGAACAATCACCCAAGCTCATTCCATGATTCATACTGGGACGTCGCCGCTGTTCGCGTCTACACGTAACAATCATGTGCACTTGCTTCCGCATGCATAGTCACGTCCACGACTGCGATGACCTCGTCTTTTGGTGCTGTATCGCGGTTGATATACAAGTAGTTTTTTGTAGCCACTCCGTTCTTTCAATGTGTCGTTAGTGCAGTTTCTTCCGTTCCTCTTATCTATGCTTGTAGACACGTCAACCTGAATCCTCAACGTGCGACAAACGTTCAACGTACTTCTAAAGTTGGATATACTTATTCCGATCATGTCTAGAAATACCGCAGGGCGAGTATCGACATGGTACAGGTCCCTCTTTGAAGCGAGCAAGTATTTTTGTTCAGGATCCATCAATCTTGCAAATGTTATTTGTAGCTCAAACATCACAAACGTCAATCTCGGGCATCATATCTTTGCTACTTTGCGGGACGAATCGCCTCAAGGTACGGCCACTTATCGAACGCGCCAGTCGACAAGTATGGGAGCCTGTACGCAGATCCATTGCCCTGAGCAACTCGTCAGCATACTGCCCCCATAATTTGAGATAAATGTACGCTCACAATAATGCTCCCCGGGAACCCTACATCGAACGGCAGCACGCCATCTAGATACGCAATCTGCTCCAGACTCAGAGCGATGTTCAGCGCGTCGATGTTGTCCATCAGATGCTCGATTTTACGCCCGCCGACAATCGGGAAGACATACGGCGTCTTCTGCATGACGTACGCAATCGCCACGGACGTGATGCTCTTGGCGTTCACCTCGGCGGCGACCTTCTCAAGCGCTTGGCAGACTTTACGCTCGTCGGGCGTCCGCTTCCACGCGTCGTTCCATACCCTGCGGCCTGCACTCTCGCATCAGTCTCAACATCGGTGGTATCAGAAATAACAAGTAGCATACCCTTCTCGCCAGTCTGTTCCCGACGCTCTTCTTCCGCGTCGGAGCGGATCTTACCCGCGGCGAGGACGTTCCAGGGGGCAAGCGCCATGCCTGGAGGATATTCGAGTAAGCTTACGGGAAAGCGGAAGAGACGAGTACTGCGCACCTTCATCGCGAACCATTGGGATGATCTCGCGCTCGAAATCGCGCTGTAAGATGCTCCAGGCACCTTGGTAGATGACAAAAGGTGTCTTCCCTGTGAGTCGCGCATACATGTTCGCTTTAGCAACAATATAGGCTGGAGTATCAGAGATCCCCTGTATATCTGAGATGAGTGCTGCTACAGGCTTCTGGCTTCAAGTAAGACTACATACCAGATAGAGAACCTTCCTTTGTGTTCGACACCGCAATCCCAGTCCCACTGCGGATGAACCGTTAGGTCGTATGTCCTCCAAAACATATTTTACACCGACCCAATGCAGATAAAGAATATCAATGTACTCTGTGCGAAGTTTCTTGAGTGACGCCTCGACAGACAAGTATAGTGATTTCATGTTATTCCCTATGTAGTGCGTCTGCTGTGGGATGCTTTTATCTCAATTCTTTAGGTTAGAGGTATACTGCGAAGAAACCCTGATTAGCGGCCTACATATAAATTCTGGGGGCGATTACCCACCTTCGTTGCGACAACCATTTGGTCTCGCACGCACCGCGTCTCCATCCACTCGCCGATGAATTTCTCTGATGTCTCATCTTGGTAATTGTTCGCTGTATCTATGAAGTTGCCACCGGCGGCATAGAAGGCGTCAAGCAACTTGAAACTGCTCTCTTTGTCCATTTCGCCAAAGTTTTACTTGCCCAACTGGTCTCCGATGCTCATCGCGCCAAGACAAATGGGGGAGACGTGGATGCCTGCAAGGGGTGCAAGCTTGCGGTACCGTCCAAGCTTTGTCGGCGGCTCGGGCACAGGTTCCCATAGACGCAAAGGTCGGTTCGGCGAGGTCATTTTGGATCACGGCGTCGGCGAAGCTGCAAGAGCACAAAGATAATATGGCGCCGATGGGAGAATCTATGCGGAGGGTTTATATATTCTACTAGGGGACCCACCCGGGGATCCGGATTTACGAGTGGGCCGCGTGTCTTCT
This sequence comes from Postia placenta MAD-698-R-SB12, assembly GCF_002117355.1. NCBI lineage: Eukaryota > Fungi > Basidiomycota > Agaricomycetes > Polyporales > Adustoporiaceae > Rhodonia > Rhodonia placenta. Next base: position 2,572,040 of record NW_020169833.1, on the reverse strand, counting down.
CGGCAGAGTGCCTTTGCGATTGTCCGTCGTCTCATAACTGCTGACCAGGGTTCTCACCTGCGCGCTTTTCAAGTTAGTCTCTGACGATGCTGATCAGTGTGCACCGGTGTCAACAACCTGAGATTGTGTGCTGTGTACGCTGACGATTCAGGTAGATCTGACTTACCCTATTGGCCACAATGACAACGGAAATGCAAGTACCTGGGGAGAAATTTCTGTTAAGTGAGGAACCAGGATATAAGAGTGTAGAGCAAACCTTATGCTTATGCAATGCTCCCCGGTCATAAGCATAATACAATGCATGGCATCAGTCACCATTACCGATCATGGTCTGCGTTACGCATGATGCAATACGTATTCTTGCGGCATGGGATCGCTCGGCGTAACAAACCATGGATCTAACTTAGTGGATTGAACTTGGTCATAGGCGCTGGCAGTAATAAGTACATGCGTTCTATTGCCATCAACTGTGGCGCCGGTGCTGACGTAAGCGTCATGATCGACTGGGATCGACTTTCGCGCGCACGCGCTCTTTACTTACACACGCGACCATCCTTCACGGTTTATCTACAATCGGGTTTAAGTGCCGTCTCGACATATTATTCCATCACTACAAATCAATACACGCTTCTATCTCGAGGTATCAATGAGCGACACACGGTCCGTGCCCTCGACCCCTACCGTGTCCACACCAGCAACATCCCCTCCGCCCTCACCCGCCCTAGCACAACTGTCGCTTCAAGATGCTTCTGAAGAGGCCAAGGCAGAAGCAGCAAGGGTGAAGGCAGAAGCCAACAAAGCATTCACGAGTATGTAAGCTCTTGAGGCGCATGCCCTCGCTGACTGGTCTTGGATCAGAGAAGCTCATGGAATATGCCTGAACCGTAGGTCATCACTTCAACAACGCTGCAGAGCTCTACACAAAAGCAATTGAACTCAACCCGCGCGATGCAACGCTGTGGTGCAACCGTGCTTACACGCGTATCAAGCTCGAAGAGCACGGCTACGGTTTGAGCGACGCCAGTACGCCTTCCCTCATCCCTTGGTCGAAGTAACTATCTGACTGCCCATTCTTGAATAGCTATGGCAATCGAGCTTGATCCGAAGTATGCCAAGGCATACTACCGGTATGTGCAGAGCAGGTGTTGTGCCTCGGTACTGAATGTCCCTGCAGACGAGCTACATGTTATCTCCAGACATTGCAATATAAGCAAGCAATCGCTGACTTCCGCCGCCTGCTGGCACTTGAGCCACAAAATCAGCTTGTGCGCACGCAGCTCGACAGCACTCAGAAGATCCTGCGCAAAGCCGAGTTCGAGAAGGTCCGTGCAGGGCATCATGCGCCTTGCAAAACGCAACGTACTCACGAGGTTCATAGGCTATTGAGGTGGAAGATGAATCCAGCGCTGCTGTTAGATGTTACCAAATTATAGCCGAAGGTAATTTTGAAGCTTTGTCTCTGCCCGAATTGTCCTCACAGCGTCGTAGGGGGTTGTGATGTAGATAGGGATTACAAAGGCCCCAAGCTGCCTACGACTGAGGACGGAAAATTCACGATCAGCCTCGAATTTGTGAACCAGATGCTTGAATGGTTCAAGGAAGGCAAGGCGCTTCCGCGTAGGTGAGTCGCAGACCTTGAGGAATAAACGCTCCGCCTGACATGCCTGAAGATATGTATGGGAGATTGTCCTCGGCGCACATTCGCACTTCGTACAAGAAGAAAGTCTTGTGAAGTTGAACCTAGAGGATGGGATGACCTGCGATGTCATCGGCGACGTACATGGTAGGCTAGTCTTACGTGCGCTGACTACATCAGACTGATAATGTTTCCCAGGTCAATTCTACGATATGCTCCATCTCTACTCACTAACGGGACAACCGACGGAGAAGCACTGTGTTCTGATGAACGGGGATCTTGTGGATCGTGGTTCATGGTCAATCGAGGTTATCCTCACGGCCTTGGCCTATAAATGTATGAATGCCTATGGTCCCAACCCCGTTAATCTGACTATGATCTCACCCAAATGACCACTTTGCCAGGGCTATACCCGAAGACCATGTACATTAACCGTGGAAACCACGAGACTAAGGAAATGAACCGAACATACGGCTTCGAAGGCGAGGCAAAGCACAAGCACGGCGAGCAAACATACAAGGTATGCACGCCAATCTTGTTCCCTTTTTGCCGGCCCCTCACATTTTGCGTAGCTTTTCGCGCATGTCTTCACGACCAGTCAGTGGATGCCGCACCCCACGTTGTCCGAAGGCTCACCTTGTCTCCAGTGCCCCTTGCGACGTTGATATGCGCGACGAAGCCTCCATCAGGATTTGTTGGGAACGCGATACTATCGCCAGAAGGCAAAAAGCGCTACTTCGTCGTACACGGCGGTCTGTTCAGTAAAGACGGAGTTACACTCGACGATATCCGTAAGATTGAGCGGATAGGTCGTCAGCCGGGCCAGGAAGGACTCATGTGTATGTGACAAAATCCTCCTTTTCGTTCGCCCAAGCTGACATCTGTTTGCAGGCGAGGTGCGTTGATGCCGTTGCTTCTCTGATCTTGTCCTCAAATATGCTGCAAAGTTACTGTGGACGGACCCACAAGACACGCCTGGAAGAGGGCCTAGCAAGCGGGTATGTAACACGGTCCGATTCCGCTGGGACTAGTATTGAACATATCTTATTTCAGGGTGTTGGAATTGCATTCGGCCCAGACGTGACGAAGCGTTGGTGTGAAGCTAACGGCGTCACTGGCGTCATTCGCAGTCATGAAGTACGGCAAGGTAGGCGTCAGGCTTTCTCTATAAGAGCACACCCATCGACACTGTATATAGACGGATATGCGATCGAGCACGATGGACTGTGCACCACCGTAAGTCTGCCCTCTGCGATCTCTATAGTGGTGATCTTGACAACTCGCCTATAGGTCTTCTCTGCGCCAAACTACGTCGACCAAGCAGGCAACAAGGGTGCCTTCGTGAGTATTCTTTTGCTCTCCTTGAGACAGCGAATGTGACATCAATCGTGAATCCAGATTCGCATTGACGCGGCCGGCTCGCAAGAGTACACGCAGTTTGACGCGAAACCGCATCCACCAATGAAGCCGATGGCATATGTATCCGGTGGACTTGCGAATCTACTCATGTGAAACCACCGGCAAAGACTGTCCGTGCCTTGAATGCGAAGCATTATGTTGTTCGTTGTATTCGGTGTTTGACACTGGAGTCGGACGTTGTTCATTCTCGTATCAATTACCCTCATACATGACGGTGCATTCTAGGGCCGAGCAAATGTATACATATGTGTTCTCATGCAAATGTATCTAGTAGCTAGTAAATTGCAGAGAATGCGCAATGCCCGCAGATGTACAACGAATTGTCCCTCAGATAGATCTGGCCTGGGCAAATGCCCGACAAGCGCCTGTAATAACGTGAACATACGGGCGCTTACACATTGACCCATGCTGTCTCTCGTAGCGAAGCTTCTCTAACGAGATAGCAGAACATCGTATAACAGCTGAAACTTGTACCACCGCGGTACAGCTACGCCATGGATAAAACGAAGTCCAAGCTGGCTGCTTTCTTTAATGACGACGACGAAGACTCTTCGTTCCCAGTGCGACGGATACGACCTTCTTTTATGTCCTTCCGCACTCACCCACTGCTCTCTATGTTAGCAAAAGGAGGTTGACGATCAGAAGCGCTCCTTGTATACGCAGGGCGCCGCCCGCAAGTCTAAGAGAGAGAAGGAGAAAGAGGCCGCGGAGGCCAAGCGCAAAGAGGAAGAAGAGAATGCTGCGCGGGCGTACGCGGAGTTCCTCGACGAGTTCCAGGGCGAGCGCGTCGACAGGAAAAAGAGCGGGGCAGCGTTTGTGAAGGCGGGCCAGGAGGGCACGTATGCGCCCGCTGCAAAGGGCCGAGCGACGAGCTCGCAGCCACTCCGGGGATTCGAGCGAGAGTCATCGGTATGTAGGCGAAGTTGCTCTGCCGTGCATCTGCATCTAAACTTGACCGTTTCTCCTGAGCCAGTTGCCCCCTTCGCCGCCGGCACCGGCGCCGAAGCCGAAAGGCAAGCGTGCTATGGACTCGTTCCTTGAGGAGATCAAGAGGTACGTGCGCTTTGGGCTGTCAGTCAAATTCCTGTGGCTTACCTGATCGCAGAGAGCAGGCAGACCGGGAAGCGAGACTCTCAAGACATGGTAAGTGGTTCTGGAGTACGCTGTCTCAGCTTAGTGAAATTAAGGTATGGTAAACAGTAACGCATGGGAGATCCGTCACGTCCATTGCAGGTGAGTGGCTATGGTAGTAAACTCAGTAATCGCTTCACCATATCTCTCCAGCGTACGAAGGCCAGAGCGGCAGCAAAGATCGCGGTGACCCTGAGGTAATTGCTCGTCCTGTATTTCCCGTACAACCGTATTGAAGCAAGTCCAGACTTCAAACGTTTTCGTAGCAAATCTCCCTCCTCATGTCACTGAACAAAGTCTGGGCATATTCTTTGCTCGCGTGGGCCCGGTGGGATCCGTACGTAGTTGTCCCAGTATTGATTGCCCTTGTCTCATGATTGCGTAAGGTTAAGATTATGTGGCCCCGAGGAGATGCTACGGTTGGGCCTGGCGCTGACATGACCACAACTCGGCGAACGAAGAACGCTGGACTCAGCGGCTTTGTATCATTCATGAAGCGCAAAGATGCTGAGGCTGCGTTGCGTGAACTAGATGGTTTTGATTGGGGCGGGTCCATCCTCCGTGTGGGATGGAGTAAAGCCGTGCCCATGGCCGCGAAGCCACTCTATGGTGGGCGTTTCCTTGAGTTGTATGTCTTGTCTAGTGCTCAAGATGATCATTCTTCAGTCGTGAAGAAGTCAGGTTCAAGGTCAAGGTCACGCTCGCCTTCGAGAACAAGGTCACGATCGAGGTCGAGGTCAAGAAGTAGAAGCCACTCTCGTGGACGTGACCGAGCTGAACATCGTTCATACTCCCGCTCTCGATCACGCTCTCGTGAATACGAGCCATTTGGCGGCTTCCGGTCTGGGCGGCGTTCGCGCTCCAGGGACCATGACCGTCCAAGGTCCTATTCGCGTCACCGCGACTCCCGCCATCGGTCATACAGCCGCGACCGCCGGTTCGACGGTCGTTCGCCGCTACGGCGTTCACGGAGCCCTCGCGCGCAGCTTGCCATTGAAGCAGATGAGACATCGGATCAATTCATTCGGCTCGTCGCTGCAGAAGTCAAGGGTCATGACATGGAATATGAAGACTCTTTGCGCGAACGCGAGAAGTCAAATCCAATATACAGTTTCTTGAAAAGCGAGGCAAGGATATTTCTGCTAGTCCCAGAGTCAGTAGGCTGATGCCTTCATCTGCTCTGCAGAGTCGAAGGAACAGATTTTATCGGTCACTAGTGGAAAGACGGGATCCCATTGAGCCTCAGTTTGAGGACGACGTATGTTGTCTCATCGCTTCTCAAAAATGTCAGCTCACATGGGTCGCTGCAGGGATATAACTCTGTCTATTCGACTGATTCTGGAGAGGAGTCTGAGCGAGAGCGTGGCCGTAAGAACGAACTTGGCAAATTGGCACGGCGAAGATTCGAAGCTATGCTTCGTGCTCTGACCGGAAGACGCGGAGAGATTGCCCGCTGCATGGCCTTCAGTCTCGAACATGCTGAGGCAGCTGGAGAGGTAGGTTGAGACATCAGCAGTAATGTTCTATGGACTGAGTATGCCCTAGGTTGCGGACATCATCATATCATCTCTCGTTGTGGACGTCACACCGGTGCCACGCAAGGTAGCACGCCTACATCTGATCTGCGATATCTTGCACAATTCCGCTGCCCCTCTCCCTATGGCCTGGAAGTTCCGCCAGGAGTTCCAGTCACGGCTTGGTCTTGTGTTCGACCATCTCTCCACGATCTACCATTCATTCCCCGGACGTATAACGGCGGAGACGTTTAAGAAGCAGATCACTAGCGTCGTAGACATCTGGGAGGATTGGATAGTGTTCCCGCCTGACTTCACTGCCGAGCTACGCGCACGGCTGGAGGGCTCGACTATCCAGGAACCCACAAAAGAGGAGGAACAAGTTGTAAGCGAGGTGAAAGAGACTACCCCCGCGTTCACAGCCAAATTCAAAACGAGTGCGTTCAAGCCGGCTGAAGAAGTAGCTGCCGTACTGCCAGTACCTGATTCCGACGATGGAGAACCCATGGATGTCGGGAGCGACGATGATGCCGCATCGGCCGCTCCGATCGACGACGTCGATGGAGAGCCCATTGATGCTGATATAGATGGCGAGCCCATTGACGATATCGATGGCGAACCTATCGACAGCATGGATGGTGTTCCAATGGTAGATGACGACGTTGATGGCGAACCTATGGAGAAGGCCTATGCAGATGGCGAACCAATGGACGACATCGATGGGGTACCTGCTGACATCTAGCTTCATGGGACTCAACATGCATTGCTGTGATACATGCTGTATATTTGCATTTGCTTCAATTACGATTACTTGTGCTATATAGCGATGCGCGACGACTGTGGTATATCCGAAAGCTAGCGTGTGAGATGACCTCCAACATAGACCTATGAGAGCTCAAGGAGACGAGCATATAATGTTTTTAAGCATCGCGACGACCTCGAGGGCGGTTATTCGTTGCGGTTTTGAGGATAGCCTCCTTAGCCGCTTCAATAGCACTCTCAGATCCTGAAGACAAGCAATGTCAGGAGAATGGTCGACCACAGCCCAAACAGACGTACCTATGATCGTGATCGTGGTATCTTCGCGGCTCACAGTGATATCAGCTCCCGTCTCGTTGCGCAGTCGAGCAACATTGGAACCCTTTCCTCCAACGATTCTTGGGAAAGACGAACGATCGGGGAGCGTCAAGAAGCCCACGTGCGACATCGTTTCTGCGTGCTCGATGGCGTCCTGCGTTAGCTTGAGAGCCTTGTCCAGACTCTCCTGGTCACGAGCCTTGAAGGTCCACTCTGCCTCCCCTTCCTCGGCATCCTGATAGTTAGGAACGACCTGCCACTGCACCTCAGGATGACCGGCAGCATCATCCGCGTCATCAATACGAGCTTCCGTGGGTCCGGCCTGAGGATGAGGCGGCACAGCAGGCTTCGAGGGCATCCTCGATAGCTCGGTCTGTGTGCCCATGAAACGCAGCGTCCTGAAGAGGTTGCCCTGCTGAGTTACAGCATGGTGATACTTGAGAGGCACAGTCATTGTACCGGTCACAGCCTCTGGTGCCGGTGGCTTGATCTGAGTCTATAACAGATGTAAGCCAAAAGTATTGCAGGTATCTTGAATTCGTTACCTTGAGCTCCTCTACAGCTTTCAGGCACGCTGCCCGTGGTCCAACCACTTTCACGATGTCAGCAGGATCAACACCTTCCAGATCTGACGCGTTCGCGGCCTCGCCAATTGGGTGATATGACCGAGAGCCGGGGAACTGCACCTGTGCACCCGTGCGATTCTGAAGTTCGTTCAAATGCTGTCCGCCCCTGCCGATGAGCGTACGGTGCTGGGCAGCAGGAACCTCGACAGCTAGCACGACGCGGTCGCGGAGAGCGGCGACTGTCGTCTCAAGTTCGGCCTTGAGCTTCGCGACTAACTTAGGCTCACCGCGTAGGCGGACCTCGTCAGATGGCTCGCCTTGACGAGGGCTGCACGGCCTGTCAGTAACAGATCCAGGATGGCAGTGACACTGAAGCTCACAATCTGACTAGGCCCGCCTGGGTTTTGGAGTCGGTAGGACCGCCGCAACGAATGATGAGCTCCTTCAGACCTTGACCACCGGCACCAATGATCGTACGGTGGAATCGGCTCTCAATGTTGAGAGAATCAGTTGTCTCCTCGCCGACCTGGTCAGAGATTTCCAAGATCGCCTCCTTCGCGTCCGCAATGGCTGTTTTTGTCCCACGGACGGTGATGTTGGTCTCTTTGTCATCTATCACCCTGTCGACATCGATCTGTACGCCCGTCCGGTCCTTAATTTCATTGATGGTCGCACCGGACTTGCCCAGGATGCGTGCGACAGCTCGTGAAGGAACCGTGAATTTGATTTCATGGTTCGATTCCTTCTCGAATTCGACGGCCTGTACTATCATTCCAGTAGCTGCCATGTGTGCAAGAATTTGACAAGACTTACATCAGCCAGCTCAGACTTAGCATTTGCAACACCCTTCTTGCCGCCCTTGACTAGGACTTCATCGGGTTTCAAAGGCTCTCTAGTCCGGCCATCACCATTGTCGGGGGATTCTCGAGGGAAGGTGATCTTGACATCATACTTCTCTTCGAGGCGGATCACATACTTGCCACTGGGACCAATCAGGCCTGCATGGTACTTGTGCGGAATCTTAAGTACTTCAGAGGTTTCGTCGGCCTGTGAGCATATTAGTTGTTGGGTCCCATAATATGACTGCAAATTATCTCACAAGCCGGTCGGCGGTATTGGTGATACGTCTCTTGGCTTCTTCGACATTTTCCTTGCGACCGACGATCTTCACAACGCTTAGTATCACGCAATTCCGGTTCAAAATCAACGTACCGTGACGCGGGATTTCGCGTGGACAGCCTTTTTTTTCTTACTGACTTCCTTCTCCTTATCGTCCACGTCGTCCGCAAAGTCGATCTTGACCCCAAGTAAGTCCCGTATTTTGTTGACGCCAGCGCCGCCCGCTCCAACAATTCGACCAACGAACTCCTTGTCGATAGCAAACTCGGTTGACTGCGATATATGCAGTCGGAGAATGAGCAAAGATCAACTCGACTAGAGACGCCTATACGCACATAGCTGCTCTCAATCTCATCGTTCTTGGCATCCTCGACGATCTTGAGGATTGCCTTGACAGCACGATCCACATCCCCACGTATGCCGCGAACGCGGATGACATCCTCTGTCGACGCATCGCTTACCTCGGCTCCGAACTTGATCGAGAGCGTCTTGTCCTCGCCGATGATCCTGATCGAGTATATGTCGGTCAATGAAGTATACGTGAGAATCTGACTTACGCGTTCAGGGTAGTCCCGCCTCTGCCAATGACAGCCTCATGCCACTTCTTCTCCACCGTGATGGTCTCTGTCTTGACATCGGCGGCGTCACGAGCCAGCTTTAGCAGATCCTGCTCTACATCCTCAAGGCTCTTCGCCTTATCCACTGGAGAAGGGGACGCAGAGGGGGAGGTGGGGTCATAAACCAGGAGCACTGAAGATAGCTCTGCAGATTCGGGCGGGAAGAACACCAGGACATTGTGCACCTCATGGAATGCCTTGATCCTTCGCTCGCATACGGACATCAGCCTACAGAACTCATCAATAGAGAACCAACGTACTTCTCAGCATTCTTGTGCGAGTTGATGATCGGCTGTACCAGCCAGTCGATCTGAACGTCCTTCGTGGCCCCGATGAGCTTTCCGATGAGCGCTGAGAACTGGCTAACAGCTGCATCCACCGCAGGCTTGTCGCCGACCATGTCCACGTTCAGAACCGTGGCCTTGTCCATGGCAGATAGCGGCGGGGTGTACACCGAGACGCCAGGGTTCGCATCACTGAGGGTCTGGGCGAAATCAACGCGCGTGATGTATGTGAGCAGCTGGCGTGAGGTCGCGATGGGACCGGGGAGAGGGAACTCGTGAATGTACGCCGAGTTTGCCTTCTCCATGACCGCCTGCACACCTCCCGCCAGCTCCCCCTGCTTCCCCCATACAACGATCTCCTCGCTCGCTTCCTCGGGCTTTGGAATGAGCACCGCACACTTGCTTTTTGCCATCACCTCGTCCGCACCGCTGCCGGTCAGCAGCCGGTGCTGGCGCTTGGGCAGCGTCAGCTTGAGCTGAGAGACTTCACCCGTGAAGTACGCCATGGCAGAACGTATCTTTTCCGCAACGCGACCAACCGCGTCGTGTTCTCCGGTGACCGCAATCTCCCCCGTGTCCTTGTTAAGCACGAGCTGCACATCATTACCGTCCGCTGCCATGAACGAGGCACGGAGCGGGATCAAGAACGGCAGGATGTGTGCGGGGATATCGCGGACACGCTGCGTGGAGCTGGAACGCCTCTCCGCGATGGTTTCTTTCAGCATGGCCTGTGCTTCGTACGCTAGTGGCTGGGGGCCAGTAATAGTTACCGGGACCGTGGGCTCCTCTTCTTCGTCCTCGCTGACGGTGTGTGCCTGACCATTCCCGTTGACAGCAGGCAGAGTGTCGCGCCGCGGAATGTCGATCCTCACACCGGTCTGCTCTCGCACCCTGATGAGGTTTGCACCTTTGGCACCAACAAGGCTCGGGATAGTAGACACTGGAGCTTGCAAAACCAAAGAGACCTAGAGTCCACATAAGCTTGGATCGTGCTTGCGTGCAGTGAAGCCATCATGCTGTCCCGAGCACGCGCAGAACATCGACCAAAGCATACTATGCTAAGCACCGGCAGGCAGAGCCCGTACCGCTCATGAGTATGCGTACATCGCTTTGGATAGTTCTTCGCGTGTTCGAAGCAGAGTGACTGTTCATGACCTTCAGTTTAGATATAGGGATACGTACAACAGGGCTCAAAAGTGCTAGCAGACTGCGCTTGGCCTTGTCAAGATCCTTCTGGTACTCGGCCTTGAGGAAGAACGTGGTTTGACGCGACTTCTGGTTCGTAGAGGCCTCGATTTTGACTTTATGTTGCACCATGACCTGTTTCATAACCTGACCGAGAGATATGGGCTTGCCATCCCTGCCAGCGGTTGCAATGTCCGAAGAGCTCAGAATGAAGGAGTCCGAGAACATAATCTGCTTCGTGACCGCAGGGCGAATGCGAGGACCAGCTGAGGAGCCCCAGGCCGAGCCTGCAGGCTTGTTGGCAGACTGAGAAACCGGAGACGGCGCAAGAGACGGGAAAGCCTCCTGGGAACCAGTGTCGAGGTGACCGTTGGCTGGAGCCGGGCTCACCGCAGCCAGAGGAGTGCCATTGAATTCCTGGGCATCCTCAATCCCATGTTTCTTCTGCTGGTCGCGTCAAGCCAGCGGTTATATGCGGTAGACCATGGCACTAACCTGGAGTTCGGCAGCAGTGAGGGATTCAGACATAGTTGAAAGATGTTACGGGTGTCCGGAGAACGCGAAGCCTGTGACGGGAGAAACCTGGCGATACGGCCGAGTAACGAACCGGTATCGCGACGAGTGGTGGAGTAGAGGTATGCTGGACAGCGGATACGTGGGCGGTCCCCAATGTTCGCTGGCCGAGGGTGGGATACAACTTCCATATTCGCTCGCTCATCAGCCTGGTGGCGGTACTTGCTCGTCATTTCGCACACCAAATGAGACACTCTGAGCAGCATCGAGTTGCAAGAAAGTATTCAAGATGTGCTGTAGGGATTGTTCATGCATCTCCCAATTTATCACAGCGAAGATCAGCCCGGATTGTCCTTCGATGCTGAGATACAAATACAACACGAGGCTTCACTAGAACATAAATACACACTCAATCAGGCCTGATTGAGTGTTCATTTATCAGGGCTAATGGGGGCTAACTTCTCACTCTGATACCACCATGCCGATCTCATCCGCAGGACACTTATGAAGCAACAGTACTTTTGTTCGAATGATTTCCTGATTCGATTTCTTGCTGCAATCGTCTGATTCAAAGTGTTCTTAGTCCAGAGCGACATATTTGCAGCCATTCGATGCGTGTAACAAGTACATTACATCGACTAGAGGCTTCTAGGGTGGTGAACGAGACTTGGCGTTAAGTCCCAGACGGGCCTCGGGCGAGCCTCGGGGAGCGCTTGCATACGTGTTCAGTCGTCGACATCATTTCTGACTACTACTAATACTCGGCTACACTACTTCCATTCGCTCTGTTTTCCAGTCCCTCGACAAATCACATAGACTCTCCATACAACTCGTCAATGCTCTAATGTTGCCACAGCACTTATATGCCGTATTTCTGGGCTTCCTCGTCGATCCACTCGCTAGCGCCCGCGCATATGTACGAGCTACACAATTACCGTCCTTCCTGTCCAACACTGTAGCCAGGACGGAGCAAGTGCAAAACGTCTTGCAGCACCAGCCGGCTAAGGATTCTACTTGCAAGCAATATGTGCGCAGCGCCATGGTTCGGTTGCACGCTGCTAACTCTAACCAATTCTTAGCTAACAGGCCCCATAGAGACTACACTCTGCGATTATGAGACCGTAGAGAGCGTCAACGATGAACTTTACGATCAGCTACACTCGCTCGTGGAGACACCATTCTTCAGATACTTCAGGGTACGCCATTTCCCAGTGTCTGTCAGTCTGAACTGAACGCATGCCTTGCTTAGGCCGACTTGTACCGTGATTGTCCCTTCTGGCAAGAGAATGCGTTTTGCATGAATCGCGAGTGCGGTATAACCACCGTCGATGAGGTTAGTCCTCTCCTATCATTGTATGTATAGTAAGTTGACGAAGTGAAGAGTGAAATACCGGCGAAATGGCGAGCTGCTGAATTGAGCAAGGTGGAGATGCCCCCAGAAGACGAGGTCCGTTCGTGCTGCATTTCTTCCTTGAAAATGACTGATTTGCCGACAGCGAACACGCCTACCTGGATGTTACTACCGTGATTCAGATTATTGTTTCCTCGACGACATGACAGGTTCGTACTTCGTCTGTTCATGTCACCTGGAGCTCATGTCCATCATGACGCTATTAGAGGGCGATTACATTGACTTGGCTCTCAATCCTGAACGCTTCACGGGTTACGTCGGGCCCTCTGCCCACAGAGTCTGGTCGTCCATCTACTCAGAAAACTGTTTCGGGCTGTCTGAGATGAATCTCCTTTCCGGCAAATCTTCAGACCCCGCGCCAGTCTCTATGCCAGGAAGCATGACTGAGGTCCTCAGTGAAGACGAAGCGGAAAGTCCGAAAGACTGTTTGGAGCAGAGGGTGTATTATAAGATCATATCAGGTAAGGTTCTCTACAGTGTTCGCGCGTAAAGGGGGCTCATGATGAACACAGGTTTGCATGCCAGCATTTCGACTCACGTTTGTCGCGAGACAATGAATCAGACCACGGGTGAATGGGTATGTGTCCCAGTTTGTTCCGTGCAATTAGCTCTAAATATTGTGATGCCAAATCTGCTCAGGGACCCGACCTGCAATGCTTCATCAATCGCGTTGCATCCTATCCTGAACGCCTGCAGTACATCTATTTCGATACGGTCCTGCTGCTGCGTGCCGTAGCCCGGCTCGGGCCATACCTGTCCGCGTATGACTACTGTGGCACGGACGCTCACGAGGGTGAAGCCGAAACCTTGGAGCGGCTCAAGAAAGTCATCGGCATCGCGCAGGCAGTTGGCAAATTCGATGAGACGGTGCTTTTCCGGGGGGAGAACGCCAACGTGAGTGCCCGAACAGACTAGTGTTCGCACGGGCCCTGATGCAGTGTGGTCTGCAGATCCTCCGAGAGGAGTTCAAGGAGCATTTTCGGAACGTCAGCCGCATCATGGATTGCGTTGGCTGTGACAAGTGTCGCCTCTGGGGCAAGGTCCAGACAACAGGTCTGGCGACGGCGCTCAAGGTGATATTTGAGTTGGATGAGAAGGCTCTAGAGTGAGTGTGATATCATATTCGTTCCGTCCAGTGTGCCTGACAGTGGTTCGTATTTGAAACTCCCAGCCCCCAAGCGAACCAGAACTTGCTACAGCGCTCCGAGGTCGTTGCATTAGTAAACACTCTGCACCGCTTTTCGGAGAGCCTTGCTGCGGTGGACGACTTTCGCAAAATGTGGGCGGAGGCAGATGCGCTGGAAGAGGCACGGCTGCTCGAAGGGGCAGCGTTCGCGGCAACAGGGGCACCGAAGGTGAGCGCGGCTCGGCTTCTTACTCCACCTGTCTGTTATTCATGATTGTCTATCTGCAGTCACGGCATTCACCCACGGCGGGCACTGACTTCGTTCCTGGTAACCTACTCCATGGTGTCCTAGAGTGGGTGCGTGCCTGCAGGGACGAGACTATGGGTTGCTTCCTTGGGCTGTTGGATGGCCTGCAAACCGTGTTCAGCACTGTAGGCAGCATCTTCAGGATGTCAGGTAAAGACCAGGTGCCGTCACGAAGTGAGCTATAACACACGGACTCAGGAGGCTCTGTACTATTTCGACCTATAGCTTATGCACGTATATTTACCGCACATTCTTGCATAGACTCCCAATTGCCATGACGCTGTTGACTCTGTTCGTTTTCTTGTCCCCATGAGGCAGTCACTGTGTGACGGACGTGTGACACTTGTGGCCTAAAATAGCACGCGTGTGACCTCACGGTAGCGACGGAGGGAGCGACGGGCTGCACGATACCTCCTCGTCGATCAGCGCTCTCACTCTCCTGTTCAGCGCTCAACGTCCACTCTCCCGTTCTCTTGCTCCCCCCCCCTCGCCGCCATCAGAAGTGCTCCATGCGGTGACCATGATCATTCTCGACGACCCCGACGACCTACAGAATCCCGACAAGCTCTTCAACGACGCCCGTTCTGTGGTCCGCCCATGCACTCCTACCCCCTCCCTCCCGAGCTACGAGTCCTCGCAGGCCTTGCAGCATCCGCGGCGCTCTACCAGCCAGGAAAGCCAAGTCCATCTCAACCCTTCTTCTCCAGACGAGGAGCAGGAGCAGGAGCAGAAATCGAAATCATGGTGGCCATTGCGCGGCAAGACGCGTCTACGCCGGGTGATCGTGTATGCCCTCGTGGTCTACTTTGTCATAACGGTAGCGGTCGGCGTGCCTGTGATCATAGTAGTAGGTGGCCCTCTGGTTGTGTGCTACTTCGCATAAAGTAACTGTTCACAGAAATTGACACATCGCAACTCCGACCGGCAAGCGTCATATTTAGCCCCCTCAAATGCCGACACTCCAAGCCTGATCGCAGATGGCAGCGATGCACCGCTTCTAATGAGCTCTGCTGTGGGGTGCAATGCATGGGTAGACCAGACTGCAACCGCCTCGTTGTGAGTCTCAGATTCGTATCTGTAGCCTTCTGGCTGCTCACCCTAGCGATAGCCTTCAATACACCGTCCCATTAGATGGGCTCGTCTTCGTCCACTCAAACGTCTCATATTCCTCAGATGCTCAGGTAGTAGACGACATATCGGGAACCCTTCTGGTAGGGGTCAACAGCGACCCCACCGTAAGCGACGGGATCGTGTCCGTAACTATGCATTACTCCGACCTTTCCCTGATGGAGCGCACACATGTCTGCCTGATGAACATATCTGGCAGCAATGGCATCTACCTCTACGTCCCATCAAGCCTCCCGCAAGAGGCTTCCCTCGTGTTCAACATCACCTTCCTCTTCCCCCAAATACCATCCCTGCACATCACGGAGTTCATGACAATGCTTCCCCACTTCTACCAATTCTACACAAACCTGTCTCCATATGTCACATTCGACAAGGTGAGCCTCGGCGGTGCGAGGTCGGCGGTATCTGTTGGGGTGAGTATTGCATGCTTTTGAGTTGCGATAAGGGGCTTATATCCGGCCAGTCAATCGAAGCGACCTCGCTTTCAGTCAAGACTGCACTCGCGGAGATCGAGGGGACCTTCAATATCTCAGAGTCCCTTGTGTTGGAGACCGTGTCTGCGTATGTCATTGTTTCGTGGTCCCCCTTTTTGCATCTAACAATTGGATCAGTCCTATCAACGTGAATGTCTCCCTTTACAATGACAATTCGTGTCAGCAACCGACATTTTTGGATGTTAGCACAGGCAATGCGTACGCATCTCGCCCATTCATATATGTTTCTGATCCTCATGAACCTTCTCAGCGAGCTCAATGCGAGCGTCCAGCTCTATATCCCCCCGTCCTCATCTTCTGCCTCCACCACGTTCCCTAATTTCATGACCAAATTCGAAACTTTCAACGCACCTATGGTTGTGGCGATGGAACACATGCCCGACTCTGCAGTTTCTACGCTCCAAGCGCGAGTTGACAACAGCATGGGAGCAGCGTTCGTCAGCCTCGACAACAAGTACAGCGGCACCTTTGATGTCAGCACGACCTTCGCGGATGCGGATGTCTACAGCTCAACAGTTGACGATCTCAAAGGTCTTGTGCAGCTCGACTTGGGTGTGTACAGGCCGACATCATCAGCGGCAACTGTCGGGACTACAGTTGAGCGGACTGTAGAGCTGGACACGGTCAAAACGTCAAGAATGACGGGTTGGGTGGGCACGGGTGAGCGACCACCGCCTCCTACGAGTCGGTTTAATTCGCAGGGCCGCATAGAGGTGATGTCGACGCTCAGTCCGGTCGCCCTACTTCTTGAGTCATAGCCATCTGACACATACTCCATGGTGTGAGCGATACTATGCTCGTGTCTTGGATGGTGTGTGTCCTGAGTGATATCAGGTGGGCGTGGTCTTGTCGTAGGACGGAGTGTCTGGCATGTAAATCAGTGTATTCCTAGTCAGAGGTGGAGGGCATGGACGGGCTTCCTCTGCGCATCTTACGATATCTCGTTGCTATGGGCATGCACCTTGCATACATACTACGTTTCGCTTTCTTATGGCTTAGTTCAACAGACTCATTTCTCGTGCCTGCTCATCATAATATTGTTATTAGTACATTCAAGAAGTCAGGCTTAGAGCGAGAAGACGTCAGAGTCCTGGGTTAGGGTCATTATTGTGATTGCTGGAAGAGATTCAGATCTTCGCTGTGTCCAGTCGGTGCTCACAGACGTCCATTATGTATGCTGGACTTCTCCCGCTTGAGCTTCTCTTGCAACCCCCCGTCGCAACCGCTAACGTTAGACGCTGTTTCTACGGGATATAGAGCGGCTTTCAACAATTCTAACGTTGAGGTAAAAATGAGTCATTTGCTCGATTGCGTGATTTCCTCACCATCGAACTGCAGTCAATTTTTATATCAACAACCATAGCTGCTATGTAGTATCATCGTGAACCTGGTCTAGTCTCGCACTTTGTAGACAAGCTCTTACTGCACTGTACCATCTGCCCTTTCGCCATCAATCACTATGGCCAACATTCCTCACGGAGGCATTCTGAAGGTGCGAATATATGCACGTCCTTACATCACGCAATCCTGATCAGTATACTGTCAGGATCTCATTGCACGGGACGGGCATCTGCAAGAGAACTTGAAGGCTGAAGCTGAAACGTTGCCTGACATCACTCTGACCGAGGTATGCTCGCTGATGCCAACTTCCGTCGCTCGGTTATTTATCCTCGTGTGCCATCAGCGTCAACTGTGTGACCTCGAGCTTATTCTCAATGGTGGCTTCAGCCCCCTCGAGGGCTTCATGAACGAGGCCGACTACACTAAGTGAGTTGCAGATGCCACGATTTGCGACTTGCACGGCGACTGAGAATTTCCGTACAGTGTCGTAGACAATTTCCGCCTTGCCGATGGCACGCTCTTCCCCATGCCCATTTCTCTTGATGTCTCTGAAGAGGATATCGTCCACCTCTCCATCGGCCCAGGGTCTCGCATAGCCCTCCGGGATCCTCGTGACGACCAAGCACTTGCGATCATCACCGGTACGGTCACTCATAACGGCCATTTTACGATAAACTCACTCTGCACGTTCAGTCGAGGATATCTACCGACCAGACCTAGTCAAGGAGGCCGTACAAGTCTTCGGCGCAGATGACCCAGCACACCCGTCCGTCGCATACCTCCGTAACAAAGTGAAGAAATTCTATGTTGGTGGAAAGGTCCAGGGAATCCAACTGCCCGTCCATTTCGACTACGTTGCTCTCAGATGTGCGTATACTGTCTCGTCCACATCGTTGAACATATTTCATATGACGCCAACAGACACCCCATCCGAGCTACGTGCGCACTTCAAAAAGCTGGCATGGAGGAAGGTCGTTGCCTTCCAGACGCGCAATCCCATGCACCGTGCGCACCGAGAACTGACCGTCCGCGCCGCCCGCCAACGACAAGCGAACGTCCTTATCCACCCCGTCGTTGGCCTGACAAAGCCTGGCGATGTTGACCACTATACCCGCGTGCGTGTTTACGAGGCCATCATGGCCAAGTATCCCAACGGCATGGGGCACCTCGCGTTGCTTCCCCTCGCAATGCGCATGGCTGGCCCCCGCGAAGCCGTCTGGCACGCGATCATCCGCAAGAACTACGGCGCGACCCACTTCATCGTTGGACGCGATCACGCGGGTCCTGGCAAGAACTCGCAAGGCAAGGATTTCTACGGTCCCTATGACGCGCAGGAACTTGTCACAAAATTCCATGACGAGCTATCGATCGAGATGGTGCCGTTCCAGCAGATGACCTACATGCCGTCGACGGACGAGTACGTCCCGATCGACGAGGTACCACAGGGTGAGCAGACCCTTGACATTTCGGGTACCGAGCTCCGGAGACGCTTGAAGACGGGCACGCCCATCCCTGACTGGTTCAGCTACGAGTAAGTCCAACAGGAGCGTATCTCGATCGAAGTCCATGTTTACCTAGCGCATTTACAGGGGCGTTGTAAAGACTCTACGTGAAAGCTATCCCCCACGTCTCAAGCAAGGCTTCGTGATCTTCCTAACAGGTCTGCACAACTCCGGCAAGGATACAATCGCCAAAGCTTTGCAGGTCGTGCTCAACGAGCAAGGCGGTCGCAGCGTCTCCGTCCTTTCTGGGGATAACATTCGTCAAGATCTTGATGCTCGTTAGTTGCCTCCCGTCACAGCCCGGCGATCGTGATTATTTACCGATCTCCACAGCCTTCAGCTACTCGACAGAGGAGCGGTCAAAGAATCTCCAGCGCGTTGCGTTTGTGGCGACTGAGCTCGCGCGGGCAGGAGCAGCGGTCATCGCATCGCCCATCGCGCCGAAGCAGTCGTTGCGCGGCGCGTTCAAGGACACTGTCGTCCATTCAGCCGGTGCTGGCGCGAACTTCTTCACGATCCATGTGGCCACTCCCCTGGAGCACTGTGAAGCGAATGACCGCCGCGGTGTCTACGCGCGCGCGCGCAAGGGGGAATTTTCCGGTGTCGCAGGTGTTGATGAGCCGTATGAGACCCCCGAACGACCTGATTTGACCGTTGATATCAAGACGCAGAGCGTACCGGAGATCGTTCACAGTGAGTGTATTCTGAAGTTTGGAAAGTGCGAAGCTGAAGAATGTGACCCAGGCATCGTGCTACTCCTGGAGACCAACTCGCTGTTGTAAAGATTCGCGGGACATTGACAGAAATGATGGACATGTCCGCTAACGGTGTGCATCAACAGTCCACGCATGCGGTGTGGTCGATTCTTGGTTTATTTCTGTACCAGTGCATAGACGGCATTAGAGGCTTGAAACGTTGCAGAAGTTCATCGTGAAGAGGGTGTAAGCGGTGGCGCACACATAATTGAATAAGGATGTGGGGGCGATCAACTCGTATTCGCGCTCAGTGGCTGTGGGACAACCGCTGATGAATACACGGAGACTGAACTATCTCCCTATGACGGAGATTGAAGTGTCTCCGGCATGGGGAGATATCTCTGGCGTCTAGAGATATTTCTCTGAGGGGGCGCTTATCTCCCTGAACGGGAACTCTATCACGTGCGGTGCGAGGAAAATACCCTAGTCACGTGTATTCTCCGCTTTGGGTAATAACTAAGAAATTGTCTCGTATAGTATCAGGGAATCTCATTATGGCCGGTTTTCGGCCTCTCACGGAAATATATTATTTACAGCCAGCGCTGGGGAAGGCGCGAGAGCGCGGGAAAATATGTTAAAAGCGTGTAAAACGCAAGCTTTTAACCTTAATCTGAGTTATCCTGATTTGGCAGCCCCTCAGATTAGATAACGATAAGAGACCGGACTTTACCGAAAGCTGATGAAGAGATCGGGTGATGGTGACCCAGTCACATGATCTCCCAAAGGGGACACAAATAATTTGAAACAAGCGCCTTGCGCCCGAAAATTGATGGAGGTGTCTCCACACGCCAGAGATATCCCCCCATGCCGGAGACACTTCAATCTCCGTCATAGGGAGATAGTTCAGTCTCCGTGTATTCATCAGCGGTTGTCCCGTGGCTGTTGTGAAGCAGGACGCTCAGGGCGCCTCGGCAGCAACACCCTCCTTGGCAACACCAAACACCCATCATGTCCGGCGTCCGCATAGCCCTTTGTTGTCCTCCTCACCTCGTTCCGTTCTTCCGTTCTTCTTATTTTAAGGGCACAGTCGTCCTCACGGGCGTGGACTGTATTGTGTGCATCGTTCTCTTACGCTCATGAAGTTCCTGGCGTCATCTCTCTTGCTGTACCTCTCTCTCTTGCTCGATGATCTGGCAGTAAGCGCGATCAGGATCCCATTCACGGGCCATCGAGTGCCTCATGGACGAACACGGACGGGATTGGAGCGCCTAGGCCGCAGGGCTAGCATGACGGGATCGACGCTGAGCGATTCGTCGGACATTGAGTACTACACGAACATCACGCTGGGAGGCCAGTCATTCAAAGTGCTCATTGACACGGGCAGGTGAGTTATGTGTCCCTATTGAGAACGGTTCTCGTGGGCTAACTCGCACTCTTAGCTCGGATTTGTGGGTAGCAGGCAATGTCCCCGGGGCGCAGGGCACGGGCAAGACTGCTTCCATCAATTACGCCATTGGAGCAGCCAACGGTACATCTTTACGCATGCGATACTTTGGAAGTCTATTCACTGTTGATACTTCGCACGCAGGAGCTGTTATGACTGCCAATCTAGATTTCGATGGATATACGGTCGACAACCAGGCATTCAGTGAGCACGCTTGTCGTGTCGACACCATATGGCGCGGCACTGAACACCATTCACAAAGTCAGTGTATCAACAGATGCGGCACACCCGGCAGGCCAGGGTATTCTAGGTCTCGGTCCCAACAGCGGATCCGAAGTTTTTCAACAATTCAATAGCGAGGCAGGGGATGCTACGCTGGACAGGATCTTCCGCCAGAATACTTCCACACCCAACTACATCACTATCCTTCTCGGTCGTACTTTTGACACCGATGTCACATTTCCTGGGGAGATCACAGTGGGACACGTAGTATCACAGTATCAAAATATCACCTCGCAGCCAAAGCTGTCTGTCGCAAGGGATCAAGACTCAGACAATCAGCACTACCAGGTTCTGGTTGACAAAAATGGCATCATTGGACCGGACGGCAATCCCATCCAGGCACAGTCCGTGGTGCAAGGCTTGGACCAGTTGATCGCCGTACTCGACTCAGGCTTCTCATTACCTCAAGTTCCTGCGTGCGTCGCCTCTTCACGTACTGCGATAGATACCAGATCTGACGGTTCGAATTGCAGTGCAGTCTCGAACGCTATCTACTCGCGCGTCCCGGGCGCGAACTTTACGAACATGAAGAATGTCGGAAATGTGTGGACACTCCCCTGCGACGTGGAACTCAACGTAACCTTCAAGTTTGAGGGCGTGTCTTTCCCGATCAACCCTTTGGACACGAACCTGGGAACGCTAACGACAAAAGACGCGAATGGTGATACGGTTTGTGCTGGCGCATTCCAACCTATCACGAGTGCAGCGTCTCCCGATTACGACATGATCTTGGGCATGGCATTCTGTGCGTTTTGACCGCAAATGGTGTCTCAGGGTCCGCAATTCTGACATCGCTCCCAATTCGCAGTGCGTAACGCATACATGCTGGTGGATCTCGGCGACTTTGTCGACGGCTCGACCTCACAGACGGCTGCTCCTTACGTACAACTACTCCCGCTCACTACGCAAGCAGAAGGACACGCGGACTTCGTCCGCGAACGTCTCGGTGGCGTCGACAACACGTCCGCGTTCCACTTGCTGCCTGCAGTTCCCAATACTAACAACGCAGGTACCAGCAGCGAGTCGTTTGCGGATAAGGTGAAGCCGTATGTGCCGTACATCATTGCTGGCTCCGTGACGGTCGGCATCCTCCTGATCGTCGCGTTTGCATACTGCCTGTCGAACAGGCGGCGGAGACCATACCAGCGTCTGCACGAGCCTGCCCCTGTCGGACTGCACCACGAGCAGCCTCCGTTCCCGCGTTACGAACGCCCACACCGTCGCTACTGATCACGCCATGGACATTGTGACATTGTCTGCTGATTGTGTTTTACTGCTGCTTTCTGCTAATTACTGTCGTTCACATGCACTCGTCATGGGACACTCACGAACACACATAAAATATTGTAGCATTGCGCATTGTCTCACCATTTAGGGCCGTTAATGGAGCTGCCTTATCTCTGCCATCGCTGTGACGGGACGTGTGTGGGCAAGTGCGGTTCACGAAGCGCGAGCAAGATGCGTGGGGGCTTCTGAAACATAAGATGTTGTGGTCAGCGTCGATGGGGATGATGTGCGCACAGGGAGCCGGATACGAGTAGGGCCGTGCACTGCGGGGCGAGGACGCCCGCTGTCACGGATGCTGTACAGGGTCTTCGCCGCCGCAGCGCCTTGGCCCCGGAGGCAGGCGCGGTCGCAGCCCCCGGCATGCCACCGACCATCGTCCTTTGTGACGGCGAGGACACGCGCCGTCACGCGCGGGCATTTTCGCCAGGCGCGCCGTGACATTTGTGACATCTGTGACAACCGTGGAGTGAGTCGGTCTCGCCTGGCTGGCCGCCGGGGTCGACGATGGCGACCGCTCGAGAACGCTCTCCCGCGTTCCACGCAGCCCGCGGGCCGCGCCGGCGGAAGCGCCTCAGGTGATGCATCAGACAAGTCCCACGGTGAACGGCAGGAACACGCGGCGTGGTGGGTGTCGAGGGTGGCGGTCGGCGGCAGAGACCGCGCGCGATGCCCGAGGCCGTTAGCGCAAATACGAAACATTCTGTGGGGCTGCGGGAGGCCGAGCGCGAGGACGGGGTTCTGGATGGCAGCGAGGCCGTGTAAGGAAGGAGAGATAAGGAGATGGGAGAGAGGCACGGTTGGGTCGGAGTTCGCCATGGCCAGTGACGAGCTCCTGCGATGTGGCCTGCCTGGTCCGGCGCACGCGTGCGAACCAAGTCCGAGCTGGGCTGGCGGCTCTGGCGCTCACAAAACCCCTTGTCAACGCCCCCTTCCCACAACCCTCACCAGCCCCTCCCCCGCCCCCGCCGCCGTCCCCCATCACGCAGTCTATCCTCCGCGACTACTCTTCCATGTCGCCCGCCGGCGATCGCGACGAGCCCATGGCGTCCACCTCCCATTCTCCCGCCGACATGAGCGATGACAGTGACAATTCTATGCAGCTTGACTCGGATGTAGACATGAAGAGGAACACAGACGTTGACGCCGAGGGCGAGGAAGTTGATGAGGATGAGGTGCAGCTAAGTCCGAAACCAAACGGTCACGCTTCGTCCTATATGAAGAACCGGGCGGTATGTGATCGAGTCTGAGGATCGACGGGGATGTGCTGAAGGATCTGCTTTCTTCTAGATAAAAGATGAGGAGGACTCGGTATGTCGGTCCTCTTTTGTCATCAATTCATACTCAGCTCGGATAACCCAGGGGTACGAAGATGATCCTGAAGACGACGAGAACGACAACGACAACGAAGAGGAGGACGCGTCGTATGCCGATGAGGAGTACGGTGCTCAGAAGAAGAAAGCGTCGAAGAAGAAGAAGGCTCCTTTGAGGCCCCGAGGTGTGTGGCTAGCATGGCCGTGTCATGGAGGTTCTCTAAATGCAACCTCTGGATTAGTTTCAACGCGTCACTCAGGGTCAGATTCAGATTCAGACTATGGTTCTCGCTCGAAGAAAAAGAAGAAACCCAAAGTTCCTCGGGATGAGCTACGGGTGTCTAGCAGGGGTGGACGCATACCAAATTACGTCGACGATGTGCAGGACTTCGAGCAGTTTGACGAAGAGGAGATGATGAAGAATTCGTATGTGGATCCTCAGGCCCCAATAGAAGAGATTGAAGCCGTCCTCGGACATAGTCGAGATGAGGGTCATGCTAGCGACTCGGAAGACGACTGGTACCACAACATTGTACGTCATGAGATGCTGCTCCTTTACATGGTGCCTGATTTGAATTATAACGGCAGCGCTTCCACATCAAGTGGAAAGGCTACTCGCACCTGCACAACACGGATGAGGTCTACGAATTCCTCAAGCGTTACAAAGGTCTGAAGCGGGTAGACAACTACATCAAGGCGTACAAGATCTACCAGGAACGCTTGGCTTCGCCTGAGCTCTCGCGCGAGGATAAGGAAGTTCTCTTATTGGACAAAGAGCGCGAGAAGGAGGAGCTCGAGACCTTCAAGACGGTAGAGCGTGTCATTTCACAACGCGAAAACGAGTCAGGCCAGGTCGAGTACTTTTGCAAGTGGAACGGGCTGAACTACGAACACTGTACATGGGAAACGCAGGAGGAAATCCGACCCATTGCTAAAGACCAATTGGGAGCCTTTAGATCACGAGAGGCAGAGGCAAAGTTCCCGTTCAAGAGTATCAGCTATCCCAAGAATCAACGACCAACATTCATGAAGATTACAGAGGACCCGCCGTATTTGACGGTAACCGGCGGACAACTGAAAGACTTCCAACTGACTGGTCTCAATTGGCTGGCTTACTTGTGGAGCAAGGGTGAGAACGGTATCCTCGCGGATGAGATGGGCCTAGGAAAGGTGTGCTCCTCGTGTATGCGCACTTAGCGACCTATTCTGATTTTGCATCGCGTCACAGACCGTGCAGACGGTGTCATTCCTCTCATATCTCTTCCATGAAATGCGGCAGTATGGCCCGTTCCTAGTGATCGTACCGCTTTCCACGATCACGGCGTGGCAGTCACAGTTCGCGACATGGGCCCCGGACATCAACGTAATCACGTATATCGGCACTGCCGCAGCGCGGGACGTCATCCGCAACTATGAGTTCGGGCCTTCCAACAAGAAGCTCAAGATGAACGTGCTCTTGACGACGTATGAGATAACCCTGCGAGATGCTAAGGAGTTGGGCGACATTAAATGGCAGGTACTCTCGGTTGACGAGGTTTGTGGCGTCTCACAATCTCCGCCGAGATAATGACGTTGACAGGTGTGGTGGTCTAGGCACACCGGTTGAAGAACTCAGAGTCTCAGCTGTATGAGGCGTTGACCTCGTTTCCGGCAGCGTCAAAGCTCCTCATTACAGGCACACCTCTACAAAACAACGTGAAGGGTTCGTAGACGATATAGCATTCGTGAGGTGACGTCTTGACTGATGCCGTTTATTCTAGAGCTTCTTTCTCTCATGCATTTCCTCATGCCGGAGAAGTGTAAGTATGTTTTCTTTCAATCTGGCTATATAGTCTCACACTTTGTTCTAGTCCAGCTCACCAACGAGTTCGACCTTGCTGATGCAGATCATGAGGAGAAGATCAAGGAGTTGCACAAGCAGCTCGAGTCTCTCATGCTTAGACGACTGAAACGTGATGTCTTGACGTCTCTGCCTACCAAGTCGGAGCGCATTCTTCGTGTTGAAATGAGTGGACTGCAGACTCATTTCTACAAGAACATCCTGACGAAGGTGAGAGCTTCTGTTCCTTTTAGCATACGCAGCGAGTTTTATGTTCCGACCGCTGCTAGAACTTTCAAGGCTTGATCAAAAGCGCGAACGGCAACAACAACATCAGCCTTCTTAATATCGGTGAGTTCTCTTCGCGGTTTTCGTTAGACATAACTCAAATCCCGCACAGCCATGGAGTTGAAGAAGGCCGCGAATCACCCATATTTGTTCGACGGCGCTGAAGCAAAGACGGACAACGAAGAGGAGACCCTCAAGGGTCTTGTCATGAGCAGCGGCAAGATGGTGCTTCTGGATAAGCTCTTGGCGCGGCTACGACAGGACGGGCATCGCGTGTTGATCTTCAGCCAGATGGTCCGGATGCTCGACATCCTGACCGACTACATGGTTATGCGAGGCTACCAGCATCAGCGTCTAGACGGTATGGTCTCGTCGGAGCTGCGTAAAAAGGCAATTGCGCACTTCAACTCCCCGGGCTCTACCGACTTTGCATTCCTTCTCTCAACACGCGCCGGTGGTCTAGGGATCAATCTCGAGACAGCCGACACTGTCATTATTTTCGATGTGAGCGTGCTTGTCGTCGTGCTGGGGACGTGTAAACACGTTGCTGAGGCCATTTTGCAGAGCGACTGGAACCCACAGAACGACCTGCAGGCGATGGCGCGCGCACATCGCATAGGCCAGAAGTCGCATGTCAGCGTGTATCGCTTTGTCAGTAAGGATACCATGGAGGAGGACGTCCTCGAGCGCGCCAAGAAGAAGATGGTCCTGGAATACGCAAGTGAGTCTTCTTGCAACGAGGTTTCCGCCTGGCTGGTGACGACATTTGTAAACAGTCATCAACCAGATGGACACTTCCCAAGCACACCTTAGCTCTAAGGCAGCCTCGTCGACAAAGGACCCTTCCAAACCTAACGAGCTGAGCAAGGACGAGTTGCACGCTGTTCTCAAGTACGGTGCGCAGAGGATGTGAGAAATCTATTGCATGCGAGGATCCACATGTGCTGACTATATGCGTCGCCTTTAAGCTTCGACAAGGATGACAGCCAGCAGAGCAAGAAGCTAGACGAGATGGACCTCGATGACATCCTAAATCGTGCAGAACACCACGAGACGATGGCTGCTCAAGGCGAAGGCGCGTCCTTGGGTGGCGAAGGCTTCCTGGCCCAGTTCGCGAATGTTAGCGATGTCAAGAACGACATGAGCTGGGATGAGATCATCCCCCTCGAGGCACGGCAGGAATTCGAACGCGAGGAGGACCAGCGAAGGGCAGAAGAACTTGCGGCGGAGGAAACTAACAACCGCAAGCGCTCGCATGCTCAAGTCTCGTATGAAGGCATGGACGTTGACCATACCGCTCCACTTCCACCTGCCAAGAAACCAAGGCATCCTGCCCCCCAGCGCAAGACCGCCAGTCAGAAGGCCATGGAGCTCAAGGAGCGTGACGTCCGAGTCCTCATCCGGAGTCTGCAACGCTGGGGAGACATCCGGCAGCGGTATGACATTATTGTGAGTGGTCCGTCTGCTTCACATTGTTGGTGTCTCATGGACGGCGTCGTACAGGTTGCCGAGGCCAAGCTCCAAGACAAGAATCGGGCTATGATCGTCGACACTGCGGACGACATCATCGAGCTTTGCACTCGCGCTGTCGATGAATCCAATGCTGAAAAGCGTGCTCGGATAGCAGCCGGCGAGACCCTCACCAACGCTCAGAAGAGCAAGGCGGTGCTTGTGACGTACCGGAATGTCGGCAACATCAACGCAGAGACGGTGCTCTCGCGGCATCGAGACTTGCGCATTTTGCATGAATACCTTCACGCCCTTCCCGACGTCTACACCTGGCAGATCCCGATTGACAACATCCGGCCGACGCTCAACTGGTCAGGGCGGTGGGGGCCGCAAGAGGACTCGATGCTGCTCGTAGGAGCGTACCTCTACGGCTTCGGCAACTGGGAGGCGATGGCGAAGGACGCTCGGCTGGGGCTCGAGGGCAAATTCTTCCTCGAGGAGGGCAAGAAGGGCGAGGACGCCGCGAGCAAACCAATACCGAATGCCATCCACCTTGTCCGACGGGGGGACTTCCTCTTGAGCATTATCCGCGAACACGACGAGAAGCTCCGTGCTATCACGACGAATTTGAGGAAGGGGCAGACGATGGGCATGTCTGCGTCACCGCCTCCACCCGTCGCGTCGACGTCGTACAACGGGAGCATGAAGAGGCGCGCCGAGAGCGAGGCAGTCGCTTCGGTTGATGAAGGGAGCACGAAGAGGCGGAAGCGGAGACCAACGCCTACCTTCACGGACTCGTCGTCATCGGACGAGTGGTACGTATTTAACCCTGGTCTGCTTGTTGGCTGCCGCTTATTCTTCTATGCAGCCCATCCATGGACGAGGCAACCACGAAGGAGGAACTGCGGCCGGTCAAAAAGCAGTTGGTACGTCTGCTCATCTGGCGACTGAGAACAGCACTCACTGAATACTACATCATATAGAAGAACCTCAAACTCTCAGGAGGCGACATGCCGCGGGACGACAAGGTTGCGATCCTGAAAGAGTCTCTGGCTGCTATTGGCAAACGAATCGAGCTGGTACTCATTCAGAAACAAGCCGCCGGGGAGGATAGAGATAGATGGCGACGTCATCTCTGGACGTAAGTGGTCCATTAGAGCGAGGCTGGTCTCGTCTGTGTCTCACCCCCATGGCTAGGTTCGTCACACTGTTCTGGCCCAAGAAGGTCAAGGCAGGCAAGCTCGAGGAGATTCATGCCAAGATGGTCATGAAGGAGGGCGCAGCACCCCGTGCGTCGTCGAGCGACGGCCCGAGCGCACCCAAGAAGCCGCGCCTGAGCACCAGCGCGACGAGCGTGGCCCCGTCGCGTAGCACTGGCTCGTCACTGCCTTCCGCAACGACAAGTTCGTCGCACGCCAACGGCAAGTATCGGTGATATGGCTCGTGGCGCGCGTGGTTATTTGTTCTGCTTTACCTGACTCTTGGATAATCTGCTCGCATACCCTGGTACTGTATCATTGGTCTTTTTTTGGTTTTCGGCCGTCTTGCGGTCCGAGTCTGCTGATGAAGGACGCCTAGTCGTGCATTCTCACTACGCTACGCATCAAGCTCTGTATCTCTGCATTCCGCTGTTCTGATCTTCTGTGCTCTCTTGGTCTCTGCGATGGCCAATGTGTTCATATCGTATTATCTCGTCTCTATACGCGTAGTAGTCATCGCTGTGTATCAGATCAATCCATTATCTCGCGACTTGAACTTGAATTTGAGGGGGATCACGTGTAGAGCCTCATGGAGGGATATGTGCAGGTGAGTGAACATCGAGTCTTTCGCTCGTTGACTCTTGCGCTGGCAGCAGTGGGTCAGTTGCTGGCTGCTCTACCTCCTCACACCCGCGATATCCCTTCCATGCTCATATGAACGCCCGCCTGTTTCATGGAAATCACGACCGGTCCTCCTCTCCTTCTCGCGCTCGGTGCACGCATCGCATTGAACTCACTGTACTTCCACCCCAACGAGCCTCCATCCACCCAAGACTTTCTCCTTAACGGCCTCTTCCAGGGCGTCCTCCTCTACACTACCCTCAACCAGCTCTTCCTCCTCGTGATCCCTGTCGGCTTTGGCATCGCTGCCAAGCTCCTCCTCGACTACTCCCGCACCTTTGACACCACCCAGGTCGTCTGCACACTGCTAGGGGTCGCGCTCGGTGTCGTGTTCACGGATGCCCTCTCCCGTGTCTTCGAGGACAGCACCACGCTCAAGGAGCGCGAGCGCACGGTCAGCACCACAACTCACGTACGCGAAACACGCGAAGCTGAGCCCGGGAAACGGCTCCGCCTGGTCTCCTTCGGCCGCAGTGGTCAGGACCGCACACGGCACCGTCGCGACACCGGGAACACTCATCGCCGCGACGACCGTGACCGTGACCGCGACCGCGAGCACGAGCGCAACCCGCGGCGGCTCGAGGTGCGTCCGATCACGCCCACGCTCACGTACGCGAGCACTGCGCCGTCGATCTCGCTCGACTCTGTGCCGTCCTCGATCGATCCCGACGGGCGCATGACGCCGCACGAGCGCGCGGTCGCAGTCCTGCGCGCACGGGCGAGCCTCGCGGACTCGGAGCGGCGCCGCTTCAAGGAGGAGCGCAAGTGGGCGCTCAGCCAGGGCAACTACGCCCGCGCGAGCCAGCTCGCGTGGCAGGTGCGCCGCTTCACCGCGCTCATGGAGAGCTTCCACCGCGAGGCGGACGCTAAGGTCGTCGAAGGTGCGTGCCCGCCGTTTCGGTGCTGAGCGGCAGCTGACCTTGGGGCTGGATTGGTGTCGGCAGCTGCGCGGGCAGTGGACACTGTGCCATCCGCGCCAGTACCTGCGCGCACTCGCCGGACGTCGGAGTCGAAGCGGAGCAAAGTTGCCCAGTCGTCAGTCGCTTTCCCTGGCGCGACGTCAACGTCGGCACCACCCGAACGTCAGCAGCCTCTGGTTAGCGTGACGGTAGGGACCACGCCGCGAAACCGCAAGCGGAGCTCGGGCACGATGCGGCCTGCGATACACGTCCAGGGTCGAGAGTACGTCGCTCGCTTTGAGAATGGCAGGGCTTCTCTTTACATCAAGGTACTGATTGCAGTTTTTTTGTGTAGGATCAATGTGACTCGGTAAGGCTTGCCTCCCGCCACTATGGGATGTGTTGCAGAACGGCGTGCATCTTGGCGGAGTTCATCTGCGCGGGTTTCGTGGATGTTGTCTAGAGGCGTGCAGGCCCCACCCCGCACGGAAAATTCCCGCCGTACTTGTGCCAAAACACTGGTAGTGTATGCTTTGGTACGGACGCAGGAAGACAGCTTGGATGGTCATATTTATATTTGGAGATGCTCGCTCGCTCTGGAAGTAACATAGTTGTA
Source organism: Postia placenta MAD-698-R-SB12 (assembly GCF_002117355.1). NCBI lineage: Eukaryota > Fungi > Basidiomycota > Agaricomycetes > Polyporales > Adustoporiaceae > Rhodonia > Rhodonia placenta. Next base: position 2,541,701 of record NW_020169833.1, on the reverse strand, counting down.
TAGTTCATGGGATGTGCGCCACCAGTAGCGCCTGTGTATTACTACTGTACGATTGCATGTCACGACTGTTTTGTGCTCTTCGTGGTGTGCTTGCTGCATATAATAACCCGTTGGTTGTCGGTGGTACGGGAAGGCATTATCTTGTTGGTTCGTAGCGACAGTCAATCAAGTCCAAAAAGTATCCCATGACGAAAAGACGTATGTAGGACACACGGACAAAGCAAGACATAATATTAGCGCAAAAGTACAGTAAAATATCCGTTACAGCTCCGTGTCGACGTAGTTGGCCATCGGGTCCTCGGTCATCCGGCGGTTCATTCGGTACGCCTCTGGAATCAAAGAGTGACATTAGCATGCCGTATCCATACAGCGTGAACGTCGAGAAAAACGCACCTAGCTCCTCCTGTGTGACCTCCGCGCTCGCCCCCGACACGCCCTTCTGCCGCTTGCCCAGCCGGTCGTCCCCGTCCTCGCCCCGCGCCTTCCGCTTGCGCTCTTCCGCGATCGCGTCGGCGAGCCGCTCCCTGTCGAGCGAGAGCTCGCCCTCGCCGAGGCGCTTTTTCGAGAAGAGCTCCTCCGCCTTCTTCTTGCGGTCGTCCGTGGCCTCTGCCGGCGCGGCAGGGCGCTCGGGCGCGGGCGCAGATGCTGAGGACGCCAGCAGCGCGCGGGCGCTGGACGCCTGCGCCGCCTCCTTGCCCGCCTCGCCCGTGCAGTAGGAGAGGTGGACTATCGAGTGGCAGCAGGCGTAGCCCCACTCGCCGGACGCGGGGTCGTACCACGAGCCCCACACCCCGGTGTGGTTGTTGACGTACACTGCGGTCAATCCGCGTCAGCGCAGATCTTTGCGGCAGGGCCGATGTCTACGTACCGTCCTCGGGGTACTTCGAGCGGGCCACCGCGCGCTCTTTGCCCTTGATGACCTGCCCCGTCCGCGAGAACTCGACGTACTCCTCCGTCTGGCCCTGCAGGAGCTCTTTCGGCGCCTTCTGCAGGTACTCCTCGCCGCCGTACTTCGCGAGGATGCTGACCTTCGTCATGTCCTTCAGCGTCTCCGTCTTGTTCTGGAACTCCGAGTGGAGAAGCTGGCCTTGTGTGGGGTTGGCGTTCATGTGCACGTCGTTCCCCCGCGCGGCGGCATTCCAGGCGAAGAGCTGCAGCTTCTGCACCTCTGGGGCCTCGCCCGAGTGGCGGAGGAAGTTGTCGCCTGCAAAGAGCGCCTGCGAAGGATAGCATTAGCGGAATGTGAGATGGAGAATGTCGACGAGCCCCACCTCCTCTGGGGCAATCCCCTTCAACGGGTTGTCTCGCATCGAACGGGTCTTAGGGTCGTAGTAGGCACTTGACGGGTCCAGGTTGATGAGGTACTTCGCCGTGTCCTCTCGAATGCGCAGATTCCGCACGGTGATACGGGTCTTGGTGTCGAGCTTCTGCCCCACCGCATCCGCCGCCTCCGCGTACTTGTCCGTGTCCTCGTCCTCCTCGTCGCTGCTCCCGAAATCATCGTCACGCCTCTCTGCCTTCTCCTTTCCCGCCTTCGCGACCTTGCGCACGGCCGCGAGGTCCGTCGTCGTCTGCTTGTCAATCTCGTCCTCGCGCAGCTTCTGCCGCGCGGCCTCCACCGCCGCATACTCCTCGTACACCCTCTTATGCTCCGCAGGGTCGTAGCCGTTCCACCGGTCGCGCTTCGCGTCGTACCCAGCCGCGACCTCGTGAATGACCTCATCCGGCACGATATCCTTGTTCGTGAACTTGGCCCCGCGCCGGCGCGGCCGCTCGAGGCAGTCCCGCTTCTTGTGCGTAATCGCGCCGCAGTTCTCGCATGCGCCTTTGCGGTACTTTTTCGCGGCGGGACCTGCCTTGGCGCCGCGGTCGTACCAGTTGTCGAGCTTGTCGGCGCCGCGGTCATAATCAGGGATACGTTGATGGCTGAGGGTCGGGGCACCGGTGTCGAGGTACCATGGAGCCTGCGCGATGTATTCTGAGCGGCAGACATCAGCAACATAGAGATTTGTAAGGCAAAAAACCACGCACGAGGAATGTGAGGGTTGATGGGCTTGCCCTCCTCGTCTAGAGCAGCTGGCGCTGTACCGGCTTTGCGGGCAGCATCAAGGTCCTTCTGGCGGCGAAACTCTTCGCGAGAGAGCTTTCCAGTTGCTGCAAACAGTTAGCTGATGAATGGGAAAGGTGGGCACAGGACATACCTGAAGCTGAAGCCATGGTGGATTGAGCCAAAGAAGGTATTTCGATCATTGGCGCCACTCCCTCCGCTCCTTAGTAAGCGCTGGCAGTAACGTCCTGCATAAGCTATACGACAAAACAATATATATGAGCACCATTAACGGCGATGGTGTACTTCATTCGACAAAACAAAAAACGCTCCTTCAGCGATGCGGTCTTGACAGTGACGAGATTCGAACTCGCGCGGGAAACCCATCACGGATCGGAAACGCAAAGGTACCTAAACGTGACGCCGTAACCACTTGGCTACACTGCCGACATGAATCATTTAGAGCAAAAGAATATATACAATACATTGTGGATAGAAAGTAATAGGGCGTGTGTGAGTATGCGCGTTTGTCGTTGCTACGGGCACGGTGGTGGTAAGGCCGTGTCAAAGACCGAGTCGAGGGAATGATGTGCGGGCTGGGCGGTGATGTGAGACGGGATGGCCACGTGGGATGAGAGGAGCGCCCATAATGCAGTGGCCAAATTTACGCGTGTGCGGAGGATTGTGCGCTCTGCGCCCTGTCTGCACTTCCTCATCCCCACCATGCACTCCATCCCCCGCCCTCTCGGCCCCAGGGGTCTCAGGGCGTCCTCACCGTCCCCCTACGGCCTCCCCGAAGTCGCTCCCCTCAACATCCGCAAAGTCAGTGGCACGGCGCCCCGCAAGCCCGCCCTCAAGCTGCCCCAGATCGACTTCGACAAAGTCGACGGCGGCGCCTTCGCGGGAGCCCATGCCGACGGCGCGCCCCCCTCGTACACCTCGCACTCTCACAGCGACAGCCCGGGCGACCTCACCGTCCGCCCTGACCAGACAGTCTCGCCTCACCCACGCCTGTCCGCCGCAGTAGTCTCCATGGAGAACATCCGCCAGACGGTGGAAGAGTTCGACGAGTGGTCCGATGACTACCTCGACGTCATCAATCGCCTCGGCGAGGGTGCCGGCGGCGCGGTCGACAGGGTCAGGGACAGGCGCACGGGCAGGGTCATGGCACGCAAGACGATCACGACCCTCGAGGCTCCCATGAAGCAGCTCATGCGCGAGATCAAGATTACATCCTCGACGTCGCACGGCAACATCATCCACTTCTTCGGCGCGTACATCTCGCCGTCCTCCAGCGAGGTCAAGGTCCTCATGGAGTTCTGCGAGGGCGGCAGTCTCGAATCGGTCGGGAAGCGTATGAAGGAGATCGGCGGGCGCGTTGGCGAGAAGGTCGCCGGGCGGCTCGCAGAGGGCGTGAGCGCGGCCTCTCTCATCGCATGGCAACACACGCTGATACTGATCCCGCGCCGCAGATCCTGCAGGGTCTCGCATACCTCCACAAACTGAAGACGATCCACCGCGATATAAAGCCCCCGAACATCCTCCTCACGCGCGAGGGTGTCGTCAAGCTCTGCGACTTTGGCGTCTCGGGCGAGCTTGTCAACTCCTTGGCTGGCACCTTCACAGGCACCAGCCTCTACATGGCGGTGAGTGCCAGCCTTTCCCGCGACGCAGCTGCCAGATGCGATGCGGTGCGCGGTGCATTTTGCTGATCCCCTGCCCAGCCGGAGCGTCTGTCCGGTCTGGAGTACACTATCAGATCGGACGTCTGGTCCACGGGCATCTCCCTACTCGAGCTGGTCCAAAACCGTTTCCCATTCCCCAGCGATCTGGCCGCGATCGAGCTGATGTTCCACATTACGCAAAATGAGGTGCGTCTGTCTCTCCCAGAGCTCGCGCCTGCTCCGCCTTCTCCGTCTTCTGACGCTCTGGCTTCCCACGATCCAGCCGCCAGAACTCGAAGACGAGGAGGACATAACCTGGAGCCCCGAAATGAAGGATTTCATTAAGAAGGCGTACGTTCTGGGCCGCGCATATCCGCCCGTATGGCTCGCTCACATCCTTGGCAATCATAGGCTCACGCGGGACCCCCTGGTACGTCCGACGCCAAAGGACATGCTGGCGCACCCATGGATAGTCAACATCATGCTGCACGAGGTCAACATGGCGTCCTGGATGCGCCAGGTCTGGGGCTGGCGCAAAAGCAGAAAGGCAGGCGAGACGTAAGCACGGGTCTTCTCGACTTCCCTGCGCCGTGCCGCCGTCGTTATCGTGCTTCGCGACTCCATGGCTGACCTTATCGATGTGCCCTTTCCGCAGATCCTCGCGGCCAGGCTCCAGCCGCAGCGACGCGGCGTCGTCGCTCGACGCCACCATGGCCCACCTCTCCCTCGGTGGGGACCTGGACTCCGCGTCCGCGGCGTAAGCGTGAACACGCAGGCTCCGATACCTCGCAGGCCGCCTGTACCACCTCCGCGCATCGCTCTCCCGCCCGCCGCACGACTCATCACGCATCCTGATCTCCCTGACAAGTCTCGTCCGCCGCTCGGCGCCATCGGTCATCCCGTCTCCTCGCTGCTCACCTGTCTTGTCTTGTCTCTAATCTATTCCTCTCGTTTCCGCACGCACGCTCGCCCAAAACCTAATCACACATGCAACACACGCAAGTTTACTCATGTCAGCATCTCTTGTTTCGCCTTCTGTACTGTAGATAGATTTGAGCGCCAGTATGCGGGAGCATTGGACGGGCTGGACACCGCTTGCTTTTACCACGACCGGATGCTGGGTCATAGGCGGTTCGGGATGGCGGACGCTGTTTCCTCAGTATCTACGTGTACCATGTGCTTGTAATCACTCGTGTAGGGGATATATCTGGATTATTCAGGATGGAATTACTACTGCCTGGACACAAGTGGTCCGGATCTGCATGACCTTGCTTCAATTGCGACCTGACTAGAATAGTACAATTACATCCGGACGCGGAACCTATATCATACAAGACTTCTTCGGAGACAGCGATCGGACAACAAAAACACACAGGCTAACGACATACATATACAAGGCACACAGGGGAGGTTCTAGCGCGACTCACCCACGTATCATGGGTCCATCTCAAGATTTGACCACCAATCCACCGTCGATGCGTTCTGGACCGTTGGTAGCACGGAAAGGTGTATCCATACCCCTGCCTCTGCGACCTCTAGCGCCTCGTTTCTGGCCCCTGCCTCGCGTGCTATCGTGGCTTCTCGTAGATTTTTCCTTGACGCCCTGCTGTCCGCGACTCGGCCCACCCTTCTTCGGTTCTATATCCCCACCGCTTCCAACTGGATCCTTGGGCCTGGAACCAGGGAGTCTCACGGTGACTTCATGTTGTGCGTCCGGCTCCTCGTCGATCGTCGTGGGCCGAGACTGAACTGAGCCGTGCAGTGGGCTGGGAGTCCGCGGGTTACGGGGGAGGGGGCTTGGAGGTGAGAGAAGGAACTGAAGATGAGGCGAAGTTACAGTAGTACCAGATGTCACTCCCGGAGTGTAACTCCTCGTGCGAGGCCGTTCAGAGGACCCGGGAGATTGTGCCTGGCTTTGACAGGAGCTAAAGTCTTCTTCAGGAACAGAAGACAATCTTCGCTGTATGAGACGTGCAAGAGGGATCGAACGAGCCTGTTGGTGAGAGATACTACGCGAACGCGTTTGAGGAGACGTCGGGGAAGGAGGTCCAACCAGACTTTGAGGTTGACGAGCGCCATGGTGTACATTTTCGCGAGCGGCCAGAGAGGACAGCGGCGTGTTTGGAGGAGGCCTGGGCTGGAGTGGAGAATGTTCTGCTCTGTTCTTCTGCGTGTGAGAGACAGGGTTATGGCCTTGGCGGGTCTGAGCTTGTAAGTATTGCGACAGAAGAGCGATATCATGACTAGCCGAATTGGTGTGGATCTGCGCAGAAGGCGATAGTGAAGAGACATCGACAATGCCACCGAGGGCGTCTAGATCTAGTCGACGAAGCGGTAGAGTTTGTGTACGCTGAATACTATCTGAATGAACAAGAGCAGATGAGGCCTGTAAGAGACTGGGCGAGAGCTTAGACAATCCAAATGCAGAAAGCAACTCAGGAGAAAGCGCGGGAGCTTGATGCGGAGAGAAGGCAGATGTCCAAATAGGTGACGAGGAGTTCGGAGGTGTAGGCAGAAAGTTCTGTTGCTGTTGTTGGAGTAACTGTTGCTGCCGATACTGCTGAGCGATCTCCAGAGCAGACATGCGACGGGGCCGAGCAGTCTGACTGGTTTGCCTATGAGGTTCCAGGGTGATAGGTGACTGAGACGACCCAGAGTAGCCCAGAGAGTGCAAAGGCTGGCTAGAGAAAGAAACTGGGACGCCAAGACCAGCCCCAGCCACTGAAGGAGACAACATACTAGACGCTCTCAGCCCCTCCGTGGAAAGCGTCGTTTGCCAGTCAAAGCCGAGCTCGTCCCTTGGCCCATGAGTCCGCAAGTCGTTAAACGACTTAGAAGCTGAGTTATTATACACACGATATTCTTGGTTCCTCCCACCAGAGTCGCTCATATGTTTGCGCACAATGTCGCTCAGATCTATAGGCTCCAGACCAGTAATAGGGTACCGTGATACCTCTTGCTGGGACTGTATTATCGGTACGGGAACTTTGCGCTCCAAAGGGATGGCGTGTTGCGAAGACGGGTTGAGCTTCCCAGTCCTGAATGACGCATGTTGTAGAACGTCCGATTTAGTTTTTTGCATTCTTGGAGGAACATTCGTGTGATTCGTGGTAGGCGTTACGCGTTGCGCCATCTCTGGCTGCACAGCATGGGAGGTGGAATTACCGCGAGGACGGGCAGACGAGAGATCTTCTCCTTCGAGGCCCCATATCATGCGAGGTAAATTGTCTTGCTCCTCGATAATGGTGCCTTCAGCTCCCCTTGACAATAGGACAAATCAGCATGCACGCATGAAATCAACATTCGCTCACGTACGAAGGACAACGAGCATACGGCAAGGACAAGGGACCGTGGAGGGCTGGGATTGGCCGCGGAGGCGATTTAGCCCAAGTGATCCACCCTGTCGTTATATCGTCTAGATCAATTGCTGGTGAGTAGAGTTGACGCAGGTCTGACCTTCGTCTTCAATAGGAGCTGGAGTGCGAGCCCCATTGTAAGAGCCGCGTAAGAAACCTTCCGCCAGCTGATTTTTATTCGCGATTATGAGAACCGACTCGGGGGACGAAGGGGGCGAAGGCGTGTACGGCATATCTGACACGTGTGATTGGGAGCGAGTTCGCAAGTAGCCTTCTTCTGCAGTAGTGGTCCCCTTCTCTACGTCCGCGTCGTCCAGCGTAATGTTCTCTGAGTCTGTAACGCCGATTAATGGCATAGATACAACGCGAATACTCGCCCTTTCTAAGACCGCTTTGGCAGAGTAGGCGGAGACCGTCTCTGGAAGAGATATCACCCTAGAGCTAGGAAACTTCTTCGAATTTGACCCAGAGGGTCTTCCTAGTGAGAGTTGGTCACTGTATGCACGTACAGGGCCAGAGAGGGATGGTGCAGAGCTCGAGGAATGCGAGATGTCTGACTGATCCGTCGAGTGGCTATATGCGCTGTCAAACTGAGTGGAGGACCTAGAGTGATCACGCAGAGACGACCGCGCGGTTTCCAGAGAAACGGATGCATCGCCATTGTGCGACTGACCCGATATTGAAAGCGAGAGTTGCATCGCCGAGGCAAGCAGGTCAGAGTCAGTCTGAATGCCGCACTCAACATAACGTTTTTCGGACGCCATGGCTTACACTCGGCCTGCGCAGAGTGTCGTTCGCGAGATGCAAGGAGGAGAAGGAAGCGAAGTTCAACTTACGAAGGTTTGCGACAGAACGAGAGCGAGGAGACGGAGTTTCAATCCCTTGACATGTTGCGTGACGTCACGCGCACTACACTTCACGATCACGTGGCAGCCTATGCGTGGATAACCTGGTCTATTCGGAGTATCCCTCGACAACAAAGAAAGCATGCAGCGTGCTCAAGCCGGTCCCAACTTCTGGGTGTCCCGATCTCATCACTTGGTCGGCTTCTGAAAGAAGCTTGAAATGTTGGCCATGCCCTTGACGTTTGCCTTTTTGAGTTTCTCGACGCCAGCGTTGGCAGAAGCTTTACGCTTTGTACCAGACGTCTCAGATATCTTGCTTTTTGCCTTCGCTCTAGTTTCTTTGACGATTTCAGGCACGGATGGTGCATTCTCTTTTTCGAAGGCCTTTAGATACACGTCAAGTGGTGTGAAACTGGGCATGGGCAGAAAGTATCAGAGCGGTACACCACATATTCCCATAGAGAACTTACTCGTATGTAGCAAGCAATTTGTTATACAGTTCTTGCGAAGCGTACTGAGAAACTATGTCGCAAGCTGCTCGCATGCGTGCGACTACACAAGACTCAGTTTTTGAAGTACACTTGATGGCCTTCGAGAAAGCTTACGTTTGAGTAAGTTTTCCTTGCCATCTTCCATCAAGCCATCTCTGGCCATCTTTCGAGTCAAAGTCTGCGAAATATCGCACACCTGCTGAGTTGAAAGGCGCGTGGCCTTCGCCCTGAGATATCGTAGAACTTTATCGGGGGCGTAACGATACACTGTCATGTCGGAGCCAATTTCTATGCCAAATGAGACGAATGTCATGATTAATAGCATAAGACATACCTTTCACTTCGCAAATTCGTTTCATAGAGTTCTGAACACAATCGAACGAAGCGAGGTAGTTGACATCTTCCAGGCGTGGTATCCCGACACCTTCTAATACGTCACTCGAGTTGCTTGCTTGAGCCAACTTAGCAATAGCTTCTTCAAACAGATCATCCATTGGTCTGAAGGACCCAGAGGACCCGTCTACCTGAGCGTAGACCATGAGCTTCAAGCGTTTTATACACGAATTTATACGTACTGCAACAATATGCCTGAGCAGTGGAATGAGCAAGAAGGCCGGATCGACTGGTGTCATAAGGAGTAGTTGGCCGTCTGCATTCAGAGTTCATGCCTCCTAATCCATGCAATCATCGTCATTAACGCACCGCTAAGCACCTCCCCTGCAGGCAAGAGCCATGATCGACGATTTGGGGGAGCAATTGCTTGTACTTCGAGTATAGATGTCGTTCCATAGGTGGGGTCGCGACTTGGCAGAAATAGGGCAGGAATACCTACATAGAACGCGGTGTCGGAAACTCAGAGTTCCCTTCTATATCTCACGACAATGGTACAAACCTGAGCGTGGGTGGGGCAGCCTCAGGAATCGGAGACTGTCACCGTGTAGGGAGGCATCACAGTCTTCATCCAACTTGGCTTGCACCGCATGAAGAACACCTATATGGGATTCAATATTCAGTATAAGCCATATCATTGTTGTTACTCGCCATCAGGAAGAATTACGACGTGTGGCGCCATCGCGCTATGTTGCAGTGCTCGGAGAATGGAATGAAGGCCCGACGCGCTTGTGGCGATCGCGTTCTTTGGATATGTTTGCTTTGTGTGGCACAGGGCGCTAAGTGTACCCAGTATGTAGAGCAGCTCAACATCTTCCCTTGTCTCTCAAGCTTGAACTTGACCGCAGTGCCTTTTTGTAAAATACTGAAAACTTGCTGCATTTGAACAATTCACAGCCGTCTCTATCTCTTTGTTTACAAGAACATGGCCTGCTTGTATTGAACCGCAGCGCAAAGGTGAACGAGCCCGCAAGCCAAGTTGATTCTCGATCCATCCGGGCGGTGAACGATATGGCTCAGCCATTCTACTTCGTCGCCGTACATGGTGGCGCTGGGAATCATCACAAGAGTGGGGACGGCGCAGTCAAGGCCGCCTTGAAACTGTATGCATTTCTTTCTAACCTACTTCGCCTTGAGGTTACACACAAAACAGAGCATGTCGACAGTCTCTGAGAATTCTCGAAACAGAGCGTTCTTCCGTCGATGCCGTTGAACAAGCTATTGTATTCTTGGAACATGACGAGTGTCTAAATGCAGGTCAGGACTGCTGTCATTGACTTTCAGTCCAACTCAGGAACATGGCTGCCCCAGGCTACGGATCTAACCTGACATTGGATGGCGCGGTGGAATGTGACGCCTCAATAATGGACGGCAGCACATCAGCCTTCGGGGCTATTGGTGCCGCATCAGGTTTGTTACTATTTCGTGGCCTTCCAGAGGCCATATTCCAGCAGTGAACCTTATTCATATGTCAAGGGATCCGGAATCCAATTAAAGCCGCACGGGCTGTTCTTGAGCACTCGAGCAAGCCGGATTCTCTTGGCCGGATACCTCCTATGTGCGATTTTTATCGTCGTCTCGAGCGCCGCAAACCTGACTCAGAGGCTGTCTACACTCTGCTTATAGCCTGCTAGTGTCGAGCGGTGCAGTCAATTTTGCTAAGGCACATGGCTTGGAGCTAGTTCACCCCAAGGCCCTTATTACTCCTCGCGCGAGTGCAGAGTGGGATTACTGGCGGTCTGTGCTTGAATCTGCGACCAATGGCTCCAGTAGCGGCCAGACTTCTTCAAGCAGCCCTGTACCCGAGCGCTTCATTAGTGAGCCAGCTGATCTGCACGCTATGCAGGACACTGTAGGCGCGGTTGCGTGGGATATATCTGGAAGGCTCTCTGCCGGTGTCTCTAGGTGACGTACAGGACAAACATCCGTGGCTCACAACGTGTATGTGATTGATTCCGCCTTCGTTTTAGTGGTGGATTGTTGCTCAAGCCTCCAGGCCGCATTGGCGAGGTAGGTGCTACTTCTCCACTGACTTGCTGTATAAAAGCGGACCGAACGCCGTATATTACGAAATAGGCGGCAGTATATGGTGCAGGCTGTTGGGCAAAGACACTGTCGGCTGGATCCGTAGACAGTATGGCTTGTAGTGTGTCCGGTCAGTATTCACACGTCATGCGCGACCGTGTCTTGACTATGAACAGGTGCAGGAGAGGATATCATACGTGGTATGTTGGCGAGAAGCATTGGAGATGCCATGGACCGGTCAGACGACCCTGATATCCACGAGATCCTCCAGAATTCGTTGACAAAAGCATTGGACGGTACATTCTACTCTTATCCGTAAAGCGTCCGCGTCACTGAAGGTCAACTCGCCGACAGTCATCAGACAGGGTGATACGGGTGCATTACATGCAGGTGTATTGTTACTAGTCAGAGAAAAACTTGAACAAGATTCTTTCAAGTGTGAGTGATTAATTGATCGTTTCCCATTTGACGCGAAAATCGAGTCGTCTCCCGCTCGAACATAAATCAGGTCGTCTCTGGTGCGCATTTACCACAAATAGCATGGCTGTCGCATATGCATCGTCACTACATCCGGAGCCCAAGGTGTATCATGACGTTTCCTCCTCAACATGTGGCCGCTAACCATCACGCTGAAGGCACATATCGTCCGCAGGACTTCGCAACTACGGGACGGGCATGCACAAGTATGCATAGTAGTACTCCCTGTAGACTAAAAGTCACAACGCGAGGATACACCGTGCATTTTGATCATCAGATTGAGAAGTTGAGAAGCTTCCGATCGGAATGTGATGATATGCTACGTCTCCCCAGAGGGCTTCGCGCCTGATCATATATTACATGCTTCTTGATGGGACAGCTAACATCTGATCGTACATGCGACCGCACCAACTCTGCGTTGAAGAAAAGTGAAAAAGTCCTCACCGTCCAGTTCGTAATGCAATGTCTTGTGAGTTAGGTGAAGGAGCGCTGACTACACGTATCAGGACGATAGACATCCGTCATCGTGGTGGCACTGGTACCGTCCCGCTTCCGTTGGTGGCAGGTGCCCTGATGTTATTCGTCGAAGGAAGTGTCCGGGTTGGAGCGGCAGACTTTGGGACGTTCGCCGGGGGACGGGCGGCGTTCAGGCGCTGGAGGGTCTTTATGGGGAATTTTGTGCTAGATAATAATAAAAATGAGCATCATGTCGCGAGTGAACTTCGACGGCCCGCGTGGTGAAGGCATGGCCGGGGAACGAGGGACGATAAGGTGAGAATACAGGGTCGGAATTCGAAGCCAAACACGAAAGAGATGACTTACCGGCATGTGGAGCAAACGGGGACGGGCTGACAAAATACTGCGGAAGTTCTATAAAACGATACAAAGTTTGAAGTTAATCAGAACTAACTTGATAGGCAGACGGAGCAGACAAAGCCAATGTCGATGATTCTCTTGTGGCAAAAACAGGCTGCCCTGAAATCGATTTTGTCTTGAGTGGGTACGGAGAGCAGCTGGCGGATGGCCGGTGGGGGTAGGAATGACATCTATAGGCGATCAAATTGGGATGAAAATCTCCGCAGTGACCAATTGGACTTACTGTCAGATACTGAAGTAAAGCATCCGGCCGATCAAGGTAAATATAGGATCCGCCGGTCAAATGTGCCGCCTGCTGTAAGAACACGCTTTCGGAACCAAACAATTTGCAAACATCTATGGTCACTTTCTGTCATCACAGGTGAGATAGAAAGCGAGGCAACAGGAGAAAACCGGTTTACCAGCTTCTGTGCGGAGAAAATGGAGTTCATGACCGGTATATACGAGGAGGATTGGTCCGGGGACACCGACAGAATCAATATCCGTGGGTCCAGTGATGTTGCTTGCGCGTTAGGCTGTGTGGATGCCGTCGCGGTTGAACAGTTGATATCTGAACCCGGTATTAACAAACCAAGCGATTGGCACCACTTCTATTACTTACGACACAGTGCCTTCGTTAGGGCACCCACGAGGCCGGTCGGTGCTAAGGGGCAAAACATGAGGCGTCTCCAGGAGCGTTGAACGAATAGAAGCAACCTTCCACGTCTGAAACACCTAAGCTGTCGATATGGTCCGAGATGGATTTCATGACGGTAGAGTCGAGAGTCTTGAAGGGAAGATACGCGTTCGCATCTGCAAGGTCCTCGCGGTGTTCTTTCGCCTCGTTGGCAGATGAGAACAGGAGCACGCTGCAAGTCGACGTTGAGCATGCTTTGAGGCGAATAGTTGCATTACTGCCTGCCCAGAGTAACACTCACCTGCGCCCGGGTAAAGCACCGAATACTGCAAGGGTGTTTTCATCTTTGCACGCAATGTGGGAATTCAAGAACACCAGCAACTGTGAGAAGAAGAATTCCAGCGACAGTGGCCGAGAATCTCCTTTCGCGGCCTCCGAGGAGAGATGCCATTGCGTCGGAGACAGATCTATGACCACACTCAGGTGTGAAGCTGTGTCCATTAGCAAAGTGTTGAACCTTGGATGATTTGTACCATGCGACGCCTCCACTCATAAACCAACGTTGGATAGGAGGCTCTATGCCGCTGCGACCATAACGGCGCAAAAGTCAAGTTCGCGTCTTGGCTACCACGCTGTGGCTCGGACAAATGATGACAGGAACACGTGTCACGGGCGCTAATACATCAAGCTCAGTACTTTCAACGCAAGTTCTGCATATTCACGGCCAACCTACGAGCACGGATACTTCTTGCGCACATTCACGGATGGAATTTGTAAACTGAACATGCATCCGTATTCATATACGGGTATTAAAATTGCAGAAGCACGCCATGACGGACAGGTTGGTGTGTGATTCCGATACTGTCACCCGCCAGTCCCTCCCCAACCATGCTCATGCTTGAGCAGAGGTACGATCATTACTTCGTCCGCACTGGAATCGTCCGGCATACCCATCCACCGCCAGCATGGGCCACATATGACAAATGGGCTCTCCCCGAGCCTCATATCGCCGAGGACAGCATAGACAGCAGGCACTTTGTTGCATGCACGGCACAAGTCTAGCAGCGGTGGCGTGATGTGTGTGGTGAGCGGGTAATCAATCAGAGGAGGGTCCGTTGGATGCCATAGGCTGCGGACAGGACACGGCGTCAACACGAGTGGGAAGGCGACGGTGGATAATCAGAATTTACCGGATTTGATCGATGACGATAAAATGCTCGCAGCTCCCGGCATGGAGCAGCCAGTACGGCTTGTGCAGATGAACGGTGAGCGAGGCCAGTGTTGTATCATGCATAGATACGCCTTTTTCAAGACCGAGCTGTCCGGCTTTGTCGTTCGGGGTGTTGCGCAGTTCAAGGAGTTTTCTACGGAAGATGTCGATCAGCATGCGCCGACATAAGACATAAAGCGGAACAAACTCGGCATAGTCGACCATATTTTGCCCATCACCGTAAGCTACCCCCTCGATACAGATGACACAGCCTGAGCATGCTTCTCGCACGGTGCGGGCAGTTGGCATCTCATAACCAATCCGCTCGCCCGAGTCATTTTGGATCTCTTTGGGAATTTCGTTCGAATGGCAAGGGATCACCTCAAAGAGATCTCCGAGAGTTTGAGAAGACGACAGAACGTGTTGTGACGAGCGGAAGAGCTGGCGATGGCCCCATGAGAGATGATTGTAAATTGAAACAAAAAGCAGGACCTCGTGGGTGTTCTGTGTCCAAGAAGACGTCTTAAATCTTTTCTGCAAGGGAAGAGCATGTTATTAGTGATGTAGCACGCCGTATTACATACAGATAACCAACTAACAGCGTGTGTCAATGTATTGCGATCAGAATGTTTCGGAGGTCGGATGAACGATGCGGAGTGCATGGTCAAACTGTGGTCGCAACTTGACTTTAGTGGAAGTATATGACATATCGATCTCACACTCACAGCCAACTATTGAGCTTGACTGCGTCTAGCTCCTGCCTCAGGGCTGAGACATCAGCGTGCTCCTGAGCAGGTTCAGGAAGAGTGGTCCTGCGTCTTTTTCTCCGGATAGATGGATCCGCGGTTTCATATATGGAATGGACCACCGCTTCATGACTTTTTGTAACATGAGTGATCAGTCTGGGATCAGCAAGGACTTGATGTAGTGAACTTTTGAGATCGTTCACACTGCACTAACAATGGCTCTTTAGCATGACAGGTTCGAAAGGCCGAGCCACAAATGACAGTCCCCGTTGAATATCCACGATAAATTAACAGCCGTCCAAGGACTACATGAGACGTTACTGATCAGGCCGCAAACGTCAACAAGAGTACCCGAAGCACGAGAAGGAGAAGCAAGCGTTTGGATAAGGGGAGACTGTAACGCACCAACATTCGGTACTAATTGCCGCATGTACGTTTGTTGACGTACTTGCATGAGGAACATCAGGCGGTGAGGTCGTGTCGAGCCCTGCGCTGAATTGTTGAGCCCGTGTTGTGGATACATCCGCAGGAAGCTCAGCGGCAGCAGCAAGAAACGCGGCTATACTAATAGCCTCCGACGTAGGTCCAAGGTGAGACTCGTGAGCTTGACCTTGACCGAGACTCATTTTGCTGTGAAACAGGGCGCAGATGCTACGACGTGTTTGATGCGGTGCGAATAGGACCAGCAGGACTGGCAATATGTCTCAGGGGACTGGCCGTGTCGACGTAGCTAGCTCTTCAGACCATTATCCGGGTCGGAAAGCGGCAGTGGCTGGAAAGCACCGATGGCTGCTTCGGACCGCGAACGCCCACGAGACCGCTATCCCCGCATCACGTGCGCCTGGGGCCCCAGGCACTTGCACCGTTGCACGGTCGCAGCTACTCCTGCTCCCTGGCATAGTACAGTACTATTCAGCAATTTGCTAGCGCAGACCTTGCTCAGACGACACATCGGTATCTACCTTTACCGATAACCGATCCATAGGTCTATTTAAGCTAAATCTGGCTGAGAGCAAGTAAATTATCGACCGTGAGCTGCAATCGACCTGATGTTGTCCACTCGGATTCGCGTCTTAATCCCTGGCACCGCTCGTAATAGCACGCCTCGTGTCTACGCCTCTTCGTTCTCTCGACTCGCCGGATCCCGATCACCGCCATCACCTCCACATCTACGTCGTCCAGCGGTCGTTATCGGCTCGAACCAAGTCATATCTCGCAGCATGTCGAGCCACGCGGAATCCGCCGTGCGTCCTGAACCCGACCAGGTTCTGCAGGACATTGCAGATTACGTGCACAATTATCAAATAGACTCGGAAGTTGCATGGGAGACGGCTAGGCTCTGCCTAATTGACACAATTGGTTGTGGACTGGAGGGCCTCAGATTTGAGGCCTGCGCTCGACTGCTCGGCCCTGTCGTGGAGGGTACCGTTGTCCCGAATGGTATGTCAAGCCCGTATTGAATAGTCTCTGAGTAAATAGATTCGCTCATCGATCATATCATAGGCACGAGGGTACCGGGAACAAATTACCAACTCGACCCTATCCGCGGTGCCTTCAATATCGGCACCCAGATTCGCTGGCTTGACTTCAATGACTGTTTCCTGGCTGCAGAATGGGGTCATCCATCCGATAACCTCGGCGCTATCCTCGCCGTAGCGGACCATTTGGCTCGCAAGGGGCAGCCCCTCGTCGTGAGGGACATCCTCGAGTCTATGATCAAGGCACATGAAATCCAGGGTGGACTTGCCCTTTTGAATTCGTTCAACCGAGTCGGCCTTGACCACGTTGTTCTGGTAAAGGTAGCTAGCACCGCGGTAGTGTCCAAGCTACTGTAAGCCGCTATCTAGTATCCCACGTTGTGACTTTAGCCTGATCTATATTGAGACAGTGGCCTCGACCGCGCACAGACTATCGACGCGATCTCGCAGGCTTGGGCGGACGGCCAGTCATTGCGCACCTACAGGCATGCCCCAAACACGCAGTCCCGCAAGTCCTGGGCGGCTGGTGATGCTTGCGCGCGTGCTGTCAACATAGCGTACCTTGTCAAGCAGGGTGAGAAGGGCATGCCCTCGGTTCTCACTGCTAAGACGTGGGGTTTCTACGATGTCTTGTTTAAGGTATGTCCCCTTGATCGCCCCTGTGTTTTCATCCTCAATCTTCATGCTGACAGCGTTTTGCTGATCCAGGGGAAGCCATTCGAGTTCCAGATGTCTTACCAGTCTTACATCATGGAAAACGTCCTGTTCAAGATTTCATACCCCGCTGAGTTCCACGCACAGACCGCAGTTGAGGCTGCCCACATTCTCCACGACAAGCTGAAGGCCATCGGTAGGACTAGTGACGACATCAAGAGCATCCGAATCCGCACTCAGGAAGCCGCGATGCGGATCATCAACAAGCGTGGTCCGTTGGACAACTTCGCTGATCGAGAGTAAGCTGTCACCGACATGCTTGGCCGCAGCAGACTGACGATCCGTTCGCCAGCCACGACATCAACTACATGGTCGCATTCCCGCTTATTTTCGGTAAGCTCACCTCTGAGTCTTACGTCGACACCGCGGCCGCGGATACCCGGATCGACGCTCTCCGTGCGAAGATCACCTGTGTGGAAGAGAAGAGATACAGTGTAGACTATCACGATCCGGCTAAGCGTTCTATTTCGAACGCCCTACTCGTCGAGCTCAACGACGGCACCGTGCTTGACGAGGTCGAGGTGGAGTACCCCGTGGGTCACAAGCGGCGGAGGGCGGAAGGAACCCCCCTGTTGATGCAGAAGTTCAAGAACCATATTGGGCCTCACTATGATCAGGCTCATCAGAAGAAGTGCGGTGCCTTCGCCCATGCCATATTTGCTGAGCTGTACTCACTATCGTCTGCTTTAGAATCCTGGAGACTGTCAGCGATGCATCGACCCTGATGAGTGTGCCAGTCGATAAATTCACTGATCTCTTCGTCAAGCAATAAGTTTTCCGGCCTTACGAGATGAAACAGGGCGATGTCAGTGTCCTGCTTGATCATCCGTCAACCGCAGTAGTCACACCTGTGTTGTGTTGACAAGAGACATCAGATACCTTGCAGTTGGTATTGTACTTGATTGCAAATCATCCTACTTGGCTACGTGATTCCTGG
Source organism: Postia placenta MAD-698-R-SB12 (assembly GCF_002117355.1). Classification (NCBI taxonomy): domain Eukaryota; kingdom Fungi; phylum Basidiomycota; class Agaricomycetes; order Polyporales; family Adustoporiaceae; genus Rhodonia; species Rhodonia placenta. The sequence continues at coordinate 2,523,829 of NW_020169833.1, read as the reverse complement.
ATGTCGTTGGTGCTGCCATGAAGAGAATTGATTCCGGTATCGTCAAAATAGCAATCTTGTGACCTGCGTCTACTATTTGCTATCGCAAGCCGCAAAAACGAGGGCCAATATTCGTTGATTGACATTGTGCGACTACCTGATGGCGCATCAGCGAGCAATAACGCACAACGGACGACCTCGTGTCCGAATCACGGAACAACGAGCGCGCGTGGAGGGCCGAACGAACCGTTCCAGACATCTCCCATCATATGGCTACGAACAACAAACAAGGATGGTGTGCTAGAAGGGCCGGGAGCCCGATGCCGACGGCGTAGGTAGCTATTGTGGGCGCACTTGTCCTGGTGGTGTACATTCCAGAGCAAAGAAACGCCGTGTCTCCTCGTGGTCCTGAGAAACGGCCCGCGGTATTGTTTTGCCATGTCCGGGATCAAGCGCAATTTGGTCTGCGAAGCGAGTAGGAATGAACCACCGACAGCGCGCGCTGGGGTCGTCGGGCTTCCCTGCGTCAAATGACTAGTTCCGATGGAATTCTCCGAGAGTTTACAGGGGCTTACACCCTGCTTGTCGGAGACCGTGAAGTGGGCGTTAAGGAATGGGCGCTCGGATACAAGGTCTGGCGGAAGAGAGTTTAATGGGCATGTATACGGCAGTGGAGCACTATCAGTGTGCGGACATTGTTTCAAGTTGCAAAAGCTCGAATGCGAAAACTGGTGCTACCTCGGCATACTGATAGGAAGTCGTGTAGGTTGGCTGCACGCCACAAAACCCACCATCAAGGTGTCCTCATTTGCGTTCCGGTAATTAATCTTATCGTCGGCCAGGCCGTCGCGGTTCGCTTCACTGCACCGAGATCTTGTGAAGTACTATCGAATTGTGAGTGGGATTCTGGGGGACTGTATCCGTGAGTGCTGCCGGAATGTAGAACATCGGGGGTAAGGGGTAATGGCATTGGCAATTTTTCAGTGATGGCTCTCAGAGAAATTGGGACCCTTAGGGTCCAGTTGCGGCATTACGAGAATGGCCTCTCTGTCGTACTCGAAGCTCAACGCTCTGCGTTCCCGCAACTTGCAGCGTGGGACCTACAATCGTGAGTACCCGCAGGGTGCAGTTGTACGCTCACTATCGGCGTCGAAGACATTGCAACATTGCCACACCGGTGACCAAGCAGTCTGCATTGTCACGGTCTTCGTACGGCACATAAACGCGTAGACATCGGCCACGCAGTATCCGCGCTGCCAAACCGGCGTTCTCAGCGTTTTTTTGCATATAAGGTATGGGTCAATTCACCGGTGATAGCCTTAGTATGCTCACCGCGTCAATCGTGCATTTCGTGACCGGGCTTGTCGCCCGCTTTATTGAGTGACGAGGCTAGAATTTCTCGCGTCGCCGCCGCGTCCGCGTTTGCACAGTTGACAACGGGTTGGATCACTCCAAGAACGCAGTGTCAGTTGACGTGTTAGTAATCATCCGGCTCTGTCGCCTTCGGCAGTGTCGAAATGCTGGACAGCATTCGTTACCAAAGGCCAACAAGCCTTCTTGATGAAGACTAGACCCTGGAAGCCGGCGATACAACGCTTACTTCGGCGACACGAAACCTACCTCAATGGGTGAGCAGGATTGTATGATCAAGAACGCAATATCTTGCTACGTCGCTCGCCATTGACCAGGAGCTGCTCGAGGATGCTCTTGACGATGAGCTAATCAGTGATAGCCATTTATGGAGCGCGGATCACCGACACGAGCGCTTGCAGCTGCGTTGAAGTCCGGGATCTTCGTGCTTCGCTTCCGCCGCTTACCTCTAGCACTGTCTGTCGGCACTCAGCGAATGCGCTCTAACACTTGGCATGATTATGATAGGCCGTGAGTAATGCCTCCCGCGAAGCTCATTCCTCACTCTCGCGATAGCTGGTTGCACGAACGACTACTAAAATTCATTTCGCAACTTGCCCGAGTCCTCAAGTCTTTTCTGTCAACACGTGCATGGTACTCAGCCTTTCGAGACACATCCATCGCAGAAGCCCTCTGCAGATCTGGCTGTACGCCTGCCAGCGCAGGTCCTTCGCACCCTTGCGACAATTTGTTTCGCGAATTGGACAGCCCTCCTTCGCCGCCGGCGGACTATCTCATTCTGTTAAGGTGAATAAACGCCCAGATTGATATGCTGCCACAAATTTGACGGATTCCAGGGGCTTTCCCGCGCTCTGACAGAGAATCCCTGTTGGATCAAGTTTGGCCAGTATGGTGCCGCGTTTTTTCCAATGCTAATTTAAGCTCCAGTCCAGAGCTGCGGAGGTCTTCAATAAGCAGTCTCGATCGCTAGCAAATAGCCCAGTTGGTAAAGCATGGTGGACTTCGATATCGATATAAACACGGAAGCAATCCAGGCACTCCTGCCTATTGCCCGATGCAATCGAATACACCCGGTATTGTGCGGCCACTGCGTCGTGCATCATTCCCGCGACACCTATATCAGATACCCTCTCACGGGCTGCCGCCACATTACGAAACGGTCGGCGTTAGAGACAAGTAACATCTAAAATAATCGCTCTTTTCGTCAGCAGCCATACCATTCTGAATGGGGTAATACTGCATCGTCGTGGCACCCATGGGTTTCAAGTCCCTGGGACCTGGGGCCCCATACGTAAGTTTACTTAGTTAAGAGTAGCTCTAACAAGGTTGCAATGCTTGACGCTCCAGTTGTCTTATGCTGTTGCCGTCCGTCAGTTGTCAGTTATCACCAGTGAGGTAAGGCAAGCCCTCTAATGCTCTGATAGGAAATTTACAACCCTTTCAGACGTCTTCAAAGTTCAGATCAAGGCTTTTGTGCCGCCCGTTCACGTAATTTCATTCGCTATATTCCGAGAATTCTCAGTCATATGCCATGCAACAGTGATCCATGAGGTTCGGATTCGATCAGCGCACAGGGTCCTGTATCCGGCACTCAGGGACCCACACGTTCTTTCATATTTCGGCACTTTGTCTGCTATGTTGGCTCACACACCCCAGATCGCCTCTAGCGCAGAGTCCTGGATGGCTGAAATTTCTCATATGCTCTCCATACGATCCTGCCATGTCGTCACGACGATATAGCGCCTGCTTATATTCCCATTAGATCGCGGGCGGTGGAGATACGTGAACCGCTCTTGAATCCTGTATCATCTGCGCCTTCTCATATTCCTGGGAGTTTCCGAGGAAGATACCGGTGATTGTGATGTCCGCGGGCGTAGATATGACGTTCATAGATCTCGGTGAATACGAAAATGTTTACGAGAAAGGCACGGCGCTCGCTGCAAAGACATTGCGAACACACACGGTCGGGCCCACGTCTATGTCGCGTGTCTGATGCATGGTTCCCTCGACCATCCCTTCCGGGGGATAAATCATTGCGCTCCAGGTGGATGGCACTTTGTGATCGAAGAATGCAAGCTACACGCCATTTTACGACCGCAGTTGTCCAGCGGACAGCCGTTTATCGGGACGAATATGCGACAATATAATTCCCGTGCATTATTTCATTCCGGCCATCGTCATGGGGGATTGTGGTATCCACGTTGTGCGGCATCGGACCACTTCGGCGTGATTGTGTCCATCAGGAGGCGGCCCTGACCATTAGTGTGCGAACGCCTGCCATATTTGTGCTAATGGCTGCCTGTTGATCTTCTCTGTGGCTCTTGCTGCTGTTAGACTTTCAGCATTGTGATTACGTCCCTAGTACGTCTCAGCTCACCAGCAGTCAGCAGGGCGATGTGCAGGAGATAAAGTAGCCAGATGTGGATGTCCCGAGACAAGGCGGAGGGAAGCTAATGCCGTCACAACGGCGTGCCCGTGCTTCAGGAATTCCCGGAAAATAAAGAAGAAAAGAATTCCCCTTTTGTTCATCGTAAGGTTCCAGAAATTCCTGGATATTTGGTGTTTGGCCCAATCCACAGATCTAGGATTCTCCCGATTCGCTATGATCCGCAACAACAATCACTCATGTCCACGCCTGCCTGTTGCTTCGTCTACACTCGCTTTTAAGGGATGGATCTCACATCCAGTCCCCTCCCATACGAAAGTCTCTCCTACAGTGTCATGGCCGACAGTTTGCATTAGTGCGTGTCTCTATTCTCTTCCCCTTTCACTCGACCGGGCTCTGATAGGTGTGCTGTTGCTATAGCCCCCCCGCTACTCATTATGTCCCTCCGTCATACTTTTCCCAGTCGCACGCCTCGGGTCATTTGCAAGTCACGGTCCCGACGCCGCGACAGGATACGACAACCCAGAGAAAGCGTCCGAAGTATACCCGCAGCAAGACCGGTTGCCTTACCTGCAGAGCCAAGAAGATCAAGGTAATCATGTTGCTCGCCACACGTTGACGAGTCCCTAAACAACCTCCGCAGTGCGACGAGTCGAAGCCAAACTGCTTACGTTGCACTCATGGGCAACGAGAGGTGAGTATGCTCCCGCATGCTATCTATCGTACCTAAGACGTGGCCATAAGTGTACATGGCCGGAGGGTGTTCCTGCTCGTAAGAAGCCTACACCGAGGAAGGAGCATACTGTGGATGGAGGATACGACACTCGCCCGTCAACGGCTGGTTCATCGGGAGTCTCGGACGCATCCACACCGCCCACTCGAGACATAACACCTCCGAAACGTGAACCAGTTGATGCTGGGTTGCCACCACTCGTCTCTCGTCGTCATAGGTACGTACGGCCCGCCAAGCTACCCTGCAGTTGACCAACCTCTGTAGTGAGCCGGTAATACAAGTACCAATGGCAGGCGACTTGGCCGCAGTCCGGCGACAGAGGTGACTTGTTTCATTTCGTTTGATTGATAGCCCACTCACAACTTGATTAGCGTGGCCGCCGCAGGCCAAGGATACCCCATGCATCCCAATTCTCATAGTTCTCACGCCTCTCATACCCAGATGTTGCCTGTAATACCCGAGATGTCTTCACCGTACTCAGCACACCAGCATTACCACAACTCATCGTACTCCTCTGCGTCTCATCAATACCCCCAGGCTGCCTCTCTCGCATTGCCTCGCATTACTTCACAGCATGATCATCTACGTTCTGTTGATGCTCATCTCATGTCTGGACACTGGTCATCTCCATCGCTGCTGACTCCTGTGGACCCTCTCGAGCCCTTCGTAAGTCACAGCGTTCATTCTATTTCTTTCTTTCGCTAATGAGAGATCTTATTGTGGCAATTCAGTTCCCTTCGGTACAGGAGAGAAACCTGGTGGGGCATTCTTCGCCTACTGTTCACAACATTAGATATCAATGAATCTATTTGTTCTTTTTCTCTGAAGATCCGTCATTACTGCGACAACGCATTGAGCATTATAATGGCCTACCCGTCTGAGAACCCGGTCCTCGCGGCAAATCTTCAATTTATCCTCCATCGCAATCGCGGGTCCGAAATGGCTGTTGAATCCCTGCGTATGGCATTGTTGGGGATTGCTGCGGTACACCAGTCTTTCCTCTTGTCGCGCCAGGGAGTATGTAACGGGGAGGGCGGTGCCGACGACTGCATGCAGCTGGCCTACAGCTTCCGAACAAAAGCCAAACATTCGCTCTATGCGGCCTGTAACACCGTGGATGGTGCAAGGGACGACGCCACACTTGCCGCTGCGACTGGCATTATTCTCATTGACGTGAGTGACGTGCTTCGGCGAGTCACCGTGTGCTTGGCTCAACCGCTGTCAGATCTTCTCTGGTGGGCAGGGTTGGGGCAAAACATTGACACTAGCGAAAACATTGGTGAACATGCGCGGTGGCCCGGCGGTCCTGCTAGCTCGCAGTCTACAGTCTAAGCACAACACTGTGACGGGAGTCTCGCGTGCGCGACTACTACTGGAAACTGTGGCAGTATATGAACTTTTTGGTAAATATTTATTGACGACCACGCAGTGAGACCCGATTGACACTGATTGTAGGATGCTTGTCAACGGGACAAGAGCCAACACTTCTGTCTCCTCATACTAGTAGTTGGTGGTAGGTTCATGATGCTCACCGCAACCCCTCGCGCTCTAATTACGTCGGTTTCAGGCTAGACCACGCGAATGCTGAAGATGTGACCTCGCATGTCGAAAAGGTGTTCGGAATGTCGCGTCAACTTGTTCCGCTCCTGGCACGGGTTGGTGCACTCTCTGGTAGTGCCATACTCCTACTAACTCAAGGCCAAAGATCACGTCATTTGTCTCTCAGGCGTTGAGGAACCGGTCAAAAGTTCGTGAATACTCTCCTGACGAGTCTGCCGTCGAGTCGGAGGACGTGGAGCGTGCCCGGATGTTGTACAGTCTCCTCGAGAACTGGACGCGTGCTCCAACGGATGTCGTCCCGTCAAGAGTGAGAATGGGCGACAACATCTATACCAACCTCGCACAGGTATCAAGTTCATTTCTTCCCTGTAGAACGGTCACTCATCCCTTTCAAGGTCATCTTATTACGCGATGTGCTCGGCCTGGCTCCTGACGACCCGCTCGTTCAGCAACACGCGAACACGATCTTGAACGGCTGTGCGGACTGCGGGCAAAGCACCATGGGCGTCGAGTGAGTCTTACTACATCGCTCACACTACTCGTTACCTAATTCTCGCAGCCTGAACTGGCCCTTGATCATCGCTGGATGTCAGATGTTCGGTGCTGACCGCCCTCGTGTTTTGAACATCTTCGATCAGTTCAGGTATGTTCCTGCTGATACCCCAGAACACGGATGCATCTGACCAGATGTATATTCACAGGCTCCAGTGTACGTGGAAAAACACGTTGCAGGTCCCAATAATATGCTCACTTCTTTATACAGGCTGTTACGAGGTCGAGACGTCCGAGCACATTGTCCTACAAGTCTGGAAGCGGCTAGATGAGGAGCTCCCAGGGGCCGACTGGCGGTCCGTCATGCATGACCTTAAACTTGATGTTCTCATTCTTTAATTTCATGTTGTTTATACGTCGATGTCCACGCAGCAGCTTTCGATATGCATAACGAAGATATACCACCTACGCTTGTAGTATAGATATTAACGCGCTATGATATTGCAGTAATCTAATACATTATGACATGACATGCCCTCACCGTTGGAGACTCGGAACATGATACCTCGGCGCGTCGCCCAACGTCCCATGCGAGCACGTCGAGCCAGTCAAGAGCGCGTCGAGCCAGTCAAGAGCGCGTCGAGCCAGTCAAGAGCGCGTCGAGCCAGTCAAGAGCGCTACGGAGGTACACCTGCTGAGATGCAGACTCACCTGACCACCATCACAGTGGGATGCGGAGATGATGCATCGACCTCAACGGTACCTTTCCGAGAGCAGCTCCGAAGATTGAAGTCATGAGTTATTGGCATGATGAATCAACTAGACACAATGTCAACCCAACGTTGAAGTGCCAACGAATACATCCAGGCGTTTTCACATGTGACATGTGAGCGGTCTGAATATCCACAACACACGGACGAGTGCAGTCTCAGAGCACCTGGCACCTCGGGCGTAACCATGTATGAACGTCATGCTCACGGCACCGCCATGTTTTGTATTTTAGGAAAACGACAATGTCATATCAGACCACTGCGCCTGAGGACATCAGAACCCGACACCCGCTCCGACGCCAGTTCATCCTGATGTCGGAGGTTTCACAGGGGTGTGAGAGACAAAAAGTGAGGACCTGACTGTGATCCCGCCATACGTCTAACGCGAATTGTGCGCGAGGCGCTTTCTTCAGCAGCGCTCATGATGAACTAGAGCGCGCTTCCGGAAAGTTCGAGCGAGTCATGATCATTGTCCGTGACCACTCACCGTCCACAATGTCCTCTTTACGAACGCCGCTGACCATTCTGTGGAAGATGGTAATAAGTATGGAAGCGAAGATGCCAGTATGGTACATGGAAACCCGTGCTTGCGGGTCTGAAGGCCACGAAGATAGATGTGGTTGTGCGCCATCTATCATGACGAGGCCAGTGGGTCCATACTACGGTGAACAAACGAGTCACATCATTAAATTTTTGACCGCGAGCAGCCTGGAGGACGACATGGTGGCTATCATTGCCAATTCGAAGGTACAGCTACATGCTGCAACACAACGACAGAGATGGGACGTCTGCGCTTGCAATGATAAGATAGAACCAGCATTATAGTCGCACTCCAGGCTCGGGTGTAATGGTCGCTCTGCAGCGTCATTGCCTTGACAGATGCGATCTGCTTTGCGGACAGAAACCGGACACACAAGGCGCGATAGCAATATTGTGCTGTTCCAATCGCGAGCATATCACTCGCAGGTTTGGCTAAGAAACCTCATATGGACCACCTCAAATCGGTGCCAAATCGACATAGTAGAACTGAACACAGGTCCGCACAGTATGATAGTTAGATCATAAGATCACAAGACACAGATTGAAGGTCCCGCACATACATGACTCACTTCCGACGCATTTAGCCAGGTGGGATCAGCGCTCTCAGGCTGGCTACAGCCATCCTCTTGACGCCGGATAAACGTGCGGAGATACGGAAACGAGACATAGCACGCCTTGTAGGTTCCTCCTTGCAGTTCGGGGAGTCAATGAGTAAGACCGACGAAACGAGTAAGACGTCGTGAGGCCGTCGGGAGCGCATACACCCTCGCGAGCGCAGGGATGATATTTGCGGCGAGGATTGCGGTGCAGACTTGCGGCACTGTGAGAGACCGAAGGGACGCCGAGCAGTGACTCCCATCGCTGTTTGGGCGTTGTTTGTTCGGTGGCTGTCGATGAGAGCGTGATCTCCTCATCGGTATTGACTCTCCTCTGACTCCTCGCCCTCTTATAGCGCCTCTCGTCCCCTCGCCCTCCTTGAAAGCCCCGACGTACACATCGCCGCTCAGCTTTCTGCCAAACCCTCAAGTTTCTCGCGGGTTCTTGCTCTCACAGGCGCAGAACTCGACACAAAGCCGGATCGTCCAAAGTCAGTGACTTCGGACATCCACTCAAACCCTCGCCATCGCAATGTACGCTCAGTGCGTAAAACGATACCCGAAACCGTCCCTCGTCCGCCCTTCAAGCCTTCCGGTCCTTTCTGCTTCCCAGTTCTCGTATCTTTATCAACAAGTAGCCTCTTCCACCACTAATGCTTCGTTGTTTTAATTTTTCTGCTCTCTAACTCGTGTCTCTGGTCTCGACCCCCACTCAATCTGCAAATCGCTCTCCTCAACATGCAAGCTGTGTCGCATACTTTGGCTCATCGCGGCCCTAGCGCATCGCGCGCTAGGGCCCGCTGGCAACCTTACTCCTCGGTCACGTTATCATCCAATGTCTCTGCACCTTCTCGCGCGTCTCCCATCTCTTATCTCTATACGCCCGCTTCGTCTATTTCCGCCTCCCCATCGACTACTTTCGCCCTCCCAGCCTCCGAAACCGATAGAACAAAAACTGCCTCCTTACCACCTCCTTGCGCCACACCATCTCGCGAAACATCCAAGCACCGATATGCCACCAGCCTAGTCGGTTAGTCCTTACTTTGTCCAATCTCCGCGATGATCACGCGTGGTTTTCGGCGTTTTGTACACAGCGGATGGTCCTTTGACAGCGTCAGACCTACGCTGTGTCGCGCCGCTGTCCTGTCACTGCATCAATATAAATTGCCAGGACAATCCTTTACTGCGTTTGCAGAGGTGTCTCACATATGTTTCGCCCACAGATCAGGCTGTCCGGTCCTTGTGTGATTCGTGGCATCCGGATGACATCCCGGCTGTCTTCAGTATACCGTCGCATGGACCTTCCCTGGCCACTGTAGAGCGGGACGGGCAGGCGCTTCACACCCAACACGTTCTCGTTTCCGGTCGGAATGTTCAATTACCCTCCCCAATTTCGCCCTCAACTCGGACCTCTCCGCTACCAACCGTTCCCGACTTCGAAACGTCTCGACAATTCCCGATAAGCTCCGCTAACAAGAGTCAGCTCCTGCCCATCAAGACTTTCGTGCACGAAGTATTGCGTCGTTCTCGCACCTCCACTGGCGTCTTGCAGACAGCGTTGTGCTATCTGGAAGCTGTTCGCAGGAAGGTGCCCGAAGTCCTTCGGAAGGAGAAAGAGAAAACCGCGAACGGCGATGTTACCGATGCCGAAGTTGCTGAGGAACGGATTATTATTTCTTACGACGATTTGGTAGACGCCACTGGTCTCTCAGAGTCAGACACAGTTCGTGTGTGTGATGACATCGAGATGCTGGCTACCCCCCAATCGTTGGCTCAGGAAGATATCTCCGACGCGCAGGCGGGCCGCCCTCTCACCTCTCGGCCACAATCTATCTCCTCCCTGTCTCCGCTCCCCCCTCTCCCGTCGCCTCTTCTATGCCCCCGTCGCACCTTCCTCGCCTGTCTCATCCTCGCATCGAAATTTTTGCAAGACCGGTCCTACTCCAATCGGGCGTGGGCGAAGCTTGCTGGCCTTGCCCCGCGTGAAATTGGGCGCTGCGAACGTGCGCTCGGAGATGCTCTCGAGTGGCGCCTCTGGGTCGGAAAGGACATCCATGTCTCGGAGAACCGGAGCGGACGGACTGTTGCAAGAAGCAAGAGCGATGGCAACCTGATGCGCAGAACCGCGTTCTATCCCCCTGTGGTCCCTCCGGTCAGGAGCTGGCCCTGCATGGGTATGTCCGCGGCGACGTCAAATTTTGCCCCGAATGCTACGATTGTGACACCAAGACCGCCACCGCAAGTAGGGCTTCGCCGCTACGCCACTGTTTCAGACATGCAGGGTGGACCCGTGCACGCTGTGTGTGGCAACACTCCGACCTGGCTCCGGGATCCGGTCGTCCTAGGCTCTGAGTCGAATATCACCGGGGTGGATCAATTTTACGCCGAACCTGAAGGAATGTGTGATGCAAGAGTGGAAGCCGCCACATACATTCCGACGCCGGCGCTGACGTATTCACCATTCTCGACGTCGTCCACCTCCTCCGATGGTGTCGACGAAGGGATCGCTCCGCCGACATACCGAGGACTGCCAACGCCGTCATCGACTTCCTACGCGCCGTCCTACCTTCCGGCATTCAGCGCCGATTGGGAGGACAAGTTTCAGCTGTCGATCCCGGCCTGCAGTCGCATTCCGAATATCTCCGATGGACTTACTCTGGCTGCCCTCAACCCTGCCTCTTCCAATTGCTCGCATTACGCTCTTCCTCCTCTTTCAGTTGCACTTTCTCAGGGTGGCATGTAGCTGACCGCTGTATTACTATTGCTCCTCAACGTCAGGGTTCCCTGTCTTTCTAGTCGCGCTGCGCGAAAGGGAAGAGAGCGGCGCTCGAACATTTCCATTATTCAGACACGGATTGATTCCTCCCCTAATCTGCTGCGCCTCCTCTGTACATATTATCGCATCGTGATCGTCTCGTTCGCCGCCTGTTGGTGGTCGATCTTGTTCCTTTTCTTGTGTGCGGTTCGTCGTGTATGTCTGTATGCTCTATGCGCGCATGCGTATCGCTTGTGTCTACCTCATGTTTGCTGTTTGTCTTGTGGACGACGCTCTTGCTTGCCCGGCTCGATCGAGATTACCGTCTAGGACTGCTGTACCGATGGCTGTCGACGGCGGTTTCCTGCACGTAAGCCTCGGCTGAAGACACGGTGAATGGACTTTGCTGGGTGTCTACAACATCGCAGACGCACTATCTACTGGCTGGTCACATGCTATGACTCCTGTGGGCCTAGCTCGGTCCCTGCAGTTCCGCCGTCGATCAACGCGATCATCAAGACTTCGTCTTCCATGCAAGTGGTCATCAGAATAAGATTTCATCCGACCAACGAAGTGTGGTACCATATGCATACTCTAGTAGAAATGCGATCCTGCACTCACAGCAAAGCCGGGCAGAATAGCCATTGACCTTCGGCAAGCGATGTTTCACGCCTAAGTAGGCCACACCACTGCTATCGCTCGGCGTCGTGCCTAGTAATTCTAGCAAGCTCGCCACAGAGATCTGCATGGGGAGATTGATACTCCTTCCCGGTGAGCCTTCTCGGCAATTTCGAACGCTGACGCCGCGTGATATCAGCGACTATACGGGATGCGTCAGCCACCAAGATGCACGGTACCACATGCGAATGTGCCCATATCCATGCTCTTCCCTTCTCACGTTGGACCTAAACATATAAGTAGTCCCTCCGCGACGGAGGCCCTCGGCCGCCTCCCAGGTGTACATTGGCCGCTACCGTCGTGTCGCTCCGACCCCCTTACTGCCTGAGATGTTGACCTCTGCCGTCGTTGGTCTTGTCGCGTGTGCGCTGTCTGTGGCGGGCACAGACGCGGTTGCCACCACTGGCAGCCCGTACAAGATTAGCCTGGCCTCCCGCAAGATTCCCAAAGGCCATGCAGCGGCCTTACGCAGGAGGGGGATGACAGCATTCAGTATCCCATTAGATGACCAGTTCGATGGGACCGATTTACAGTAAGTTTGAGAACCATGTGGCGTATTTCGCTTTTATATAACACCTGCCCTCAGATGGTTCGGAAACATTTCGGGTGAGTCTCAGGCTGTTACAGTGCATAAGGGAAGACAACTCACGATGAGCCTCATATAGTCGGGACACCCCCGCAAACAATCCCTGTCGTGTTCGACACCGGAAGCGAGACTTTGGAGTTCACGAGTACGTGAAGCCGTGGTACTTGTCGTTCAAATGCGCTCATTATCTACATAGGCACTCAATGTGGCGCTCCGTGCGCTAACCAGATCATGTTCGACACGGAGAAGAGCTCGACCTATATCAGCTACAACCAGACCTTCTCGATCGCGTTCGCGACGGGTGGCGGGGTCAACCCTGTGATCTCGGCCGATGAATACGTCCTCACAATGCTTGCCGGCGAGGACACCATTACTGTTGGGGGCATCGCGACACCCAACGTCTCGCTGTACACCGTCATCAACCAGACAGAGGCATTCGCTTCAGACCCGTACAGTGGCATTCAAGGTAGCGCTCCACTTAGCGCGTCTGGTCATGCTCGCTCATGCACAGTCAGGGATGTCAACGCAGGCCCAAGGGTTCTTCGCAGGGCTGGTTCAGCAGGGCTTGCCTGGTGAGACGCCCGCTATCCGATGAGTGTCACTCGCTAAGTACAGTTCTTTACAAGCTATGTTTGGCATGTACCTCACGCCGAAGATCATCGGCAATGCGGAGCTAACACTGGGTGGGGTGGACGAGTCAAAGATCTTCAGTGAGTTTGCGCCCCTTGGCATCTTTACTATTTGTGTAATCCTGACCCCCTCCAAGGCGACATCTTGTGGTCGGAGGTCCCAGCAGGGTCTGACGGGACGTGGCAGCTCAACTCATCGCAGATCTCTGTCAACGGGTACACCACGCCCCTGCTTGCGAGCAACCGGACGGTCATCTTTGACAGCGGCACGAGCAACGCCTACTTTGACACCAACACCACGGAGGTGAGTGCGCGACGCGCCGACACGTTGGCCCCAAACTGACATGCCGCCGGGTGCTAGGCGATCTACGCCATGATCTCTCCGAACATCAAGCCCTATGCGTCTGAACCCGGCGCATACGGGATTGCCTGCAGCGAGATCGGCACGCTTCCCGCGACGCTGGACCTCACGTTCACGACGATCACGGGCGAGCCGTTCAACCTCACGATCCCGAGCAGCGAGCTGAACGTTGGGCCGTTCTCGGACGACCCCTCGACATGTCAGACGCTGATCAACGCGTTCGATGGCCTCGAGCTGGTTGGCGGCAGCCTGCTTAAGCACTATTACAGTGTGTGGGATCTGTCGAACCAGCGCATGGGCTTTGCATGGAATGGTGCGTGGTATACCTTTCTTATGTTGAATGTAGTACTGAGGGGTATTGTCCAGGCGTGCCACAATGGCTTTGACGTGATACATTATAAGTATTTATGCGCGGACGCTTCAGAACGGGACATCCTGCGACTATGCTTCGGCTATGTATTCGACCTTTGCGAAAATACTCCGCATCAGATCCAAACTTTCTTTCCAGTCATTCATTCTTCTGTCTCACAATCATTTTGTTGTTTCACTCGCTTCGTCAATACAAACAAAGAATGTTACGGTCGGTCTGCTTCACTCACAGCGAGTAGCGAAAACTTGCCCTGCTTGAACATAGCCTGGTAGTCGATTTCAGGCAAATCTGCATGCGTAGGTCCTGCATGCGTAGGCCCCCCTGTGAGGAATTGGTGAATGCCTCGACTCGCATACCATCTCATGAAGGCATATGTGGGTCATTGACTAACACGTGTGGCTAGGGACTGAGGTCTCGCGATCGGACGGACAATCCGATCGCGGGTGCTTCTGTGGCGGCCACAGAAGCGCCACGGTGATCCAATCGATCTCAAGACCACATCTCACGTCACGACAGATCCTCGTTTGCTGCGCTCAGACCCTCTCAGACTCGGTGGTATCCAGGTCAAACTTGCTGCGAAGGCCTTTGTCTTCCCGGCAAGCAGCATAAGACCCATTGGCCATAGGGCAAGGAATACCTCCCCTAGAGCCACAGCGGCAAGGAAACGATGCTCTCCGTAGCAAGATGCTCACTCCGAGTCTCCGACCGCGTCTCCGCTCGCTGAGTGGCCAAGTAGTATAGCGCCTCCAGCGCTTGTCTGCGCAGGTGAGTGTTTTCTTGATATTTCTGCTTCTTCTCATCCTGTTGAAAGCGCCGCAACATGAGATACTATGCCCATGAAACTGGATTCACATTGATTGAGAACGAGAGAGTGTCTCCACTGGTAAGCGTCGAGGAGGGACAATGGAGAAACTGTATTTACAAGTGTTTGTTCGTGTGGGCGCATTGACGTGTGGTTGTTTCCAAAGCGGGCCACGCCTTTGTGTATGTGGCGAATTAAAACAGCGCATCAAGCACTTCATTGTTCCTTTTCTCGCATAACTGCACTCGTCCATTACGACGGCCACAAACCCATCGTCGAATTATCCCAACTGGCGCCCCGCCATCTTATCCATGATGCATTCAGATAATCCCTCGCGATCTCATTCGTCGTCCCGTGCCGCTCAGCACTCAGCGCCTGCTCGGCCGCAACCTCGGCATACAACGAAAGAGCCCTGCCCCCCAACTCCCGTAGGTGTCGACCCAGCACAGCTCATTGGGAAGGCCCTCAAGGGCGTGCGCCGCTCGCACAATCACCCAAATGTCACCCTTCAGTTCACCGACAACACCGCGTTCCAGATCCTCGTCGACGGGTATGACCCGCGCCACCGCGGCGTCCCCAAGTATATCGAGACGGACCCCGACCTCGAGCCTATTTTCAACCACCCCGATGACCTGCGCGATGGCCCGCTCACCATATGTAATGCCGCGCGAATCACGCTCGCGGACAAAGCGTTCGACCTCAACGGGCGTGGCAGCCGATGGGACCAGACTCACTGCGGCATTGCCTTGAAATTCAAGGAAGACGGTCGCTGGCATTGCATCTGGGCGATGCTCGCGGAGTACGAGCACCACGGACAAATGAACTGCATCTTCCGCAGTTACCACGACGTCTACCTTGCCGCCCTCGCCCCTCTTCCGGGTCGGGGAAAACGACGGCCACCCAACAAAACTCAAGACTTCAACAAAAAGTGATGAATAGCACACGTCGTACGTAATCTTAACTGTGCCAAGCACACACGCGACTTACATTGTTATCACAGATGTGTGTATTAGATTATCATTATCACGACAGATATCTGGGACGGGGAACAAATGTACTTGTACTTGTACTGATTGTACTATTTAGTTGCCAGACGACGGACATATCTACGTACAGGTTGATATATAAAATTGTACAGTTACGTTTGCGGTGATTTCGATTGACTATTTTGAGTTCGATGCCCGACGCCACAAACTTTGTCGCAAGGGTGTAGCCGGTCTTGTTCACACCACAAAATTAAATCATGCTGCGTCAATCCCGTGCATCGACCTTCACATGCATTATACAAACAGGCAGCATGCTCCATCCTTTCGAGATTGGAATCATTGCTCGAACATCACGTCCAGAGGAATCCTCCAAACTCATGCTAAATCTAGCCCGACTCGGAGAGATGTTTGATTTCGAGGTCGGTGGTTAGAAGCATGTGGCATTAAGATGATTAATGCAACCCCCATCGCAGTGTTCGCCCCCAATTCTGTATCTACCGCTTGTCTCGTTCATCTCTTCAGCGAACACGTCGGATCCAATCACCACCGCGTCATTTAGACGCGAAAGTGAAGAACATGAGATATTATCAGCTCGCAGACGACAGCTGTGAGACTCGGTGTCAAGCTGGGGCAGAGCACGAAGACGACATTGAAGCCGGATGGGGAACTGAGACAGAATCCTATTGTTCGAGAATGTGTTGGTGAGTCCAAGTGTGATTACGCTGTGGGTTGTTGAGATAGACGCGCCTGTTCGTGACAGCCCCATCGCTTGACCAATGGCGAAGTCGCGACGAGGCACTGGCGGTCCAACTGACACAATCGTATCAGGCAGGTTTGGGACATCGGTCTCTGTAGGCTCGTCAGAGATCGCAGGATGCTACGGCCGGCTACGCATCAGGAACTGTTGAATACGCCACATTGCAGCACCACCGGCATGGCCTCGCCGCTCGAGCCTGGAACATTGCTCGCACCTGACAGCCCGACTGAACCGACAGCTGCCAGTTCTCGGGATCAATAGGTAGGTAGATAGCCTTCGGCGTTGTTGGATCGGGCGGACATCCTACGCCTCCTGTGGACATGTGTGGTGAAGCTTCGCTGATATGTCACGAACCCCTCCGAACATCTTCCCGCAGCCGCCAGCAACGGCCCCTTCGCCACATGACCACAGAGTACCTTTCAGGATGCTGACACGAGCTCCGCCTTTCGCGGCTCGAAGGTCAGGGTCGGTTAGCCTAATTCGGGCCTGGCATGTCCAGCATCGTTTTGAAACTACAACGTCAACAGAGACGGCGCCGGTGACAAGTTATTGTTCGAGTTTCAACGAGAAAGGCGCCACGCACTGGAATGCTAGACCACGCCATCGATGCTCCGTCCATAATAATACAATACTGCTGTGACCTGATGCTGTGGGATCGGACATCGTATAAGTGAGACCATGTTGAGCGAGGGTAATTCTTTCCCCACTGTATGGATTGCAGAGGCGCTGAACGAGATAGGATGTTGTAATTCCTTGGGAACGTGGACAAAAGCGAACCGCCCTCTTCTAATACCTTTTGCGAATGATCTGCGAAAGGTAGAAGTCCGAAGGATTCGGTTATACGTTGGCGTGCGAATTTCCAAGTAGGATGGTATAGAGACGGCACCGTTACAGCTCCCAGGGTGAGATCTCAACATGGGATATACCTGCAGGGTATGTGAGAAACTCGCCCTAATTCCAAATATGCCACCCTGACCCGTGGATAGTGCCCGCTGATCACGCTAGAACGTAATGCGTCAAACGCAATATATGATAGGCGACTGTCGATAGGTAATGGGACTACAGAGACTCTAGTCACAAGCTTGAAAAGATCAAATGTTGATGCTGCCTGTGGAACTGAATTCAGCACTCGTGATGGTGAGACATGAAATACTGGTGATACTTTCTCATAGCGTCCGATATTATTATTATAGTCATTATCTGAAAAAGGTGTAACGCTCGCTGACTCATTTCAGCCGTTCAATATGAAGTCTGACCAGCCTTGTGGGCTCTCTGTAATTTGCCGGCACTAGTGAGCCTACATTCCCGGAAACACACTACAGAACATCAATGGGAAATGCTTGCAAGGGCAAGTACATCACGATACCGCACTCACATGTCTGGAACATGAATTCTGATTGAATGTGCTCTTGAGACGGTAGTACACCTGACAAAATGGTGCACAAAGCCACACTGATCGTGGGCTTCGAGCTCGACACAACTACAGCATTCCTTTTCGTAGATTCTTCGGATGATGAGATCTTAGGTAGAATCACTATCGAGGCGATAGACTTTACAGATTCGATTGCAAGCGAGATGAGGGAACCGGCCCGACTTTGGCTCGAGGTCGCAAGGGGCAGCCTGCGCATGAACCTTTCTCACGGTTTCTATGTCTTCGCCTGCAGCAGCACAACGCTCTCAACGGGTCTCCCTTTCGTCCCTTACTCCCAACAACCTAGGTACCTTTCTCGGTGTTCCGGCCGCAATCATGTCTTCATTGTTCTCCAGGGACTGTGCGCAAGCTCAATTCAGTGCTGTTCCCGATCAAATATAGCGAGAAATTCTATCAAGACATCCTACTACCTGAGGCGGAGGATTTCTGCAAGCTTGGTGCGTCAGTACTTCATGTGTTACAGTCAATCCGATTAACGTGGCCTTTGAGAAGTTTACTACAATGACGTCCCTGTCGGTACGGCATGCTGCAGGATGGAGACTGTGGATGGACAGACGAAACTTTATCTCATGACAATGGGTATTCTCGCGGTGAGTGCAGCCTTTTCCAACGCAGTCGCACTCTTTCATGAACCGTGCGATGCAGCCTTATCGTCACAGAGGCGTGGGCTCGTATAGTCTGCAAAAGATCATTGACGCCGCCACAGCGCATGCAAAGCCCAAGATCGACGTGATCTACCTGCATGTGCAGGTCTCAAATGACTCCGCAAAGGCTTTCTACGAACGTCATGGATTCAAGGAAATAGGGGTTTATGAACACTACTACAAGAAGATTGTTCCTCAGGATGCCTGGATTCTTGAAAGGAAGATCGAGCGTTCATCAGAGAGTACGAAGTGATTCGCGTTCGTCGTGCGTACATAGGGTAAGTGCTATCTAAGATGCGGCGCAGCTACGTTCAACGACTTAATGCGAACTCTCCGTAGCTCCGCACATCGAGTACTACGATACAGTGCTGTATATGGTACACACAGATTCTTGGGATAAATAGCGGAATAATACAGACGAGGTGTGCCATTATCGCGGTTTATGTGTAAGGTGCGCATTACTGGCTGCATTAGGATAGCAGGTTAGCGTCACGCCCTTGCTTACACAAGGTACCCCACTTGACGCACGCACCTGGTAACGATTAGGGTTGACAGTCAAGTGATTAAGTTTCGTCGGCGATTCCACACCGCTTTACAAGCTGTGACACGTTTTGTCAGCCCAGCCGTTACACCGACGCACAGCCACGAACCTGATGCCGCTTTAGTGCGTCCTTCCTCGTGAACGTTTTTCCACAGCCTCCGTTACACTGAAACGGCTTCTCGCCAGTATGCGTATCGCGATGCCTCTTCAGATCGTGCTGGCGGTTGAATGAAAGTGCGCACATGTCGCACGAGAATGGCCTCTGGGGCGAGGCGGGATACTGGGTGGCCGCTTGCTGCCCGTATCCGGCCTGCGATGCGTATTGCTGCTCGGCGAGGGTCGACATTTGGTACTGCGAAGGTGAAGACGAGGTGGCGTACGACTGCGATGAAGGATAGGGAAGCGAATTCCTGCGCATATTGGCGGTCTGTGCCTGGGGGATCGGTACGCCTTGGCTTGTGTTATATGCAGACTGTGAAGACATTGATGGTGGTCGGTCACTCCGTGACGCGTAAGCATACTGTGGCTGCTCAGCCATTGTGTAGCCAGGCTGGGCCACTGCGTATGGTTGGCTAGCGCTGGAGCGGTATGTCTGCGGGGCGACGCTGTTTGTCCTCAACGAGGGATGCGTATCGTGGGAAGAGGCGGGATAATGAGTGGCGGAAGTGGCATACTGCGCGTACTGGCCGCCGCCGTTGTTCCAATGAGAAGACATGTACGCGTCGTTCGTGGGTGGCGGGATTTGGTGAGTGCGTCTGTCCGACATCAGACGCCAGAGGGGGGTGGTGATGAGTACGAGCTGCACGAATGTGTCTCATATGTACCCCCGGAGCCGCTGGATCCGTTGGGCGCGCCTTCCAGGCACAATCTCACTGCCACAAAGCAAGCAGGAGTGACGGGTGCTGACCTCTAACCTAACGGTGTCATCATGAAGCCCCCGGCAGACGCTCCAAAATTCATAACGGAAACAGATTTAGTATAGTAGCGAGTGCAATGATATGTCAACTGTTGTATGATGGCGCTCTGCGGGTCGGCGGGGTCCATAAGGAGCTTGGTGGCTGTAGTCCCTGACGCTGACTGGAGATGCAATCCCCCGCACAAAACCTCAATCTAGCTATATAGGACGCCGGAGTGTCCGTTTACTCGTGACATCAGTCGGCATACTCAGCAATAGCCCAGGAACACGCCAATGATGATCCGGCAAGACTGATGCCACTATAAGGCTTCCCGGCCCCAGCTGGAGTGCATAAACTGTCGTCCTCACGAACTCAATTGCAAAGGCAACAGAAATCACTGAACAGACGGCGTCGCCAAGAATATCTTGGACCATAGGGGTCCCACACATCTACTTTGCCACAAAGGGCGAGGCTACCCGGAACTGACATATGCGTACCTGTCGCTTCACGATTCGATCTCAAGTATCCGATGCCTCGTTCTGTGCTTGGCCTTTCACTTGAATATCCGCCGTGCCCTTAGTACTTGCGGGTTGAATGATGGAACTTATAGCACTCAACGCTATCCGCCCAATGGCCGTTGATTGAGGCATGGTAGACGCAAAAGGTTAGCCCCTCCATTTTGAAAGTGGCAGGTTGACATCATGACTTCCCAGGACAAATATGGTTTCGCTCAGGAGCTGGGAGAGCGCCGTGGTTGCGGCACCAAGCCCTTGATCATTGTGTCGCTTGGCCGCACCCACTCGCGTGAAGCTATTAAGCGGAAGCAAGTTGGTCCTTCCACTGTTGTCCGTGGATCGGCGATGTTACGCGCATAACTACTTGGCTGCTAGCTACTTAGTCAGCGTGACCTTGATGGCCTCGGGGGCAATCTCGCCGAGGTACATCATACTAGGGGCCGGGGCATTGCCATAGGGGTCCATTCTTCGGCTTCTAGGCATGATTGATGCAGCCCAAACAGTTGGTCTCGTGCAGCATTGGGTTTGGCTTCTGCGCTCGAGCCTTAGCTAGACGTACTTGGTGGTGTCATGGCAGCCACCTAGAATTACACTGATGCACTACGCACCGTGTCTAGATTTAACATTCATTCGGAGCTCGCAACAGCTGAAACAGTCGAGGGACCGCAGTAGGGCACCGCGGACCTTCTACGCTATCTTCTCGATCCTCAGTATGCTTCTGTCGATCTCCATGGGATCAGTATGTCGGTATGTCGATGCCATAAGCGGCACACCTGAGTCCACAGCCCATTGGGGGTCACACGCTCCGAGAATAATACCAGTAAGAATGTCATTAGTGGGCTCTATGCCGGCCATAGAGAATGGGGGTCGACGAGTGAAACCGAGGGGATAGAATAACCTTGATCTGAGACTTCGCAGACTGCCGATTACCATGGTTCGCGGAGCGCCAACTACGTAACCATACCAATCTCTATAAACTGCCCCTTCGTTCCTCCGGCGTATGAGCGCACTCGGGCTAGTACTGACCACAGTATATGTCTGAGAATTGCCGACCATTCACGGACAAGTGGGACAACAATTGATGATCTTGGCTTCTTGTAAAACAAACCTACGCCGGAACGCCGCCATGCCCAAACGCAATTCCAGCGCGGGTTCCAGTACACCGAGCCCGTCAAAGAAGAGATCCAAAACTGTCGCAGACCAACATAGCCTTGACCGATATTTTGGCGCGAAAGTGTCTGAGCAGGTCCGCAGCGCGCCCCAGAGTCCAGCCAAAGACAAGGTGAAAGCCGAACCACACAGATTCAAATCCACTCGCGACACGGTTGGCACCGACTCCGCGATCGCTGATGATGAAGCCCTTGCATGGAAACTGGCCGAGCAAGACGGACTTGACGTAGAGGCACTTCGAAGGCTGGAGAATGCAGCATCCAACAAGGCGACCTCTGAGCCGAAAACCAGCCGAAATCAACACAGAGTCATTGATGTTGACTTGCTAGATGACACAGGAGAGCATTCTCAGCACCAAGGTCTCTCGGACATTCGCGACATTGCCACTTCGAGCTCCGTAGATCATTCTACAAAGCCTACCGGAAGCCACAAGGCATCAGACGCAACGGCTGCGGTAGCTGCACGTTCTGCCTTCGGGAGTACTTTCGCCGGCTCCGTGTCTGACATAGCATATAGCTCTCTTGCGGTGGATCCGGTGTCTTATGTCTTTGACGATGATACCTGGCGACCGAATACTCCGGTCCCATATTCGTTTCTCGCCCATACTCTGTCTACGCTCTCAGGGACCCGTTCCCGTATAGTAATCATCAATACTCTGACAAATTCGCTGCGGACTATCACCAAGCAACATCCACTTTCTCTTCTTCCCGCGCTGTATCTTCTTTCAAATTCCCTCTCCCCTCCATACTCGCCCATTGAATTGGGATTAGGACCGTCCACGATCACCAAGGCGATACAGCACGTATCGGGACTAACTCCGGCCGCCCTGCGCCGTTTATACAATACTACCGGAGACCCAGGTACGTACGCTCCGCACATACATTTCATATCAAGTATGTATGGTCCCTTCTTAGGTGACGTTGCCTTTGAGGCGAAGTCCAATGTGCGGACGCTCATTCCACATCCGCCATTGCTCATCATCGGAGTGTATGAGTCACTTGTGAAGATCGCACATGCAAAGGGACAGGGCGCTGCTAACCAGAAGCAGAATATCGTCGAAAAACTGCTCGTAGCGGCCAAAGGGGAAGAAGTGCGGTTTCTTGTGCGCACACTATGCCTGAATCTGCGGGTTGGCGCTGTCAGGACTTCCCTACTGACGGCGCTCTCTCGGGCAGTGGTTTTGACGCCGCCGTCCAATCTCCCCGTGCCGGTGCCGTCTGGTTCGCTATATCATGCCAGCGATGAACTTCTATCGCGGATTACTCTCGTGCCGGAGCAGTCCAAGAAGAAGATTGTGGACCCGGCGAGAGATGAGCTGAATACGATCTTCGCGGGCGCTGAAGCCTTGCTGAAGAAAGTGTATGTCCAGCATCCCAACTACGACCACATCACGCAGGCGTTACTTGAAGCCGGCTTGGATGGCCTCGCCGAGCGTCTGCCGTTGACTGTTGGTACGCAGTCAAAAGTCTTGTTAAGCTTTTTATATTCATGGGCAAGCTGAAACATTTAGGAATTCCGTTACTGCCCACACTTGGATCTCCCACGCGATCCTTGGATGAAATATACGATAGGCTTGGCCTTCTTGCGTTTACTGCGGAGTTCAAGTATGACGGGCAGCGGGCGCAGATACACGCTTCCAAAGATGGGGATCTGCGGGTCAACGTCAAAATATTTTCGCGCCACCTTGAAGACATGACTGACAAGGTTCGTCTGCCGTGCTGTTTGTGACTTTTCTGACACGCGGAACGAGCCAGTATCCGGACATCGTTTTGCTAGTGCAGGGCATATTTCGCTCGCGCCCAGAAGTTCAATCTTTCATCATTGACGCTGAGATAGTCGCCATTAACCCCGTTGACGGGTCCATAAAGACATTCCAAGAACTCTCAAACAGGGCACGCAAGGATGTCAAGGTCGATGAGATCAAGGTGCCCGTTTGTGTTTTTGCCTTTGACTTGATGTGCCTGGACGGAGAGGTGAGAATTTTCTGTATATTGAGTTCCATCCTTCGTCAGACATCGCTATCAGATTCTGCTAGAGAGATCATTCAGACAAAGACGGGCACTTCTGCGCGAGCGCTTCCCTCCCTTGCACCCTGAACGGAAAGATGCTGCTCGTTTTGATCACGTACAGAGCTGCGAGAGCGAAGATGGCCGAGAGGCCATCGAGGAATTCTGGCAGACCGCTCTGAACAGTTCTTGCGAGGGTCTCATGATCAAGGTCAGTGCGCGATTATCAGACCGACAAGTCGGTGCGGTGACTAACTCGTTAGAGACTTAGCTTCTTGATCATGGTGAGGTGGTAGAGGAACTCAATCAGAAAGAAAAGCCAAGGAGGAAGCCGTTGCCCGCAACATATGAACCTGGTCACTCATCTGTTGTTTCCCTTAGGGCGCTGCTCATCATAGATATGATTCTTCTAGACAAACGTACATCCGCATGGCTGAAGCTCAAAAAGGATTACGTCACCGGGCTTGGAGATAGTCTTGATCTTGTTCCTATCGGTGCATGGCATGGTAATGGGAGGAAAGCACGGTGGTGGAGCCCGATACTGCTTGCGGTGCGGGACTCAGACACAGGAAAGTTAGTAGCTGTTTGCAAGTGCATGTCAGGTAAGAGATCAAATCTATTGATGGCAATCTAGATGAGTAACGAGCGCACTATTCACAGGGTTCTCAGATGCATTCTACAAGGTGTGATATTCCGCACGGTGAGCGCGTACGGTTGGAATTCACGCAGCGCGTCTGCAGAGCCTGGGAGAGCGGTATCCCGAGAATTCTGATACATGTTCGCCACAACCGCTATGGGACCCTGAGTGCGAGACTGGGGGTATGTTTAGCCGCCTATTGCGGAGCGCACTGTGCTGATAGAGTCTAGGTCTAAGACCTGAGGTCTTCTTTAAACCACAAGAGGTATGGGAGATACGTGGAGCCGAGTGCGTACATGGACATGCTCTATCTTGTGCTCCCGTATCGCTGATGTTCGCAAAGCATTACCATCAGCCCGGTGTCCGTGGCGGCCATAGGGCTGGTGAACCAGAATCGGGGCTTGAGCCTTCGGTTTCCGCGCTTCATGAAGATGCGAGAGGACAAGCACATTGAAGACGCCAGCACTCCGGAGTTTTTGGCCAACATGTGGCGCACCCAGCAAGCGACCGGCAAGGACCAGGTGCCAGGTGCGGATGACGGTGAGCTGGTGGACGTGGACCTTGAAGAAGACGATGTAGCCCAGAGCGAAGAGGAGGAATGAGAACATAGAATCGTGCCTCTTGTTGTTTAGTGAACGGGGAGCCGCCGGAGATGGATTTTCTTCGAGCTCAGCACCCGGGCGGCACGACGCCACCATCAACAACACCTTCCTAATCTGGGCGGCTGTGCATGCCTCCTTCGAGTCGATCATGTCTGCTCTGAGCAGCTATCCAGCGTATCTCCGCCTTTAACACCTACACCCTGAGTTCGAGCTTGGCTATTCACGACAGAGAGACTGCTGCGTACTGAGTCGCAACGATGTTCTTACTACGTCTGTTTCTGGCTGCAGTCTGTCTCATTCACCTCGTGGGCGCAGGCGAAACTGTTTATGATGCAGGTCTTGATTCTCGAGCACGACTGCGTTATGCCTATTCACTGACTATGTAATGTCAGCCATATTGGCGCGGAAGCTCGTTGACTACTCGTCCTTGAGCTTAGGCAATATGGCGACCGTGTATCCGGCCGATCATCCAACGCTCGCAGGTATGCTGTCAATGTGAGACTTGCAAACGATCACAACCTCAGCATGATCTCAACTAGGTGAACCCTTCTCCCTGCAAGAATACTATGCTAGGCACGCACCGTCCTTTGATGTCTCTGAATTATTGTGCGACCCCTTTCGTAGCTGCCATAGTAATGGCTCTCTGGCGTTGCTCTTCATGCCGATCTCTCGACACAGCCAGAACGTCTTGGCCTCGTCCAATCGTTCAGCTACGATCTCAGTGGCGGATGATCATCCCGATGCCAGCCGTGCCCGGGTAGCCTTGATTGGCACCGTCACCATATTCAAAGATCTTAGCACGGCCCCTGACGTCGCGGCGATACAGAAATGCTATCTGAAGCAACACCCAGATGCCCGTCACTGGCTTCCAGGCCCAAGAGAGCCCCACATAGTCGGTCTTTTGAAATTGACAGGGGTGCACGTCTGGATACTCACGTCATCTGTTAAGGCATACTGGGCGCGATTCGACCCCCATGTACGCCTCCCACATCTTGTTCGTCCGTCAATCGTTGATATTGGTTTTGATAGACGATATATTACGTCGGAGGATTTGGCAGCGAGCACTACATTGGCTACATCCCCTTGGAGGCATATCAAACTGCAGGGTCTGTGCAGTATGACCAGACCGCGAAAAATATCGGTAGTGGTAGACTGCATGAGCAGATTCGTATCTTGTAATTTAGCTCTCGGGGTACACCGTAAGACATGTCGTAAACGGTGCTAGTCACTAGGTTTTCTCCGCGCATAGGAACAACTCCGATGTCGGGGGCGACAAGTCTCCGATGGTTTCGGACACCTGGCATCGTGCAACAAGAAGCCTTATGAGCGCTGATGCGAAGGAGATATCTGACAAGCTGTGGTCTATATGTCAAACAACATGGTGATCACCGCATATGAATGTCAAGGAGGCTGTCCGACGTGATGGGCGGAGAAATCTTTGACGCGGTCTGTATCCTCGTTGTCACAGGACTACACGAAGACGTCAACATACTTGCAGGCTGCAGTGGATGCGCAGGTGCGGCGACATGGACCCGCCCTTCGGGCATGTCAGGTTATTGGTAATGTCGAATCCAGTACTAGCATTACAGGGCCGAGACAAGGGCCACCATAAGCCTCGTTTCGCGGATAGTCAGGTCATCTTCGCACCCTGAACTTTGTGACACAGCAGCGAACGCGGCTTCAATTGCGTCCTTAACTTGGCCGGTTTTGAATATACTGAGCCACTCCACATCCGCAGCATCCGCTGTTTGCTTTTGTAGCGTCCAATACGTGATGGCCAGGTCGGCCTTAACCCTCAGGGATACTACCCTGATGGAGACGTCTGAGGGCGACTTCCTGATGAGTTCGACGACTTCTGAGGGAGACGTCCGAGGATACTTCCGCACAATGGACCGTGAATGGGCTTCTAGTGCGGGAGATCTCGTCACTGGGCCCTCGTCAGCAAGACTATCTTGTCGCCGACGTGCGGCAACAGGACGGGGCTGTGCCCTAGCGTGCGGCTTTGGCCTGGAGCTGTCATCGTTGGCACCAGAACCGAAGTCTGTGAGATAGCTTTTGTAGAGCGCTAGCTTTAACTGGAGTACTTCCCTCGAGGAGGGTAATGCCCCGAGGAGCAGGGTGACGTCGCCGGGCGGTAAGGAGAAAACACGAGAGCCAACAGAGTTCAAGAAGATTGGCAGATCAATGTGCGTGGTCGCCGCGAGGTTGAGGAGCTGCGCAGAGTTGAGTGGCATGCCAACAAGGACCCACGATCAGTGCGGACTCACCAAGGTCAGCAGGCGGGCACCGAGTGACCTGTACTTCGGGTTCACTTGCTGGATGGCACAAAACGCCGCGTCTAGCGGAGCGTTCAAGTCCCACCGAGCCCCACTTCCTGTCCGCGGAGGTGGTATCTGGGACAACAGGAGAGTAGAATGTTGTGCTGCAGAGATGATTAGTAGCAGCAGACATAGCGAAGAAGCGGTGATCCTTACGTTGGCCACTTTCGACTGTAAGCGCCTCGTCCTTCTCTAGCACATTCACGATCCAGCTCAGAACGGGCCAGGCGTGCTGCCCGACGGCACTTGGTGGCTCCTCGTTGTCATCCTTATCCTCGTGGGCTTCTATTCGTGCACTCCGCCTCTTCCTCGGTGATGCAAAAATGTTAGATTTACGCTGCGCGAAGTCTTCCCGCAACACTGCCCAGCAATCCCTAGCATTCTTGATACGTTGAGATTCTCGTGCGACGAACGAGTCCTCGTTTTCCTCGTCCGCATCGTGTGGCAAAGAATTGCTCGCATTGTCCGTATGTGGGTAAGTTGGGAACGCGCGCATGAGGGACCCTGGAGTGTTCGTGACAGCAAAGGCAGACAAGAGATTCAATGCGGCTTCAGTCGCTGCCGGGGACGGAAACAAAGAGGATCTCTGCTGTTTTGAGAGTAGTTTACTTGGTGACCCATTCTCGGGGACAAATCTCTCCGTGTCTTGCATCTGCGCATCTGGTGGCGGAGGATAGAGAGCCATGTATACCAGCTGACGGACATGCGCCCTGAACCTCCAATGAGCTTGCACACCACCGGATTATCAGTGGATACACTCACTGTGATGGCTTGTACTTTGGGGACCGTAGTTGGTCTAGGACCAATATACCCGCTTCATATTGCCCCTCCTCAAAGCAATTATCCACAAGACCTCGTTGATGGATGGTCATTTCTCGTTCAACTTGTACTAGGCCATTGCTCGTTCCTGTTGAAGACATTACGACGTCAGATGCAACCACCGCCTCATGCAAGTGGTGCTCAAGGATGGGTGACCAGCGCGTATAGTGCGAGTGTCACAAACGCGTTAGGTCACGATGCGCAACGCGACGCGTTTCGAGGGTGCGTCACATTGACAAGTCTTCGAAGCACCACTACTATTCTGGAGCGGACCGATAGTATACATCATAACAGGTTACAAGGCAGGCTTTACGAGACACCATTCACGGTCAAATCCTATGAGACAGACTAAGCGAACACCGCGAATGTAAATGTGCACTAATGTGAAAAGCAGATAGCTGGCAGCAGAGCGAAGGCAAAGAGTGAGTGATGTACACTGGGAGCACGGATGATAAGGGAGAATAGCGATAAAAAGGGGGAGTGTTGAAAACAAGGGGAAATAGTAACTCAAGGAGCCGGGTTGAGCTTTGTGTAATCCTTCGCGGGAACGAACCCAGAACCATGGGCCGTCCTGGGACGCCTCGGACGGCCATCGTTGTCACGATCCCTCTTCCGATCTCGGCTCGGTGCATTCCTCAAGCGGAGTTGAATGGAAATCTCTTCCTGTGTTTGAGACTGATCACAGTACTTGCATTTGCAGTCAGGCTTGTCATTAGACTTCAGCGGACTGCCCTGCATCAACCACTTTGCGTGGTTGACGAATTCCGCTGGAGAGCGAAAGCATTTCACGTGGCGAGAACCTGGGTGGTCAATTGGTAACTGTAAATTCACTACATCATCTGTTTACTCACCATATAGATAGGCATCGATCCTAGGGCTATAGTGATCGCCCTTGCGATGGATGAACAACTCGTAGCCCGCGGGAAAGTCTCTGATTGTGGAATTCTCGATTTTTCCGGTCCCTGTCCGTCGGTGAGATCGGTTGACACATAAGCAAGAATCAGTATATGAGCGACACGTACATGTATCTTTTTGTTGGAAAACGGCCGCCTTCACCACATCCCTCGTCAGTGCTTCCCCTAACTTCTCCTTCCAATTGGCCAATAGCTTCCTGTCTTCCAATATACTGTTGTCTGCCGCTGCATAGTAATTAACTTCCCCGTGTTCGTCGATCTGGCGAGTAGTGTTCGGCGGCCTCATATCAGACTCGGCATCGGTCGCGGACGGAGCAAATGTAATGTCCACAGGACCGCCGTCGCGGCGCCATGCCGAGTAGTAAGGTGTATGGATGATCTGCTGACTTGGCGATAAAGGCATGAGATTTGACTCTACGAGGAGTCCGTCTATGGTTGCTATTGAGAAAGTCGTGTGTGGAGAGAAAGGGGCAATGTTCGACCATGTGCAGCCATCAGCGATTTGCGAAGGGAGCAGAACAGAGCAGAACGTAAGTCATAACGTAAGCAGATCTGTGTGGAGATCCTTATTGCTTGTTGTCCTAAAGGGATTACGGGCTTCTCGGATTCCAGCAGGCAAGATGGCCGTAGAATCGCATTTTTTCCCGCTAAATATCGACAAAGTAGAGTATATGTCTTGGGTAGCACCCAGCCGAAGCGAGAGTTACAGTTGTGTTTACTTGGGGTACTCGGGCACTGCCGATGGGAACAACTGCGTGCCTCTGCGCTTGACTTCTCCCAGCTGCCCGCCTCAGTTGACTCCAAGTTGATGTTGGCTTTCAGGAGCTGGTCTGCCTCACTCGCTCGCTATCATTTCCCTCGGGTACACATGGCCACCATGTCCGCACAAAGTCCACCAACATCTAGCAGTTCTGAAGGACCAGTTGCGAAATCAATTAAGGAGAAGGTAAACATCTAGTCAATTGCGTCTCGAATCTGCACGGTTGACCGCCGGAGCTCATCTCTATTTTTACAGTTGACATCGCTCCTGCGCCCGTCGGAGCTGACTGTTACGAATGATTCATGGCAGCACAGGCATCACGCCGCCATGAGGGCTCAAGGAGGTGGGAATGGGGAGACGCGTACGTATTCCTCGTTTCAGATTTGACAGCGCGGAGGAATCGCAGCCTCTTTGAATGCTGCGAGATACTGATTGGCTATGACTGTAGATTTCACTGTTCAAGTCGTCTCCGAAGAGTTCAAAGGCAAGGTCGGTCTTCGCATGCTTCCGCTCACGTTCAATTGCAAATCAGTCAATGACATAGACAACAATGCAACGGCATCGCATGATATACTCCGCTCTCTCCGACGAAATGTCAGCTGGTTTACATGCACTATCATTGAAAACAAAGACGTCAGAGGAATTGCGAAAGGCAGAGGAAGGCAGGACTCAGTCATGACGACGACCCGCTGACTGTCTCTCGCATTTTAACGCGTTGTGTTCTTGTGTGTAAAACATACGTCAACTTGTGAAATGTGGGTGTGCATGTCTCTGTCGTGGTGAGGCCGTTCATATCACTGGTGATGTATGACACTGGCAGATGCCTCCGACTGAAAGCTGTATGTACACTGATCCGCGAAAGCTTGCAAACTATTTTGAGCCCAGTGACGATACATACACTGGTCCGTTCACAGGGTGTCCCGGAACCGTATGCGGTCCGCGGCTCTCTGTTCTGAAGCTGATCTACAGGGGTACGTGTCCCCATTCGTTGACCCGACATCTCGATTGCCATTTATCCTCACTTGGGAGGTAATGCTGCGATCACGCTGTCAACCATTTCCCAAGAGCCGTCTGAGCAATTTCTCATAGGCAACAAATTGGTAAAGAGCGGTAACCCAGTCCGCGCCAGCTTATCGTTTGAAGCCGCTCGGGATTCTCAGATGTGAGTCTGATCGTAGGTTCCCAGAGACAAGCCGCATTGTTTAATGAAAAGGGGAAATAGTGATTGCTGCTAGTATGATGTCCCTGATGGGAGTTAAACTGTTGATCTGATCTGATCTGTGTACGTCGAGACCATTGCAGCTTGCACAGCCGAACGCACATAGCACATACACGCAACGCCTGCTCGAGGTATATCGATCTCGATACCAGACATGTCTGGATGGCAATTGCGCTGCACAGGTGTATTTGTTCTTTCCTTGTCACAATCACTCTGCTGTCCGTTGATTGACACGTCCCCGAGAGCAGCAGGTCGACTGCGCCATGGTCTTACCCGGCCACGGCCATGTTCTCATGTTCCTGTGTGATCACCGGAGTTTCTACCTGACGGCCTTGACAAATCCGTGCGTTCACGACTATCATCACCTTAGTTGTCGACGGCCTCACGCGTCTTGGAGACCGCGTCCGCGCTGTAAGCGGTGCGTCTGCTTGGGCGGGAACGACATCTGCGCGTCAATGGATCGCCATTATGTGATATGTCACTTTGTGCTAGGCGAGCAGCGTAAACAGTGTGGCATCTACCTGCGCTCGCGGTGTAGATAAATATGACGCACCGTCAGGTCTCATTGACTCGGTGTCTCCGTTCTCCCCTCTTCCACTTCGCTAGTTTATACGATGCCCAACCGTCAGCCTCCGCCCGACCCCAGGCGGGACGAGCAGCGGCCTACTCTTCCTCCTATCCGCCAGTTGTTTGGTTGTAAGTGCCTTGTACAAGCATGAATATAAAGTGCTAAACTGATGCTATTTTCCTATAGCGGAGCTTTCGCAAGC
Organism: Postia placenta MAD-698-R-SB12; assembly: GCF_002117355.1. Taxonomy (NCBI): domain Eukaryota; kingdom Fungi; phylum Basidiomycota; class Agaricomycetes; order Polyporales; family Adustoporiaceae; genus Rhodonia; species Rhodonia placenta. The sequence goes on along the minus strand of NW_020169833.1, from coordinate 2,492,235 downwards.
GGTTCCGCCCCAGCAATCGCGACAACATTCTACTTCACCCCAGATCCCGTTTCATCGTCTCGCAATTGCAGACGAGGACCGGCGGAGCCGACCGCAATCTCCCGCAGCTGGTCTTAGGGGAAATGCTTCGTCCTCGCAGACCTATCCGTCGTACCAAGGTGGTCCGAGACCATCCACTCCAGGCCATTTGAGAAATGCTTCCGATCCTGCGCAGCGCGCCATCTACGGTGCACACCCGCACCCGTCTCAGTATGCCAATGCCGGTCATCCCGGGTTCCAGCCTCGCGTACCACAGGGTACCGATCGGATCATTCCCGCGAGCGGGACATATCCCTACGCTGCGTCTCAGCAGGCCTACCCATCCATGCCTATAGCGAGCACAAGCTCAGCGGGTGACGCCGCCGCCGGGCGGTCGTCTTCCTCCAGATATGAATGCAACTACTGCGGAAAGGGGTTCACCCGACCCAGCAGCCTCAAGGTGCGTGGGCCTGTCAACGCCATGATGTCCGCTGCTGAGAGTCGTAGATACACACTAACACACACACCGGAGAGAAACGTGAGTTTGCGACGCGCCTAGTACGGTGATGAGTTAATCAAACAAGTTCTGTGCAGCCTTCACATGCCCCTACGAAGGTTGTGGCCGAAGTTTCAGCGTCCAGAGCAATATGCGTCGGCACGCACGGGTACACGAACGAAGCAGTGGCTCTCAGCCCGAGGCAGATGACGACAGCCCCGAGGAGGGCGACGAACAGCCCACCTCCAACACCGACAAAGCCGCGGGCAATGCCAATCAACCTCGATAAATCCATTGTGATCTTTCACGGACCCGAACGCAACATGACGACAAACATCAAGTGTACACTCGCATCCCCACTGGTCCACTACTATATCACTATATATGTATCTAGTCTGCAACACTACACCGCATCGCCCTATTTATTGCACGGACTTTACACTCGCATCGTATATTTATTGGACGTCTCTATAGAAATGCTATACAAACATGCACTCATCGCAGCTGTAAGTTATATGATACTTACCCTTGTACCAGTGCCGATAGACGAGGATATTCTTGCCGACTGATCTTGATGCTCAAATCGACATTCGGACTGACGGTGTCGACCCCTGAAGACACGTCCACGAGGTCGCTACGTACTTTGACGTGAGATTGCTGGTTCTCATATACAGCATGCATAAAGCCGCTTCATACCACCGATGTTGCCGGATAACACGAGAACTTGTACACAGCATCAAGGTTGTAGCACGACCTGAAGCAGGTCCGAGGTCGCCATAATAATAGCCTTGGCCATCCTTTGAGCATTATGAGAAAATAATATGACTCTATGACAGCAACGAGGCAAGCGATTGGAAAGGGATAGGAACATCGAACACACTTCAGCTTAGGCATCACTATCAGTGTCCTCAGGCTTGGCCCCACCATGAGTCAACCAAGCCAGCTTTCTAAGTCTCCTGCGCTCCTCCTGCGCCTTCTGCTGGTTACGCGTCAATTTCTTCTTCTTTTTGACGGGGGGTGTTGTAGTGCCAGCCTTGTCTTCTGTACCGCTCCCAGCAGGCGTCGCCTGAGCCGAGGCAGCCGGTGACTGCAACCGTGATCGTGCAGGTGTGTTCGCACCGCTACCCTTAGGAGACTTCACGGCGAAAGCGTCTTCGACAATTGCGGCCTTGCCCTTGTGTGTCATCCGACCAGCATCCACATGCCAGATTTCAGGGCCTGGAGGCAAATGTGAGCTGAAGTACTGCTGAAGACAGCGGGGAACTTACATAGTGCAGTAACAAACTCCTCGTTGTGGGAGATGATGACCTACAAATCAGATCGCTGAGCATGCAGTCAGTTTTAAAATAGAAGTTCAGCATACCACAGCTCCTGCCCAGTCACGAATGGCAACAGCCAAGCCGCCCAATGCCTCACGATCCAAGAAGTTGCTTGGTTCGTCGAGAACACATATCTAGGTCGTAGTACACGTGAACAAGTTGTAACAAGGACATAAGCGCAGATAGCACACCTGAGGATTATTCCATAGGCAAGCTGCAATGACTAGCTTGATTTTCTGTCCTGTTTTGCTAGTCAGTATCACCACGACGTCTCATCTGGGGACTGAATCACCTCCAGACAGGCCCGAGATCTCGTTGTATTGTGCTATGTCTCCATCCAATCCAATGTCTTCCAGATGCTTCCGCACAATGTGCGCAGACGTGTCCCGCTGTCCCGCACCTTCTCTCGACGACTCGAGATCATCAAATTGGTGGACAAGCTTGCCAAAGCCCTTTTCGAGCAGCTCTTCTCTTGGAATCCATGTGTTGAATCTATGGTCGAGGCCTGGGCAATAATCAATTAACTACGTTTGCTTGTTAAGCAAATAAATTGAGACTCACCACGCCACTTTATCTCATATTGAAGAGACTTCTTCAACTTTTGACGACCCATAATCAACTATGTCGAAGGGTCAGTAACCATCAGGATGCGCGCATATGTAACAGACCTCAAGTTTCCGTCTTTGTCCGTTCTTTCCGACAAATTCCGTTTCTAACAGTGCCTTCTCCTCGTCCGTGAGAACGCGTGTCGCCTTTTCCAGGATTTCGCCTGTTAGTCGCATGTGAATATGGCATACTGAAAGTACATCAACACGCACGATCATGGCCGTCCTGGAAGCGCCACTGGATGTACTGAACCGGCGTTTTCTCGAGATGGCGTTCTGGACATATGATTAATGAGGGGCCACCGAAACGCAGTGCGACACCATACCAATATGATGGGTAGCATGCTGTGAGACGTAACCAATACGGAGCGCTGGGTGCTTGTAGACAGTGCCTTCCTGTGGCTCCGTCTCACCCTGCGATACGTCAGCACGGAACAGATGGGCATTGATAGGCGACCTACCGTCAAAAGCTTGACAAGGGTGGATTTTCCCGCGCCATTGGGACCAATAATGCCGACACGGCTGATTAATACTGCATCAATATACCTTTCAGTACAAAATTATCAGTTTCACCTTGACAGCGACATTGCGCAGCTAACATTGTGCAGACTTGGTGTCGAGCGACCTGGATAGGTGAATGTGCAATTATTCATCTTCAGTATCGCGCGAGTGTTGCTCCGGACGCCCATAAGAGACCCGGGTGGAGGGAAAGCGAACTTGACCGAGGTTGCGGCAAGCGTGTAGTAGGACTTGGCTTCTGGGTGCTTCTCTACAAATGTCGACAGGTTTCCACGGTAATACACAAGCTAGAAATATCGATGAGGGCCGAGGTAAAAGGCACCACTGGCTGGACCTACCTTCTTGGTCTCGTAATGAATTATATCGGTCGTTACGGTATCGAGGAATCTACCCCGAAATCAGTTGGTGCACCTTTCGGGTGACGTGAAATAGGCAAACACACCCAGAATCGTGACTGATAATGAGACATGTAATGTTCGTTTGGGACATGAGGTATTGTTCAAGCCATTTAACAGAAGCCCGGTCCAACTGTACACGGCATTCAGGGGTCGCATCGGAGATATCGCAGGAGGACTTACATGATTGGTAGGCTGTAAAGCGGGCAGGCTCAGCGACATTCTAGATCTGTGGCCTCGTTTGAGGGCTTACCTCGTCAAGTAGAAGCAGATCTGCGTTAGACAGCATAGCTCTTGCCAATTCAAGTTTCATCTTCCATCCGCCCGAAAGACCCCCGACAACCTCAGCTTGTCTGCTGTCATCGAAGCCCACCTCCAACAATTGATCTCTGATTTTGGCCCGGGGAATGTGAGCCAGGGTCTTGTCTACGAGAGCAAATTTCGTATTAGGCAGAGATGAAGGATGAACCGAGGGGTAGACGCACCTGATGCCACGAAGTCAATCACTGAAAGCGACGTGTCCTCGCCCTGAAGCGAGTGTTCGACCATGACACATCGCAGCTGGTCCTGAGGTGGGAAGTTCTCGACCTTTCCGTCATGCAGTTGGCGCATAAGGGTAGATTTACCCGAACCATTGGTGCCGAGAATACCATACCGACGACCGCGGAAGAGCCGCAAACGCGTGTGCGACAAGAGAAGGAGCGCCCCATATGCAAGTGAGAACTGCGTATCGCAAAGCAGTTCGCCTTCTTCGCTTGCCCCGTCATCCGCAGGTGCGTGCTTTGCCTAATTGTAACATTCAGCTTTAAATGTGCGATGCTCCGACCTGAGGCGCGCACCCTGTCAATGGCTTGGAAGTGTGTGCGAACGGTCTCAGAGAACTTTGCTGCAGCACCCTTGTCGCCGCCGAACCACAGACTGAGGAAACCGCCGACACAGCGGTTCCACGGCTCCGCATTCGAAAATTGACGGCCGTGCGCTAGATCAGCCACAAGCGATGCTTCGAATTGTAGTACCTGGGCGAGCGCTGGATGACGTGGGACGTGAGGGCCATTCGGCCTCTTAGCTGAGGTGTCCGTGAGTTCCACGGGCAAAAGAGTCAGCAGCGCCGAGAGCGCCACAGCCATTTCACCCTCGAGGTCACGGTGGACGGTGGGCGGGCCGTCCTTGGACGCGCCTGACTTGAGCAGCGTATTGAGCGCGGTCTCAGCGAATGCGCGCACCTATCATGGACGATCCCATCAGCAGCGACCACTATGCAAGCCGGCGCACATACCTCCGGAAACGCAGCGCCTTTAGCGATCTTCTCTACGCCGTCAACAAGAGGGCTCAAGTATTGCGCCGCAACATTCGGGTCGCGAACGAGTTTAACCAGGTTTTCAACCACAACTACAGTCCTGCGTTGGACTTCCATGGATCGATCATTCAGCGCACGATTCAAAAGTGGGACGAGGACCGCCAATGCGGGTGCGGTGACTTCGGCAACAAACGTAGTGGATGACAGTGCCTTGATACATGCAGGCACGGAGTCTGGGTTGGCCATACACTTGACCAAAGTCGGGATGTGTGGACTGAGATCAGGATTCGCCAGGGTATTGCAGAGTGCCGTTGCGCACTTCATAGCGGCTGAGGAAACCTGTGACAAGTTGAGGAGCAATCACAGGGTATGTGCAGGTTTACCGACCTCTGATTTCGTATCATGCATAGCAGCTTCTACTTTCGGGATTGTCGTCCCAAGCTCGTTTGCAACTGCATCTCGGGCAGAACTGGCGAAACTCCGAATGGCGTCCAAAACGCCCACTTTCGTTCGCCATTTGCCACCATCAAGGATGTCCTCCAGCGCCCGGAACACGACGCGGGTTGATTCCGGAGGGAACAGCTTCAAGACAGATTTGACGGCTGTAGCAGCCGCAGAGCGGACAACATCGCCCTTGTCCATATACAGCTCGAAGAGCACAGGTAAGGTAGGGAGAAGAAGTGGGGCTACGGGTTGTCCAAGGATGGTACACATTGATTGGAAGGCAACAGCGGCGGACTCGCGCTCATAGCCCGACTTTTTGTTGGTTGCGAAACCATGCAGAGTTGCGATAATGTCCGCATCACTGAAGAAAAGGATTAGCAACCGTCAGCACAAAGTCAAAGAAAATGTAGTACCTGAGTGATTGAAGACCGGTCTTGGAAATCTCTCGAGCAAGGCGGTCTGCGGCAGCCTTCGCATCTGAACGAGCACATTGGTCAACATGCAGGCGGTCGGAATTGATTTAGAGCATACCAGGGGCTGTGGGTGCTGTGCGAAGGCCATCTATAAGAGGTGCAAACTGAGAATCCGAGGCTACAGGCATTGCGACAGGAGACATCGAGCGATACAGAGCAATCTATAAAATGGGGTATACTGATACAGAGCGAGGTAACCGCTAGACGTCTAGAGAATCCCTTTTTGGGAAAAGTCGCCGCACAGAATGAGAGTAAGAAGAATGCCCGCGGCCGAGATGGTTGTGGTAGGCAGCAGGAGCAAATCTGAGCAAATGACCCAAATTTTTGGGCTGTGTTCCGATCGATAAAAATATAATCCTTATACAGGATATGTAACACCTTATTAGGGTTGTAGCTGATAATTTCGATCGAATTACATTACCGGTTGATCAAAGCCTTTGCCCTAAATGGTTGACATTACAGCAGCATACAGACATTACTTACTTCGCCTCACATAGAGTATGCACGGCTCATGACAACAAGCGGGTGCAACTCTCGGGCATGCAGCAGGCCTTCTTGAAAGTAAGGCAGCTGACACTATTGTATAGAGGCTGATGCCACTGGAGATCATATGTCAGAATCGAGAACGAGACACGATCTCCCCATGAATGTCCGACCGGTGCGTCTTATATATAGACATAATTTCCTTTACTGACAGGCAGCGCAGATAGTGCATGCGGTGGTTGCATTCTCCCCAATCATCGCGTAGCCGCGTGATTCGGTATTCGGCTATGTTGCTCAATGGAGGCAACAATCCGACCACCTCGATTGCCGTTCCTCTTCTTTCCCAGCAGTGTCTGTTCGTCATGCGCACTGCCTTGCAATGCCGTGCGCAACTCCAGCCTGAAATAGCTCATACCGTCTCGTAGTTGACACACATATAATATAAAGAGCTATCGCAGAGAACAGAAGACGCCGCGATTCCTATCAGCCTGTGCAGGATCTCCTCTTGATTGAGGCAGAGTCACATTCTGGTCAATGTGAGTATTCGTACGATGAACATGTATTCGTGGATGTTCACGATAATGCAGGATTACCTCAGGGGTGTTTTCCGCCATCATAGCGATTGTCGTCTGTGTTTTCTGCCTCAACGCGGTGCTTCTTGTGGTATGGTGCTCACGAAGGAAATCCCGACGAGTCCATTCTTCTCGGAAGTATGATAAGCCAGAGGTTACACGGCATGAGAAGGATCCAGTGGTTACAACGATTATCCAAGACACCCCATCCTCTAAAGAGAAGCAGTCCTATTACCAGCTCATTCAATCAACGGGTGTTCCGTTCACTACGCCGAGGTCTCAGCGTCCGAGACTTTCCCCGAGCCGACCTGTTCTCCCGCATTCTCATCTACAGCCGATCGAGACGCAATCGTCCAAAGTGGGAGTGTCTTGCGAAGTTGACGCGGCAGCTCTCCTAAAACTACCACGCCATCGTTCTATAGATGCCGAGACTGCCAGCATCTACACCTCAGCTTCTGCACCTCTCGAGCTCCACGACCGCCTGTTTCGTACACAACCCTTCGTACTGAACGAACGGGCATCCGCGCGCTCAACACGATGTAGCAGTCCACAGCCCTCATGCCTTCCACACATGGGGATCACCGCCGATACAAAGCTGGCCAGCACTGTTGCATCGGTGACCGCTGCACCGCTGCCAGGTGCCGACGACAGAGCCCGGTCCTGCCTCAGGCCACGGATAGCCGACCCTCGGTCCGTCGATCGTGCTTCATCGACTCGCGTCCCCCTGCAGGTTCCGCCAGAGGCCCATGTCCGTATCACAGCAGCTATTGCGGCGGCTCCGCGACCACTGCCGTCTTCACCCCCGTTAGGTGCCATGGCAAACCAGTCTGCTCTATCCTGTGGGCAGCCGGGCTTCGCTTCCACAGCGCCCCTCGACACCCGTCCGCGAAACAAACAAGCTATTATACCAATGATCGCGTCTGATCGGATCGCTGCACGCCCTCCGCCGCCGCAGTCCCCGAGCGAGGCTTCCGGACTTCGATTCGATCGCACCTCGCGACCATCCACTGTGGTATGGAAGACCTCTTGACGAATGTGGCAGGTGTGATCGCCCTGCGATCCAGGCCCGCGCGTTGACGCGCACCGATTTGGATACGCATGTGTGGGTCAAATGTTAGCTGTTGTGTCCAGTCTGGCGTCACATGTTGTGTAAGATTATGTTGTGACATTGTTGTCTGTATCTGTTTGTGTTCTGTGTCCTAGGCAACGTGAAGCCCGAACACCTGCTTCATTAGTGCGGCGGAGGGCCTCTGCAATTGCAATCGCGGTCTCCGAGCTTCACCGCATGATCAGCGTCCTTCTAGCCCATCGCTATCGTCTATATACACACTTGCCCGATCTACAGCTTGGCTGTCAGGTGGCACTCTTTCGACAACAACGAATTGTCAGGTCTGTTTGAGCTTTCCTGATGCTTGGCATTGAGAACTGTGCCTCTTCGTCAATGAAGGTTACAGCTGTGAGCATATTGTGTAACGTCGGATCTGTATAGCTGTCCCCGGCCCGGGTATCTCGTGAACCTTGCTCAAGCTCGAACGCACCGATATCATCCATTGAGGCAATGAGGACAACAGCATGAGCCCCTGATATGGAGACTGTCAATTGCCTACTGCAGGCGAGTGAGATACACTCATCTCTGACAGTATCTCTACCCATCGATCGTCTTCTATTCATTTATGTCTCATGATTTCGAGCAGGGCTCTCTTTTGCGCTCTGTATGATGACTGTCAACAAATGAAGCGTGAGCCTCAAGCCGGATGTCTTCAAGGTTCCACTTCGGCACCAAACTCGAGAGACATGATAATTATGAGTCAGCTAAGGATCAATAACATGGGCATGCACATGAGGTAAAGGCTACATAAGCATAAGAAAATGCGGGTATCAGGTAACCGTGGCATGCTAAGTAAGTGACTATGCGGTAGTATGACGTGCAAGCAAGCAAAGCGAGTAAATGAGTAATAATGACAAGTCCGTGAATGCGATACTGCGGAGGGTCCGATGAGAGCTTTTGATGTGGTATTAGTAATGTGGTATGCAGCGATGTTATGTATAAATAAAATAAAGGACCGATAAACAAGGCCAGCACCGCAGTGTCAATGTCTGAATACGTGATAACATAATAAATGAGTGGCGCCATGCAAACGAGTGATACCTAAAGAGTGGGCGGACATATTTGTCGTTTTGGAACCCGATGGGTATAGCTGGGAGCGTAAATCAATACTGGCGTCCGGTGAATCGCCGAGGGTCCCTTTCCTCCTCTTCGCGGCTCCGGGGTCGACCAGCTGGCGCAGGCGACGGGATCAATCGGCTCGCCGTGCGATGCGGCATGGGACCGCCATAGGCCGGACCTGCGCTAGCGGAAGCGGAAGGATGTACCCCATAAGGATTTGTAGCGGGAATGCCAGCTCCCTGATGAGGCGTGGCGCCATACGGTTCATTGGTTGTGGGGGGGATGGACGTCGATGCCTGGCGAGAGCTCTGGCGCATCGCCTGTCGCTTATTTTGGAACCTGAAAGACATCGATCATGAGCTCGGTGTGTATGTATACGAGGCTAAACATGGCTCATACCAGATCTGGACGCTGCGAGCAGACATACTGAGCCGCTTCGCCAACTCGGCCCGCTCCTCGGTGGTGGGGAAAGCGGTCCGGTTGTACGTTTCATTCAGAACCTTGAGTTGCTCCGCATCTGCCCGCTTGCGTTTCTTCTTGATGGAGGGCTCTGACACAGGCTGCTCCGGTGCGTATGTAGACGTCGATGCTATGGAGGGGTTGCGTGGGTAGGGTGATGGACCATGCGCGGTCATGCGAGATGGGATAGTACGGTCGACAGACATAGATGAGCGTCTGTGCATCATGCCGGATGACGGATCGTGACCCATCGAAGGGACGGGTGGGGGAAGGTTTCTCGGGTCGGGAGGTGAGAAGAAGGGTTGCTGCGGATGTTCCGGATACGGGACGAATGCAGCGGGATATCCGGCAGTAGGAGAGCGGATCTGGGCCCCGCCCATCATGGCCTGATTAGGTTGTCCATGCGCATTAGGTGGTGGCAGTATGCGGGAGTCGTGCGGATCTGGGATCATTGCAGACTGGGCTCGGGTGGGATTCATCCCGTATTGTGCTTGCATACCCGCGAACCTAGGATCTTGGAACGTATTCTGCTGTTGGTGTGCTTCAAGCGTCGTAGCGCTAGTGAGCCAATCATTAAGGGCGGATGACAATAGGGGCGCACTCGGATTAACGGGCCAGCCCGATTGGTTGTAGCCTTGGATATTATAGTCGCCTCTTGCCTGAGGATCTTGCTGAGGATATTGAGCGGAAGTTAAGGAAGGATCAGGAGCTAGATTGGAGACCAACAGTTGAGCGTTCATTCATACAGCAAAGGTATGTTGAAGAGAGACGGACCTGGAGAACGTGAGGCTCGAAACGGTAGATGAAGAGGAGGGAGCACAGTTCGCCCACCGTGTCCCATATGAAATAGTCCGCGACGCGCGTTATTATTGTTCTGGTTCCCGCCAGCAGGACTTCGGCGCGGGGTTCGAGAAAAGCAGCCGTAAGAGAAGTGATCGTCTGGCTGGTTCGCCATCGACACTAAGGAAGAAATGGGTAATTAGAGCCAAATTTTCGCGTACAATTCTCCGCGATTAAGTACTCCTTCGAGGCCCTCGTGTCATACCGCGAGCGCGGAACGGTGCGAAGCAGACACCCTTGATTGACCCCGAGGGATGCGCAACGCCTGTGCGATGTCCAACAGCGGTCTCAACCAACGATGACACGGCTAGGTGGGATTGAGTTCTGCAGCGAGTTGAAACACGAGGCTTAGCGCAATGGGTCCTTGGGCAATGGGCATAAGGCGAGGGGTGTAGGACACGAGCCTCGATGGGAAGTTCAACTGGACAACACGACCTGACTGGGGCTGTGTTGGATCGATCACGTATGGGAGACAAATAGACAAGCAGGGTTGGCCACGCTTTGCTCGGCTTGATGATGACAGAGAATCGGGACATCACAGTTAGGCAGGAAACGCCGTGTAACGTTGAGCATGTTCTTATGGTGCTTTACATGCATGCGAGGGACTCCCCGAGAGCCCACACCGCCGCCTCGTGGCTCCATGCCGTTGGGTCATGTTCCTTTCCTGTGATTTCTCAGCGCGGCACGGAGAGCCTCCTTGGGTTCTTCTCCGATGTCGACCTCCTACAACCACAGATGAACAAGGGACGATGGATTGGTTCAGATTACGGCACCAGGTATAACCGAAATTAAGAGAAGACCTGCAAACCTAATCTGGCGCTGATCGCATTGGCACTGGAAAACAATTGAGAATCCGGGTGGAACGTATGGCACCACGTCCGGAGACATGACAAGGTAGTCCCAAGATTGGCATGCTGACCAGAAGCCGAAGTAACATCTGATCCAGGAGCGTCCGTAGTGATATTTTAGCTTTGAATACAAGTCGCCGTGCAGGAGATAAACAAGCGCGATGCGGCATACGCCTGGCAACTGTCCGTGATACATTCGATTGGCTTTTTGACGCATTCGAGGTTCTGCAATATAAAACACGTTGCAAGTCATGAATTGCCCAGATCGAGGAGATATGATAGTAAACACATGCTCTCCTGTGCTGACGTCGGCCAAAACGTCTAGGCAATTATCGCGGAGCTACACAGACGCGGGGACCAACTCAACATCAATGAGTCTGGGGTTGCGAGAGTGCCATGGCCACGACGGGCGGGCGTTGGTCCACAAACATAATGTGACCGACGGGCAATACACGTGATCGCGAATGGTCGGTAGCTTAATATGGATAGCAGCGCCGCGGTACTTGTACTCTAAGTACGCGGTGTATCTTCCACCGGATCGGCAGCCAGCCTCGATGGCTAATCCGCCTCGTCGCGCCTTGCCAACCCCCCCGGGTCCCCCTCCGAGGGGATATCTGAATGACTACATGGACCGCGAGGGAACTCCTGGGGCATTCCCAGAAACCTATGCTTACGGTAACCCTTACAATTCACCTTATCCCTACCCTCCATTCGTCCCTCACACACCCATCTATGAAGAGCAACCATCGGCTTTACGCGGTGGAACACTACTTCATAAGGGCTTCTATGACCTCCTGTCCCTCATTCCTTCAACCCCGTCTCCGTCGAGATTATTTTGGCGCGACGATTCCGAGCCAATTGCTGGGCCAAGATACGAGGAGCTGACGTCGACGCTCGACGCTCCAATTGCTACATCTACTCAGACAGCTGCTTCTCTTATGCCAGTGTCACCGAACAGGAATCTACGGGGCCGCAGAATCAGCAAGGACATGGTTTCCAAGCCTACCGGCTTCGTGTATGTCCGTGTAAAGTACCACATAGATTGTGAATTGATTTGTTGTTCAAATCAGTCACTTGGTTCACGCTTCTGATGCCGACCAGGCTGAGGCCCTACTTACGAGGTGGGGTCCCGAGGGTCAAGGCAAATTAGGAGGTCAGGACCAACTTACAATTTCTCAACGGATTGGCTCAAGCGGCTCCTTCAGATCCCCGTTGGGCTGACCCCATAAAGGATCGCATTCGACAGATGAATCAGGCTAAAGCTATCAACGAGGTGGTGAACGCACTGAAACCTTCTATCAGCCAGTCATACCGGATCGACGCAGGTCAATTGGGTCCTCTTCACGTTGTCAACGGGATGAGCGCTACAACATCATCTACAATTACCACCGCTGCACGCGAGAATGTCTCCTTATCTCCGGTGACGCCGACCGGTCTGCCTGCATCCAGTACACCTAACTTCGTCAACGGACAAACTGGGAACACGCTGCGATGGACTACTGGCCTGGCTGCGCATCCGGAACATGAACACGAAGATATGGAGGGTCTCGACCCGGACAAGGAACTACTAGCTTTGCCTCCGCCCCGTCCCAGGAAGCCGATTACCCCGTCCCTGGCGACGTTGGAGAAAGCGGTATCGGCGAAGATCTATTTCGAGAACCTTTATTTTCCCTTGCTGCGGCATCCACCGTCCCGTGAACAGAGAAGGCTTGCGATGGAGAAGGATATGATGAACCTACAATTGAGTGAGGCCCAGAAGGAATACCTCCGGGGCCGATGGCGTCAGAACGAGACAGACTATCTCCGGGACCGCAGGCGAAAGGTAGACGTTAGCGCATTTGTCAAATTAAAGACAATTGGACACGGTAGGTCGCCGCTTATACCACGCTGCATACTAAATATGCTCATGTGGCGGTGTGAAATTCGCTGTTCTAGGTGCTTTCGGGGTAGTTTCGCTCGTTCGCGAGCGGTCAACGGACCAGCTTTTTGCCATGAAGCAGGTAATTGAAATCGTTTCTCGCTTCTGATCATCTTCAAGTCCACACTGTAGTGCTTACCTTGGTACTTCGCTTCCTCCATAGCTCAGGAAGACAGACATGCTGCGCAAAGGCCAAGAGGGGCACGTCCGCGCTGAACGGGACATCTTGAAGTCGGCTTCTCTCGTCAGCACACCGACGTCGGCCGAGTGGATCGTGCGATTATACTATAGCTTTCAAGATCGTGATCACCTCTATCTGGTGAGTGACACATGTCCATGATCAATGATAAAACTTCCTGCCACTCACGGGTGTGACTGATTTAATTTCGATTTCATATCTGATAGGTCCTCGAGTACATGGGAGGGGGCGACCTTCTCAACCTCCTGATAGAACGGGACGTTTTCGAAGAAGACTTCACAAGGTTCTATGTCGCTGAGGTTCGTCTTCATTCGTCGTACCTTTGTACTCAGATTATCATTTTGACTACTCTCTTCATCTGGTGGCGCATATCTACCTCTGTCCAATGAACACGTTGCAAAGATGGTATTGGCGATTGAGTCATGCCACAAACATGGTTTTATTCACCGGGACATCAAGCCAGATGTACGTCCGCCGGCGGCCATTTCCACTCACTTTAGGGCTTATTTTTTATCGTTTGCACCTCGCGGCTCGACAGAACTTCCTGTTCGACCCTGAAGGTCACATCAAACTGAGTGACTTTGGTCTCGCGTGCGTACCCTTAATTTAGGGCTGCCGAGTTGACGACCCACGTGTTGCGAATTTGCACACGCATTGTCTCATAGCACGGATCTCCACTGGGCGCATGACACGTCCTGTTAGTGCAGCGGTCTCTTTTCACGCCCCAAGCCCTCTTTCTGAAGGACTCCCACAGACTACGAACAGCAGCGCCTGCACCTTTTGCACAAGCATGGCATCGACCTTGAGGACAACCACGGCGCCGGCCTGCAGGACGGCGTGCGGACCAAGCGCCTGGATCGCAAGGAGGTAGAAAGGCTGATGGGAGGCGGCGACGGTCAAGGCGGTATTTTCACTTGGCGCGAGCGGAACCGCAGGAAGGTAAGCTACATTGTCGCCGCAGTTTGTTCCAAACGATGATCCCATATCTGTCCACAAGCTTGCATACTCGGTGTAAGTGCACGTTATACGCCGTATTTCGTCAACCCACGCTGAGAACTCGATCCGTGAAGCTGTGGGACTAACTCGTACAGTGAGTCGGTGTTGAACACATCCTGCATCACTTGTTGATGTACGTTCGTTGCGGAAAACAGTGTCCCCCGAAGTAATACGAGGACATGGCTACACGTATTCTTGCGACTGGTGGAGCCTTGGCGTCATCATGTTTGAATGCCTGTATGGGTACGTTGGGGTTTCTCCGATATCTATCTAGCACGCGTTTTCATGCGCGCATGGCAAACAGGTTCCCTCCCTTCGTCAGTAACTCGGTGCGTGATTGACGGCGCCTTTGCACCAGTATTATTTGTTGACCACCATTTCTTCATGGCATATCGATTCATTCTCCGATTAATTAATTCATCATTATTTAACCAATAGAGACATGTTACCCGCCAGAAAATTCTCAACTGGCGACAGTCGTTACGATTCCCGTCTCGCCCTCGTGTTTCGCACGAAGGAGTAAATCTCATGGAGTTGTTGCTTTGCGAACCCGAGGACCGCCTTGGTTCCCAAGCATCGTCATCTGTCAGCAGGCCGAACTCGATGATCGTGCAAGCCAGGCGAAGCGGTTTCATCACCACGACTGGTGTATCGGGCAGCGTCGACGGCGCCCACCTGATAAAGGTCTGATTGTCGTCGCAGGATATTGTGATAGATGACTCACTATTACGTCTGACCAGGCTCATCCGTGGTTCCGTGGCATTGATTGGGATAATATTCACAGGTACCCGGCTCCCTACCGACCTGAGCTGCGCAACCCCGCAGATACACGTCATTTCGACGACGACATACCGCCCGAGGTCGGCATTTTGCTGTGGCAGTGATGTGCCGCTAATTTATCACACCTCACAGCCTCTCGCGCCTGCCAATGGCGCCGCTGCGGACGCCACTCGCGATCCGCTCCTGCGCGATAAGGTACACGGTCAAGAAATTCTTGAAGTGCGCAAGGCGCTGGCGTTCGCGGGTTTCACCCACAAGAGCCCGCGGGTCATCAGCTACGTCCGGGCCGACAAGGCCTTTGACCCCGAGCCGGATACGTACGGTAAAGGTGAAGAAGAAAGAGGCCGCTCCACTATTCGCCAGTCGCAAGAGATTGGCAGAGGAAGAGCCATCTCAATGTGAATCGGATCACCCCTATGCTGCATCTTTGAATGATACCTCACCTGCTCAACGTTGTGTATTCGACCGTCTTAGGTCGTCGACATCAATCTGCTGCGATGTATGTACGTATCTGTTACAAATATACCGCTCTTGTTTTAACGAGTATACAATTCTGTCGTTCGGGACGTGTATGGGGAGAAGAAGCTGCCTGTGTTCTCGGGAGATCAACTCGCGGCGGGCACGCAGCTCGCCCCTGAGGTGCGCTAGTCCAGAAGAGATACGCAGATATGTCAAGGTCTAGTATCATAATAGTACATTCGTGAACATCGGTTTTCTCCTGTATCATTGACGAGTTTGACTACTGGCACGCGAGGGTGGCGAAGGACCCACAACACGTCTATAATCGCTGAATCTACAATTTCAAGATCGGACTTCTGCCGTCTCTACCGCGTAGCTAATTGCATGAGCAGAACGGGAAGATCATGAGACCGGATTCTCAGGAAGAGCCTCCGGAGTTGCGCTTCGCGACAGGCTTTTACAACTCATGTACAACGCGTGTGCATGGACCCGGTGATCGGCAGCAGTCTGTGAGCCATCCCTTAAAGAGCATTGAAGCCGTCACTTTTACGAAAATGGCTATTTGTGCCCGAATGAGAGGGCCTGCAAAGCCTCCCTGAGTCGTTAACGTTGGTGGCCACTGAACAGCCAGAGGTGACCCTCCCTATCGTTCTCACGTACGACGGAAGAAGGTATGCGGACATGCAAAGTAAGGATGCTGTTGGAGCCTGCTGGTCATGGCATGGACAAGCTGAAATTCAATTTGGTGAGCTGCAGGATGTAAGTCATACACCCCACGACCGTGCGTCGCGCTCAGCGCGCAGCGCCTGAGTTGTTTGTTGCCTTCGTATTACGGAGAACTTACCGATTTCATATCAGAGTCTAAAGCTTAATCGTTGTTCTTCATACAATATTGAGGTCTGGATCGAGTAATCGATGTATATCTCATGGTCCGCGATAACTATATAAGGAGGCTTTGGCTGTGAGTTGACTACGCATGCGGACTGTGTGCATGGATGATGAGATGCGATTCGTCGATCGTATTACTCCGATCATTACAGCTTGCTACTAAATCCATAGGTCTCAGATTTGAGACTCAGGCTGGCGCGTGAGCAGGACCAGTGTTGTTGAGCCTCGCGGCGCCGCTATCTCGAAGTGTCAGGTCTTTGGCTCATCATCGCTGGCGGCGAATTAACAAGAGAGGCCGCTCACCATTGTTGTCGAGTATCGAATTCAAGTATGAGAGAACCTGACCGGCCAAGGAATGATGAGCAAGGCCGGCAAGCAGCACGAGATGCACGTGTCCTAGATAGATTCGTTCACTGCTACGGCCCGTGTTTCTATTTGCTCCCGCGAGCTTGTCTGCGAGAGCGGGATGGTATTATGCTCGCGGATGGCGAGATGTTCGCTCGGCCAGGGTTGCTTCCTTGTTGCACGATTGTTAGCTACTTACGGTCGTATCAGAAGAGGCTATAAGGAGAACATTCAGGACTGAAGGCGAAAATCCCAATGTTCGGACATTGCCGCCACACCCAATCCTAGAACAACAGGAATTCAAGAAGAAATAGCAAGATTAAGCTCCTCATACTTACCTGAATCGCAAGTCTGGCCGTCTCGATTTCATTGTTTTTGCCCCTTTCGTTTCCATGCGCGAGTAGACTTGACGCATACGGCCGTTGCATAACCTAAAGTTATAAAATCACGAGCGCATCCCGCAGCGCAGATCTGTCAACACCCAACACGACAGGAAAGATTTCTGATAACCCCGCATGGTCACTGTGACCACTCGAGCCACACAAAGATCATCGCATGCGTATTTGTCCGCATGAGGTACGATTATAGTGCCGGTTATAGAGTTCCATTGCGTAAGTTATCAAACTGACTGCCTTCGTAGCGCAGGCAATTGGGAGTGCGGTCCAGCTGTCCCATAGCGTCCTTGACCGTGGCAACGAGGCTTTGCCCTGCTTGTGGGTCTTTACCTGGACCACTTTCCATGCCGTCTCGTGCGGTGCCCTTATCTCCACTGAGTTCCCAGAACATACTGCCTCCGAGCCCTTCTTTCGCAATCCACTCCCCCTTCCATCTCCCCACTTGCTCCGAGTCGAAGCTGACGAGTTCTTTAGTCTCGTAGTTGTATGACCAGCTGGCCGCAGCATGTTCGTCACGTAACAGATAGGACCCTGGCAATGGTAATGCGCGATAGTCGTATACGCCTTGCTCCCAGCTGCCCTGTCCTATTCCCTGGAAAGGCTGTCCTACACCTTGAGTATTCATGAAGCTTCGACCATAGAGGGGTATTCCCAGGATAATCTTCCCCCTCGGTACGCCTTGCGATATGTACCACTGAATTGCTTGAGAAGCGCTGATGGGGCCTCCGAAGAGGTTGGCTTGATGGTTTGCGACTGTGTCCCAGGAACCAGCTGTGCATTAGGAAGTTCAGAATGACAGTACAGCTGCTGAGTAGTGGCCACACACAGAAGTCGTAAGCCATCATGTTCCAGAAGTCAAGATAACGGTCCATCTCCTGAACGTGTAGCTTCTGATAGTTGTCGGGTCCGCAAGGCGCTGCAATCTGAGACTTTCCATGAATAAGCTGCATCCCGTGCGGGGTTTGTGGCTCACCGTGAGCAGATATTTATAGTTGATACGCTTGCGTGTTGCATGTGCATCCAGGCCTTCCCTCATTTCTTTCAGCAGCGCGACATACCCCCTGGCTTGTTCGTCATTCTGGGGATATTCATAATCGACGTCCAGTCCATCTAGTCCATTGTCTTCCAACAGGCGGATCGCCGACGCCACAAACTTCGATCTCAAGACGGGTGAGATGACAACAGGATGGAACTTCGGTGAATATGTCCATCCACCGATAGATAGGATGACTTTCAGATGCCGATTATCTTTCTTGAGTTTATACAATGCTTTGAAATTGCCGTAGAGATTGTTGCCAACGTCATTCCAAGAGTCGCCCGGATAGTGGATTTGTTGGTCCGCCCAGGTGTCGGAGAGGAATACTTCACCAGTATCTCCCCTGATATCTGCGAACGCGTAGAGGATGTGGCTAATGACAATGAGAACGGATCAGAAAAGATCGATGGTGACTTACGTCAGATCCTGCACCGGGATCAAAGACGGAGGGTATTTTCTGCCGTATATTCCCCTGCATATATTTAGCGACGGTAACAATGAGAGAGTTACATCTGAATTTCACCAGTTGACGAAGCTGATCAAAACACAATAATTCAGTCTTCGGAGTTCTCACCCATGGTAGACAACGCACTATCCAACACTATACTTTCCGCTTGAAGACATGTTCACGGCAACATCGGACGGAGTAGTCTCCACTTCTTCAGGATCCGCAGTATGGGTTGGGGCTGAGTTAATTGCCTGCTTCGTAGTCCAAAGTTCGGCCTTGTAGATAGCTAATACGACGAAAGCAGTTGCAGTTGCAAAGAGAAGGAATCTGCCCAACGTGCGAAGGCGAAAACACGATCTGCCTTTAAAGCTCGGTGTCTGAGTGTCGGGTTCGTTTGGTACGGGTTCGTATGACGCCGAAGGCTCCGGCATAACAGACGCGATGCCAAATGCAGTAAGTCCAAGTACGGTTTTCGATGCAAACGCCGGTTCAGAGATTGGAATTAAACAGTGATGCTAGTAAATTTCTGAGTAATCAGAGTTCAGACTGGACCTTTCCAATCCTCGCGTCGGCTGTTGGATTCAAGTTGCCCTTACTCGACGGTTACATTCCAGCCTACATACGTGCGGTTGCGGAGCCACCGTGCTTTCCCAGCACGTGATTGATATACGCGTCGGCGATCGCGACTGGAATCAATCTGATCGAAAAGTTAAAACGCGTATTAACGTACCAAGTAGTAACGGGCGGAAACCCGACGGCCAGCGAGGCAATAGGTACGAAGCAGTAAGCTATTGCATTTCCTGCTATAGTGCTACCTTGATTTGGATCCGTTTGTGTCGCGATGCTGACTTGTCACAATTTCGAAAGTTTCTGACCCAGACATCCTGTTACAATTTGATATGCAGGGCCGACTTGCTGCGGTTCGTTTCACTGACACACCTGTCTTGCTCACACCTCATTCTCAGTGACGGATGTCGCTGGCAACATGTGCATCAAACTCAAAAAGAGTGCTTGATTCGCCAGGGCATGCTCCGTCCGATGTCAAGTTGAAGCATCGGTATCATGCGACGTGCCATCTTATCCATCATGGTGTCTCAGCGTGCTGCAGTATAGACTCGCTGCTATCATAGTCATTATGTTATTCGTAGACTTGGAAAGTCGTATTACTGCAACAGTCGGTGTAGTGCCACCAGGCATGTTCGTCGGTGAATGCAAGATGCCTTGCAGCTGCCTGAGGGCTATGTACATCCTACTGCAAGGCATAATTCTCCCTTCCTCATTGGATGAAGCCTAGACTACCTGACGCATCAGTGCTGCACTCCTCGCTGCGTGTTCCAACCTTACACGAACCACGACGATAGTCGCGCAGAGGTAGCGTCATTGGGGCAGTGTTACCAGTGCGAGCAGGCAACGATCGCAGGGAGCGCTCCAAGGCATGGGGACCTTGTTTCGAAGGCTGACGATCTGGCAGTGCGGAAGACAGAATGCAACAATATCCGGCCCTCGTGTTGTTCATCGTTTTGCGACAGGCGCACATTCCCACCCCAACTGACAGGAAGGTCGATGCTGGACACATGCTGTTCAGTCTATGCATGATAAAACTCACGGTGAACGATGCCTCGGCGACGAGGACAGCAGACTACTCGACGGACGCACCGGGACTTCTAAACAGCGAAATTAGACCCCCCTTAATGAACCTTGAGGTATCCAATGCTCTCACAATGAAAGTGCGCAATACCACGCTCAAACTGAGAAAATAATGGGTTCCATAAGTCAAAAGAATGTACACGGAAATAGTTTTCCGAGATTCTAGGATACACTAACGTCGACTGACATCGCATCATGCTACATAGAGAACATACCTATCATATAGAAAACCTACCTGTCAGTTTTCATTCATTCGATTTCAGACTCCTCCACAGCGGGGTCACCGCCTGTGCAACTGTATTAGCGGCAACCTCCAAACAGTTCCGCAATTCTTCTTCATCGATGCTGCGAAGGAGACCCCGCGCCCTCCAGCGGTCTGGATGGAATCGTTTGTGGCTCTTTTCTACGAACGATACATATTCTTGAGGCCGGACGAATGCCCTCATCGCTTTGAAGAAGGCTTCCACTGTGTTCCAATCGATGTCTTCCACGGTAATGCTGGAAGGATGCTGCAATACCGGCCACGGAACGAGGTCGAACGTTAGCGGCGCATTGGCTGTAAACTTGGCGTCGTCGAACCAATCGGAGAGAAGCCTGTACCGGTCGTATGCGCGTTCTGCCGTCCAGCGTTTATGTGATCGCCACACATTGTCCAGCTTGCGCTGTTGCTCGTGTCTGTCCCGCCCAGCCCTCTCCTTCGTCTCTCGCTCCTTGCGTTCCGCCTCGGCCCGTGCCTCTTCGCGACGCCTTCGCGCCTCCGCTTCGGCAGCCTGTCTTTCTGCCTCTTTTCGTGCACGCCGTGCCGCTTCCTCCGCCTCCTCAGCGGCTCTACGCTTCCGTGCAGCTTCCTCCCAAATAGGGCGGTCCTTCTCTAGCTCAGCAAGCTTCCGTCGGGACTCCTCAATGGCCGCGAGACGCGCGGCGTCTTCGTCCATGGCAGCGTTGTCTGTAGCCGGTGGGCTTTCCATTCGCTGCGGCCGTGATTGAGGTCCACCTTCTATTGCAGCGGAGATTAGCGGCTTCATTCATCGTGGGTGTAGTGTGGAGTCTGTGCTGCTTACCATATGGCTGAGCGGTTTCTTCTGGTGGAGGAGGCGGACGCGGCGGCACATCGGCCATGACACTCTCCATGAATTTCTCGTGCATCGCATCGTTCCACGCCTTCTTGCGATTCCTGAACCTGTCTAATCTCCGCTTCGCGCGCTGTGCCCGCTTGGCTTCGAGGTTGGGGATGCCTGGCGACCGCGTGCGTGCGCGTTTAACTCTCTGCTCCGATTCGGAGTCGGAAAAATTAGAAGTGGGTGACGCAGAAGTCTCGTTTCGGCGGCGCCGTATGCGAGGTTCGTCCCGTGGTGAGACTACATTAACGTCAGCATGCCAGACATTCAATCATCAAGGACATAACATACCCTTCCGTTTCGGAGTGTCGGCCGAAGTAGAGCCAGTGGCAGAGGTAGAGGCAGAAGCAAACGTAAAGGCAGGAACGAAGGAAGCGTCTGCCGCGTCGCTCACATAATCCTTCATCTCGATATCTTGGATTTCATATTGTTCCTCGGCGACCGGTGCCTTCATCTTCATCTTGTTGGCAAGCCTTTCTCGCCTGTGTTGACGATTCTGTTCCAGTTCTTGGTATTTTCGAGCACGGTCGGCCGCACTTGGTTTCTTCGGCGAACAGTACTTTTCCGCCACAAGGTCTTCTACCTCGTCTTCTTCGTCATCCGACGACTCCATATCCGCGGACAGCAGTTCATCCGACTCATCTCCGCTACTGGAATCAGAAACAGAAATGTAGGTCCTATACCTCTTTCGCGGTTCCGCCGATGGCCTCTCGTTCGAATCCGGTGTTGGGGGTCGCCGTTTCGAGTACGGTGGTGGAGAAGGGGACTCTGACGCAACATTACTAGGAGAGTTAACTCGTCCTTTCCCCTTCTTTCTTGTTATAGCGGTGAGGCTAGGTAAAGCGCGGACTAGACAATCGTACTCTGGGTCGAGCTTGTATATGTCCCACTGGTCTTGAGAACAGTAGATCAACTGTCTGTACGTGAATCAGTACAAATAGCTTCCCTAAGACTCAAGAGCTAGCATTCACGGTAGAGAGCGCCGGCGCTGTCAGACTCTCCTGCTAGCTATTGCTATAGGATTCGTTACGACCTCCTCGATAGTACTACACAAGCTCGAGGATAGTGTCGCGGTCAGGCCGCTTTATGATCTGTACATTGAATGGTGGCATGACAGCACGTTTTGGGCAGCCAAAACAGTCAAAAGTGCGACAACGACGGTACTGTGGCCATTTCAACAGTGTACATTCCGAAGAGATATAAAGGGTCTTAAAAGTTGAATTTTGTCATAGACGTGACGCTGCTAGCCCCCTCAAATACCACATGTACTGGCTGAACCCCAGATGTACACTCTGCACAGACTCTACAAACCCAACGAGAACACATCGCGGGGTGGTATATAGATGTATATACATCTGTCAGGGTACCCTGAAACGCGTAGCGCTACGGCTTCTGCTCTCGTCAACGGAAAACTCGCGGAAGAAACCGCCACACCTCGCTCAAGATGGCGACCGCCACGCTGCCTCGGAGTATAGAAGCCAGCCTCCAAGACTATTTCATAATTGAGGAACTGATAGAGGAGTACTCACCCGCAGATGTCAATGACTCTTGGCCAGGTGCCCTCATCTTCCACACCCCATTCGCGCCGCGCACGCGGCACGAACCGCCAAAAGCTGGTGCTGTCTCGATCGGGCGGCGTCTCAATCACGACGCGTTTCGGGCGATATAGCTCGTTGTTGAGGGATGAGTTGCCGACTCTTGTTATATCATCGCGTGAAGACGCGGTGAGGGGATCGAAAGACGCGAAAGAGAGACGCGATCCGGGTACCTGGTGTAAGCGTCGCGATTGAGTGGGATCCAGCAAACCTGTTGTCGTTCCTGTAATCAAGCGAAGGTGCGGTGGTTCAGCGTAATCTTGCATGGCCGAAGCCTGGATGGCAACCTGCACGGCAGGCGATGTGGTGAAAGTCCTGGGGGTTGAAGCCAACGCAGACGCGGGGCAGCCACAAGTTGTACCTCCTGCACCGTCACGTGACCGAGGGTAACAATCTCAGATCTACGCTTTGCGGTATGAAGCGCAGCATTCAATCATTTCCGATGCTTTGTGGTATTTCACGTCTGTCAGACTGTGTCAAATGTGTCGATTCTATGTGGACCGCATCATGAGTAGTGTTGAAGGACCAGATCCCTAAGAAATGACTCTCACATGTTGTCTTCAGCCTGTGACGGAGGGTGTTACTGCATTTGGCATCAGGACTACAACTCTACTGTAATGCTGCATCTTGTGGTTTAATTACTCGATCGCTTGTGACATTTAGTATCGCAATTCTGTGGACTCACCCCATGTCAAGGGTGTCCATTGTGCCCAACATTCTGCATGCTATTCTAAACAACCTGCGACAACCTGTGTCAGAGCAACGCCGAGTCAGTTAGATTGATTCAGGTTGACAGCCGAGGTTGACTCATTCCAACGCATTGAAATACCAAAGTCGACGACGGGACGCTTTGAGGCTGAGCACGCTTCGTAGTACCCTCTCCTATACTGCCCACGGTCACCATGACCACACTTCGGACCTTTCAGACCGAGATCGACGAGATACAGCATCGCGAGATTGCCCGCCAGAGAACACACGTCCCTGTCGAGAAAGTGAAGGACAAAGATGTCAAGAGGACCGGCGCCAAGGTCATACAACAAGCTGCAGACAAAGTCACAGACACGCAGACAAGCCTGAGCTCGGCTGAGCTTTCAGACGTCGACGAACGAATACAAGTGAATTCTAGCTGCTTTCTCTACATAACATAGCGCTCATTATGACCAGGACTTGCTTCTGTCTAGTAACACTTCAAATCATGAGCGAGCACACGATATTATCGCCTCGGTGTTGACTCGAAATCGAGGGGAATATATCCTTCGAATAGGTGCACATCCGCCACACACGAAACTGTTCTCAGGCGAACCCGCTTCAGATAACAAAGGCTGGCGTGGGACTTCACGCACAGAGGACGAGGTAGCGATGCTCAAGCAAGCCATTAGCCAAATCGTTGAAGAGGTCGGCGGGAAGGTCTGTGTCTTGACGGCTACGGTTGTAGTGCCACTTTCACTCACTATTTCGCAAGACTACAATACTAGTCGAGTCGCTAAAGGACTATCCACGAGCAATCCTTCTACTACGATTACCTCCAGCAGACGTCTCTTCAACGCCGGAGGTCCGCTGTGCTGTCGTGGGGAATGTGGATAGTGGAAAGTCGACAACATTGGGCGTTCTGACACGAGGTACGCTCCTTATATGTCATTAGATCCGACGTTTGACTTCAGTAGGCACCTTGGACGATGGTCGAGGTCGTGCTCGCGTTAGCTTGTTCCGGCATAAGCATGAGATTGAAAGTGGACGAACGTCAAGTGTAGGAATGGAGGTGTGTTTATCTATTACGCTAGTGTGTCCTGCCCCGCATCGAGACACGAGACCAGATTTTGGGCTTCGGGCCATCAGGCACACCTATACTCCCGGCAACAGCGCATTCAAACGAGCCCGATGTAATCAGGCGCGAAAAGATGGGCTGGGACGAGATTACTGCACAAGCATCGAAGATTGTTTCCTTCATTGGTATGCCCAGTCGTTCGATGCCCGTTGATATCAGCATGAACCCCCCTTCCCTTCTCTAACAAATTACAGACCTTGCAGGTCACGAACGATATCTGAAGACAACATTATACGGCCTGACATCCGGCTCGCCTTCATGCGTCATTCTCATTGTTGGTGCTAATGCCGGCTTGATTGGTATGTCGAAGGAGCATCTTGCGATAGCATTAGCCTTGAGCGTTCCTGTCGTTGTGTGCGTCACGAAGGTGACATATCTTGGCATTGAGTGGATACACTATGTTTGACAGAGCGACGATTAGGTCGACATGACACCCCCGAATGTTCTCGCGAAGACGATTGAGCAGGTTTCGAAGATTATGAGGAGCCCGGGTTGTCGGTACGTGCGGTTATATTCCCAGCCTGCATTTCTGATTCCCGAATTTATCGTCAAATCTGAAAGTAAAACACCTGTATTCGTCAAGTCAGTGGAGACTGCAGTAGAAGTGTCACAGGTGTTCGCTATGGAACGGTGGGTTGTCAGGGTATAGTTGTCGCATGAGAAGATGAAATTTGACACAATACGCTGCCAGATTATGCCCTGTGTTCCAGCTATCTAATGTTACAGGAGAGGGCCTCGACTATGTGAGCGCATACAGCCGGCGAAGCATGGAGCATCGTTGACCGGCATTCAGTTGCGAACGTTCCTGAACCTCTTGCCTGCCAGCGAGAACGATAGCGAGAAGTTCGCCGTCGATCAGCCATTAGAGGTAACAGTGTTCATCCCTTACTCTATAGAAACGCGCTGACAGCTGGGGTTGTGATATCATCAGTATTCCGTCACTGAAGTGTGGTCAGTTGTTATTCAGTTGATTATCTAGCAGGGCGTGTGTTCCTCATCTCGGTGTATTCCGTTGGTTTTGAAGGTCTGTTCCATACGTGGGCACGGTGGTCGATGGCATCCTCAATAGTGGGTCCCTGAAGACCGGTGACGCCGTCTTACTCGGCCCCGATGCCAATGGCAACTATCAGACCACTGTCGTCAAGAGCATCCAGCGAAAGCGGTCAGGATGAAATTCAGTACCAGACGAAACCTACGCGAGAATGCTCACTGTGCTCGCTGTTGGTCTACTAGGGCTCCAGTAAACAGCGCAGAAGCAGGACAGTGCGTGTCCCTCGCCTTGAAGCGCGTGCGAAAAGCTGCAGTTCGTAAAGGCATGGTGCTCGTACACAAGTCGGAGACGCCGCCAAGAGGCAAGGAACTATCCTGCTGTCACTCGTTTTGATATATCATAATGCTTTTGCATCTAGCTATCCGGAAATTCCAGGGTCAGGTCCTCATTCTGTAGTGAGCACCTCGAAAGTTCTCAACGTTGGACTGTCGCTGATATCAGTCGTAGTCATAATACAACACTACAGAAGAACTATCAGGTATGCTCCCTGCTGCGCAACTCATATCCGTTCCTCGTTAATATCGAACCTAATCGTCAAGGCGATGCTTCACTGCGGCGTATGTAATCAAATATCCTTTGCACGACCCCTCGCTGACCCTGTTATTCTTGATTGCCGATCTACAGGCTGTCCGCCAGACTGTTCGCATCCTCGAGATGGACCATCCGCAGGGCATCCTGCGTACAGGAGACAGGGCAACTGTCACTTTTGAGTTCATTGCGCATCCTGAATTCATAAAGGAAGGTATGAAGCTGTTATTTAGAGAGGGGAAGACGAAGGTGCGCATAACGCAATCTATCATTCACCGCCCATCTCTGAATGGCTGACATGATGTCTAGGGGCTCGGCGTCATTACGAAGTTACTATGAACCTAGGATGAAACTCTAATATGTTGTATTCGGAGGCGGTGGATTGTCACGGTGTGCCTATCGTGGCACATCTGTGATTAGTGTATTGTACGATATTGGGGGGATCTTCTACTAGTTCACTTGACTAGTGTCATTGATCACCTCATTGCAATTCAACGAACATGCCAAGTGAACTCATGCACTCCCTTATCATCTGGATATGTCTTTTGAGCGGACCCATCGGTCTACTGAGATACTCAGCTCACACTTTCGCAGTCTTAACCGCTGCTTGCGCCCACTCTTTACCGCATGGCAGCATCTACAATTCTGCATGATCCTACTGCTGTTTCCAAAATGCCCGGTCTTGTAGTCGCCATTCGTTCAGATATTCAGTTTGAGGATGTTCAATCTGCATATGGTCATACATCGAGATACACTGCCGCTTTCCTCTGATCTCGTTGACGCACTGAACCACGGGATTGTGGATCGTGGTCAAGTTATGCTGTCTTCAGTTCTAATTTTAATTTTCAACTTGAGAACCGAGCTGTACCCGAGTAAGGCCAAGTCCGGGGACGCGGCAGTCTCAGGCCACCGGCCGCGGAGTCGGGTCTCCCTGATGCTCCCACCTCTGCGTCCCCCGCCACAATTTCTTCCACATTTCTGAACAAAGCCGCCACTACGTTAGGTAGTGGGATATCATGGGATTCTGAGAAAGCGTCCGGAGCGTGACAGAGGTATGCTGCGCGTCATCTCAAAGCACCGCCTTATTCTCACTCAGGAGGATATTAGGATCGGCCTCTTTGTCGTATTGTGCTGCTGACTCCTTTCCTAATCATCCGTAGGACCAAGTATAGGTTGTTTCCCAATAGTAGGGTTGGGCCACACAGTTTCAGTGGGCGCATCGATTGAACTCTGTCACTGGATAACGTGGACCGGAGCATATCGTCATGTCTGAGCGCACCGTGTCCAACCTTCACGAACACGCTCTCAGACAGGTCCAGTCCTCAGGCGATCTCCCCCAAACCGAGCCACCAGCTCGACCAGCTCGCTCAAGCCTCCACGGCAGTCCCACCATGAACAATCCAACTGGCCGGGCGTCAAGCGGCATCCGGGGTGCGCAATCTGAGCGGCTTCGCATGCCACTGAGCCCTGGATCCATGTCGTCTTCCCCCATTGCTATGCCTGAGCCTGCCCGTGCTCGTCCCCAGAGTCCTCCGCTACCATGGGATCTGTCTCGTGTGAACACTGCAGCCCCGATTGATGCGCGACCAGAGGCCGGTGGCCCAGACAGCGAGCCACGATCCATGCTCTACACAGTCTTGGAGCTGATAGGGTACTCAGGTGCAAACGCAAAGGCACGCAGGGAGACGTTGTCGCTGATATGGAATTTGGCGTTCAATCTGGCGCAGGTGTGTTTCGTCCATCATTGCCTCCCCCAGTACTGAACCACATATCAATATCCAGTTTGTCATTATTGTAACCCTGCTAGCCTACTCATCCCACCATGAAAGTCCCACGAAGCCCGGATTGTCTGAGTGGCGTGCTTGTGAGAGACCACTAGGTGTATGGGACTCGATCTGGTTGATCCGAGTGGCATTGGGTACTTGGCTGTCATACTGGGGCTACAAAAGGGACCGACGAGCACGAGCACTGTGAGTACATGCAAACTCTTATCTAGAATGCTGTTGACATACCGCCGTCAAAAGCCAAGAGCAGCGGGAGAGGACTGGCGATATTGAGTCCCCCATCCATCATACGGTTGGAATGAACGGGAGACCAGCGCCGCCACACAGACCTCCCCCGCGTCCTATGAGGCCTGGTGGCTCTCCTGGGCATACTCACGATGCTAGTCCCCCGACAATCCAGCCTCCACCTCTCCCACATTCAAATGCTTACTCTCGGTATGTCTTGTACGGCTCTATCTACGATCGTGGAGCTGACTGTGTTCAGACTGTCTCTGCTGGCCACGTTCATGTCCCTCGCGTGGTTCCTGACTGCTCACATTCTCGAGTACACCTCTGTCAACAGCTGCCGGTACTCTTCGCCCCATCTGTGGTGGCTCACGTTCGGTATCCTTTGCATTCTGTACCTGATGATCCTGGAGATCTTCCTGCTTGGACTGCTTGTCTTTGTCTTCGGACCTGTCATTTACGTATGTCTCCATTCTCAACTGGTTGCCTCTGACCCTAATCGCGCACATTCCCATACCAGTTGCTGTGGACTGTCATCCTGCTGTGCCTGGGCAGACACCCTCTCCAAAACCCACATTACATCAAGCCCGAGATCGGCAAGCTGCCTAAGTCTATCGTCGACCAGATTCCCCTTGTGCTCTACATCCCTACACCACCAGAGGATGCTGACAATCCCAAGTCCCCGATCCCTGTTCCGTCGCCGTCCTACTCGTACCCACCGAAACGCTCCAGCACAGCCGCGCCGCCTAAACGCCGATTCGCGTTCCTTCGGAAAATGAAAGGCCGGAAGGACAAGACCAAGGGCAGCACCGGTGTATCCGGGTCCAGCGAGAAGGATGCGAAACCGCACGATAAGCACAAGCGCGCGGCTGCGAACCCGGAAAAGTTGACATGGGAGGACAACTGGGAGCCGGGTGAGTATCCATTCGTGCGGCTCGAAGGGAACCGTGCCGTGTGCGCGATCTGCTTGCTGGATTTTGAGGAGCCGCAGAGGACGGGCGAGTCGACTGAGGCCGAGAAGAAATCGGAAAGTTTTGCGGCGGGACCCGACAGTGCCCCTGCTCAGGCGGTACAAGAAGTGCGAGTGGACGAGGTGACGCAGGAGGACAGAAATCGCCTACATCTAGACGACGCAGGGGAAGGTGCGCAGCCGTTGCGGCTACTGCCCTGCGGACATGTCTTCCATGTAAGTTCTGGCAGCCACTGATACGGGTGTGTTGGTGCTGATCTCGTTTGTAGCAAACATGCGTGGACCCATGGTTGATCGACGTATCGGGGCGATGCCCGACGTGCCAACGTCCGGTGGAATTGCCGAATGGACAGGGTAAGAAAGGCCAACGAGGGCCACGGACATAGTTTCACTGGACTTTTTTGTTCCATCGTCTTGCTCTTTGTCACTAACCTGCCTGTCGTTCGTTATTTATTTGATTCAAGTGTATCCCGATCCGCGTCTCCCGATACTCGCCCGCTTTTGCTGTACTGTCATGAATTGCCACCTCCGCTCCTTAGGTGTACAAATACGCTGTCCTATTCTTGTACTGTTGCCATGAAAATAGCTCTCGCATCACTCGTTGTAACCTATAAATCCAACAACAGTGATATACATCTGGGTGGCAAGCACCAGTATTAGCGGCAGCGATATAAAGCCGCAAATGTGACGTCGAGCTGGCAGTACCCCGATGTGAATACTAACACACTTATGTGTTCCACCCATGCGCTGTCTGGTTCGGGCTGCCCCAGCCTGGCCCACTGCTGCCCTGGCCTGCGCTCGGACCGCCCCAACCAGCGCCGCCCGCTGGGGGACTCCCCGAGCCCCAGCCACCGCCACCACCACCACCACCACCACCACCACTGCCTCCTGTGCCCGATGGGCTACCCCAATTAGCACCTCCCGCAGCGCGCGCAGGGCTACCGTTAGCCCACCCACCCGCGGCGGGGGCTGCCGGCGTCTGCCACCCCACGGCCTGCGCGTTGTTTCCGGGGCTTGAGCTCCAGTTCGCTCCCCCACCATTGGCATTTGGGCTGTTCCACCCGCCTGCAGCTGCCGCCCCCCACGAGCTCGCGCCTCCTCCGCCGCCTGGTCGCCCACCGTTTTGCTGAGACTCGCTCGATTGGGGGAGGATGTCGAGCTCGGGCTCGGGTTTGAGGCCGAGTATGAGGTTGGCCAATTTTGTTTGTAGTTCTTGAAGACCCTGAGGATAAAGGGGTTGTGAGCGCCACAATTGTGGAACGAGTGCACAAGCGTACCTTCATGACCACCTCCTGTGGTCCGAGACTGCCGTCTGTCTCGACGTCCATATAGAACCGGTTTGGTCTTGCGTTGTAGTCAAAGGGTTGATCATCCCGAGGCGCTTCTTCTTCTTTGGCATTCTCGCTGAGGGGCCATTCGGCCTTCTCGTCTGATTCGAACCAGTACGATGTATGCCGAAGTTTGTTGTGTGGGTCGTACTCGAATGCAACTGCCGAGCATGGTGACCATTTCGCGTGTTCTTTTGCAACGCCCTGGAGCTATCAGTGAGCTTGTAATGTAGCCCAGTGTCTGCGTTGGACCAACCTTCTTCGCTATACACCGTAGTCGCAGCTCTTGTCCTTTGCGGATCTTGGCAATAAGGACAGGAGAGACGCTGGGGTCAACTTGAAGGGTTGAGCATGACAGTGAGAAGCTTGAAGCGATGAAAATCACGTACATTTTCCGACTGGGTGCCCAAAGTTCTCTGGCCGCTTCGCTAGCTCGTCTCCTCCCTCTACTTCATCATTCCAATTGTTGTCTCCTGGCCGTGGACCGCTGACATCAAGATGCATACTTGTCACATCCATAGCCACACCGTCGTGGCAGGCTACATGAAGGGTCAACTCGACAGCACAGAACTGGCACCATGACAAGCATGTGCAATCCTGCAAGGAGGGATGTCGGCTAGTGAGCCAATTTAGCAAGTCAAAGAAAGCGTACTCGAGTGTATCGCATTCCCTCGTCGCAGTTACTGCTCACGAGTGGGATCATACCTAGCCGATGGGCTATGAACTCGTCGGGCAATACGGTTGTGTTCGTCTCGATCTCTACCATGTCAATGGCTGCAAGTGATTGAGTTTACCTCCCTTAGAGGGGCTACAAAAGGGTCGTGAGTCTATACGCACCAACAGTGGGTATGTCTGCCATCATGACTCGGCGCAGAGAGTTAGCGAGGCTGAATGGGAGGATGGTTGTGTACGGAAGCTGGAGAGCACAAGGGGAGTCGGACGTACGCGAGGTCGACATTTTCAACGACAAAGTTTACATGGTCCTTCTGTAGTTCGCGAATGCGAACAATGGGCTCAGGCTCTTGTGCCATGGCGGAATAAGTTGTCGACCAGTTATGAGACTTCAGGAGGAAGAGCAGCCACAGGGCTGCTCGTTTGGATGCTACTTACATCAGCATCTCAGATTCAATTTCAACTCAACGCCCTTTGCTCAAAGCAGCTTTGTTTCCACCTGTTACATACTGGTTTGTCCTTGATATGCTCTGGCACGTTGACAAACTTTAGGGCTACATTATTGCTGGATCCCATACCAAGGAGGCAACTTGAAACCTAGGCAGTCGCCGCCGACGCCAGGCAGAACTGCAACTTATGATCTGCACCAGCAGCCTGCTCTGTAACCTTGTTCGTTCATTTTAAGGCTATTCCTCCTGCTTCAAATTTCGTCAACCGCTTACCCTTGAGATGCATCTTACACTGCTTGCATTAGCCAGCGTCTTGGGGTCTTCAGTTCGACCTTGCAGTGCAGCGTCCCAGATTGTTCTCCCTGCCGCGCTTGCATCGGAATACTCGTTGACTACTAGTACCTCTCTGCCATTTCCGACATCAACGCTCTCATCTGAAGATGCTCAGTCTTTCTTAGTCTCCTCGTGGTCCCTCAGCAAGGGCCGTGTGCAGGACGGCGCTGAGGACCTCTCTTTTGTTTCTGATCCGTATGCAAATGGTTCAAGTTCAAGCACGACTACAGCGGTCTCTGCGGCCTCTAGCACCCCAGTTCTCCAAGTCACCTACCCTGCAGGCAGCTATTCACACGACACTGGCGGCGCACAGCTCTACGCACTCTGGAATGCTTCAGCCAGCGCCCAGTTTCAGTCGATGCTTGTGACATACGAGATTGCATTTGAATCTGACTTTGACTGGGTCAAGGGTGGAAAATTACCTGGTCTCAGAGGAGGGCCCGACCCCGACGGATGCTCTGGTGGCTCACCCGCAAATGGGTCTAACTGCTTCAGCACCAGGCCAATGTGGAGAAAACAAGGAGAAGGCGAAGGTCAGCCAACTTCACCGGCTTCCGCAACCTGGACTGACGCAGTATATTGACCATCAGTATACGCGTACTTCCTTGAACCTCAAAACTTGTGTACCAACTCGAACTTCCGCTGTAACTCGGAGGACTATGGGACAAGCATAGACCGTGGTTCCTTCACTTTCCAGGCTGGACAGTAAGCAACTCATCAAGATTCGAATGGCCTCGATTTATCGCAATGATTCCGATTAGATGGAGCCAAATTACAATGCTCGTACGCCTAAACGACCCTCCGGAAGCCGCCAATGGGCAAGTCGCACTCTAGTGAGTACATCCATTATAACGGCATCGGATATGACACGAGCCCAACAGCTATAACAACGTAAAGGCTGTCGATCAGCGAAACCTGCAATATCGTAGTAATCCTGACGTTAACATTGGTGGCCTCTACTTCTCGTACGTATTCATTGTTCATCTGCTTCCCTTACTCTGCACTTGAATCCTGAGTCTGGACGTTCCCCAGAACATTCTTCGGAGGTTAGCGCTTCAGCCCCTAAGTTGCTCCACAAACCATCCTATTGACAATATATGTTTGATGTGCAGGAAGTAACACCTCATGGGCTACACCGGAAACCGTGCACACATACTTCCGTAATTTCCAGATCTGGGCCAGCACCGCTCCCTCAAACATCACGGCAGCAACGTCGGGCGCGCGGTGTATGCGTGTGAACATATGGCCCATTGTGATTGTGTCGTTTTGGGCGGTCCTCGGAATACTTGGTAAGCTTGCGCACTACGTCGAGCTTTGACACGAAGAATGCATGTATGGGTGTTTGTGGTACTATCTTATGCGCGCCCCGGTGATTGGACCGCTCCGTCGGCCATCCTTGTGTGACCATCCATCTACGTGTTAGCAGACAGCCATACGCTTGCTAGATGTGGAGGTTATCGTTGGCAAACCGACCATGTGTATTTGCTTTGCTTCGCGCTTATCATGTGCGTTGCTCGTCACACGCATCCTTATGGAGCAAGCCACAGCTTCAGCGCCGCAGAGCATTGGTGCACAAGGCTCTTTGATGGGAGGCGTTACGCGTAGTGTTGTTCAGGGCCCAGAGCCCTAGTTTGGGCCGGGCTTTTGGCGGTTCGGCCGGGCTTCAAAGTCGAGCCGCTCCCGAGGCCGGGTCGGGGCTCGGCTCGGGCTGAGCTTGTTTGTGTGGTGCATGTGCGAGTAAGCAATGTCGTTTGTCCCTCTCTTGTGCCGCGGTACTCCTGTGTCATGTTTGCGGGACTAGATCGGATCAGATGAGGATGTTTCCCAGGGGATCAGGCTGAGACTCTCAATAATGAACGGCTAGGGTGATCATAGACGCCCGTCATGGACCCAACGTTGCGCCCCCACAAGAATGAGGATCTCAGATTCATTTCAACTTGAACGTTCGTGCCCTTTGTGAGTACAGTCTGCATTTGAGTTTGTTGTCAGATTGCCCAGGAATGCATGGACCATCTTACTCCTCCAGACCGACTGACGACTCAATGGACTTGCGATGCGTTACATCGCCATCATAAGGCTCCCTACGATGCTATGATCTAGTACAATGCGGCTAGAACTCAGAGCCGCAAGGGCCGGGCGAAGTGCCAAGACAATAACTTTGATCTGACCGCGAGGGCAGTGTATTCTGCGGCTTCACGCAAGGACAAAAGGGCAGTATTGTACAAGTGCCATGTGCGTACCCATTCTTTCTACACCCTTCCGGTTTCGTCACCTCAGAGATGGCGTTCGAGTCCCTCGTCTTCATGAGCCTTTTGGCCTTTGCTATCTCGTGTAATGCTGCTACGACTGCTTCCCCCTCCGCGATTGCATCCAGTTACTCGCTAACGACCAGTACCTCTCTGCCGTTCCCGACTGCTACGCTATCCTCTTCCTCTGCCGAGTCGTACATGAAGTCCTCGTGGCCTCTCAATGACGACAAGATAGATTTCGGTGCTGACGACCTCTCCTTTGTGTCCGATCCTTTCCCGGACAGCTCCTCGGACTCGAATTCGCCTGTCCTGCAAGTCACCTACCCTGCAGGCAGCTACTCTCATGGCACAGGTGGTGCCCAGTTTACGGCACTTTGGAATCCTTCAAGTGGCGACAAGGTTAGTTGCCACAGTCTAGTCGAAACAGTCGGTGGCATACTCAAAATCTTATGCAGTTCAAATCGATGCTCCTGACCTACGAGCTCGCGTTTGACACCGACTTCGACTTCGTCAAGGGCGGCAAGCTGCCCGGCATCAGAGGTGGCCCGGAAGAGAATTGGTGTTCCGGTGGTAATGTCGCGAATGGTTCTAACTGCTTTAGCAGTAGGGTGATGTGGAGAACGGACGGAGAGGGCGAAGGTTAGCATTCGTCCTGACTACTCCCCATAGTCGAGCCTGACGCTTGTTGTAAATACAGTGTACTCATACTTCCTGCTGCCCGACGGCTTGTGTGACAACAGTAACTACATCTGTAACCAGGACAATTACGGCACAAGCATTGACCGTGGTTCCTTCAGCTTTGTGACTGGACAGTGCGTCTCCTCTCGCTGATCCTTATTGCTAGAGTTTAAAGAAGCATTTTGTCTCAGGTGGAACCGCGTCACAATGCTTGTTCGCTTGAACGATCCTGTTGACACTGCCAATGGTCAAGTGCAACTTTAGTGAGTGTACTCATAAATGACAATGTCGAGCCAGCATCTAAAGAATCACAGCTACAATAACGTGGAGGCCATCGACCAGAGTATTCTGCAGTATCGCAATAGCTCCAAAGTCTACATCAGCGGCTTCTACTTCTCGTACGCTCCCATATGCCTATTAACCATCCCAAACATCGTTTGACTGCTTTGCCATTATCACCCATCAGGACGTTCTTCGGAGGTCAGTTGCCAAAAGCTTCAGAGGTCAGTTTGACCGAGATACTCATGAGATCTTCGTTCTGCAGGGAGCGACTCGTCTTGGGCGACGCCTAATGAAGTACACACGTATTTCCGCAACGTCCAGATGTGGGCTAGCACAGAGGCCGCCTAAGCTGGCACTAACAGACTGCAATGCGCTGTGTCCGCTTCCTGGTATTCTGGTCACCTCGCCGTATTAGGCACGAGGGGAAGTGCAAGGAACAGCCTTTAGGGTGCTGTTTTTTTTCTTTGCTATAACTTATGTGGTATATGGTATGCACCTATACTCTGCTATCCATCACTAGTATGTTGTCTATTCGATCTGATCCGAGTTTGCTTCGTGACCGTGATGCCATGTACTGTACATCGAATAGTAACGTCATTCGTTCTCATTCATGGCGGTCCGGGCGTGTGTAAACGGCGTGTGCGGGCGCCGCATTGTACTTCTCTCTTTGTCAACTCAACACCCTCCGACTCGGTGTTTTCAGCCACCTGCAATTAGCTCGATCGAAATATCGTCCGGGTAAAGTAGAATGGTTGGCCCTGCGATTTCTAGGATCAAACCACGACAAAGTACAGGATAGGCGTTGTGGCAGGTATGATCCAATGAGGGGATCTGGGAAAGTCATGTAGCCGGCAGTCATGCGCGTCTCGTAAGCGTTCCTGTCGACGCGTCCTTTGCCGAACGTGATACGACGGACGACCACTCCAGGAAATGCATAAGCTGGCAAAGCTTTCTTTCTCTCCGCGACGCTCTGTGCGCCGCAAGCTCTTGCTCTCTTGTCAGACCTACTCCTTGCAATAATTACACGCGGTGGCTGATCTCGTATGCTCAAAATGGCTCAAATCCACCGGACAACCGCCCTCACGCGGTCGCTGACCCGTTCGCTCGCGTCGCTCAACCATGCCCCGCCAGCCGGGAAAAGGTGCGTTTGGGTAGAATGTCATTTTCTGCAACCCCGAAACTGAGCTCCTCGCCTTGCGCTAGTCCAACAGGTATGTGGGTGCATTAGAGGCATTCCGTTCCGAAGGTGATGTGGTCGTGCAGCGATCGTCATGCTCAATATGGGCGGGCCATCTACGGTACGCCCCCCTATTCTGAAAGTATTTCTACAACGTTCGCAAACGTGTTTTAGGTCCCAGAGACGCACGACTTCCTCAAAAACCTTTTCTCCGACAGTGACCTCATACCTCTGCCCTTCCAGTCCATCCTCGCGCCCCTGATCGCGCGTAGACGGACACCCCAGATCGAGCAGCAGTACACCGACATTGGCGGTGGCTCTCCCATTCTGCGTTACACGAACCTGCAGGGTGAGCGCATGGCTGCGCTACTGGACGAACTGCACCCGGCAACCGCACCACACAAGCACTACGTTGCATTCCGGTACGCGCGGCCGCTGACAGACGAGACTGCGCGGCAGATGAAAGCGGACGGCGTTCAGCGTGCTGTTGCGTTCACACAGTACCCGCAGTACAGTTGTAGCACCACGGGTAGCAGCCTGAACGAACTGTACAGGCGAGGCAAGGCGGGCGAGATGGGTGACGTCGAGTGGAGCGTGATCGACCGGTGGGGGACGCACCCTGGATTCGTTGAGGTATGTGTGCGACTGTCTTTGGCGAAGTTCCTCATTCAATCGGTTCACAGGCTGTCGCCCAAAATATTGAACGCGCACTGGCCCAGTTCTCCGAGTCGACGCGCGCCGAGACGGTGCTGCTGTTTTCTGCACATTCGCTGCCGATGTCCGTCGTGAACCGCGGAGACCCATACGTCCTCGAGGTCTCGGCATCGGTCGCGAAGGTAATGGAGCGCCTCAAGCATGCGAATCCGTACCGGCTTGTGTGGCAATCACAAGTTGGGCCGTCCGCGTGGATGGGCATGCAGACGAACGAGGCGCTCAAGGGGCTCGCGCGGTTAGGACGGAAGCAGGTGGTGCTGGTGCCTATTGCATTCACGAGCGACCATATCGAGACGCTGTACGAGCTAGACCTGGAATACATGAAAGAGGCAAAAGAGGTACGCGGCATGCTCCATGTCTGACGTCGTCGTGGGCTGATAGCGATTGGCGCGCACAGCACGGGATGGAGATACATCGAGCAGAGTCGCTGAACGACTCGCCGGTGTTCATTCGGGCGCTGGCGGACATGGCGGCAGCACATTTGCGGGACGGGCTGGCGGGGTCGGCGGGGCACACAAGCGTACAGTTGGGTCTGCGGTGTCCGGGCTGCACGAACGCGACGTGCGGCCAACAAAAGGCCTGGTTCGCGCGTGGGGGGCGCTAGGGCGGGCATCGATGGGCTATACGACATAAACGCTGCTGTGACAGAGTATGGAATTGTGGTAGTCTGGGTGAGGTTTGAGTTTCGATGTACGTCGTGCAAGCTTGGAAGCATGGTCACGGACATGGGCTAATCTGGGCGGGCACAATACATGCTGTGAGACGGTGTGAACGAGAACAGACAGGGGGTGGCTCTGCGGATTCAGGAGACCAGCCTTGCGCGGCTGCGAGTGTCCTGATTCTGGCCCGAGCGCGTCGCGGGATTAGCGTGCCGCAATTATCGTATCGTCCGACGATGTCACGCCAGCTTTTGGATCAGGACTTCCATCTCCAATGGGTTGCAGAGACTTTGCAGTGCCATCCTGCTTTCGGCAGCAGCTACACCGCTATAAGGACACCGCGCTCTATATGCGCGACCCACTTTCTTCCCTGCCTCGGCCAATCCTGCAGATACGGTCGTCCTGAGTTTGATCGCAGAATTCCGTAGCTCACTGTCAGACTGCTCTGTTCCTCTTGTTCCACAATGGCTACTACTGCAATCTCTTCGCCGGGGAAAGTGCTCCTCGCTGGTGGATATCTCGTGCTAGACCCCGCATACTCGGGCGTAGTGGTGTCGACGAGTGCGCGATTCTACACGGTTGTCCAAGATCTCGACGAAGCGACGACGGTCGCACGCGCAAAGGCGGACCGCCCGATTGAGATTCGCGTGCGATCGCCTCAGTTCGTTAATGCGGCATACACCTACTTGGTGTCCTTCGACGTCGACGGGGTGCACGTAGAGCAGGTTGCAGATAGGTGAGGGTCATTGTTCAGTGTCCGGCTTTAACTGACGTCCTGCAGCGCGTCCGCGTCGTTCACGAAGAACAAGTTCGTACATCTCGCGCTGCAGCGTACGATCGCACTCGCCATAGAGGCAAGAGGGGCGGGGACTTTGCAGAACAGACTGGGTTACGGCCTAGACATCACCATTGTTGGAGACAATGACTTCTACTCTCAGAGAGCACAGGTCGCTACATTCCACAATCGCGCGTGCAGCTGCTCATGACCGCCGTTACACATTCTAGCTGACCTCAAGGAACCTTCCGCCGACGCTTGCTTCACTCTCCCAGCTACCCCCCTTCAACCACACCGGCGTGCGCCTCCCGGAAGTGCACAAAACAGGCCTCGGCTCCTCCGCAGCTCTCATAACCTCCCTCGTGTCCAGCCTGCTCGTGCACCTCGGCGTTGTCGCACGCGATTCATTCGACAACGACGCAGAAGGCGGTACCGCTTCTGCAAGCGAAGGACGCCGGCTTGCGCACAACCTCGCGCAGTACGTACACTGTCTCGCACAGGGCAAGGTCGGCAGCGGCTTCGACGTCTCCGCAGCAGTCTTTGGCAGTCAACTGTACACGCGCTTCGACCCCGTTGTGTTGGGATCATTGATGAAGGATGAGTCGGTGAGTTCAGACACAAATTGTTCCGCGATGCTTCTAGTGGCCAATCGCGCGTCGCTTAGACAAACGAGGCGCTCCTGCCCGTCATCTCGCCGTCGAACACAGCATGGAACTATCGCGTAGAGCCGTTCAAGCTACCCCCGTTGACACGGCTGATGCTTGCGGATGTGGACGCGGGCAGCGACACGCCGTCACTAGTGGGGAAGGTGCTGAAATGGCGCAAAGAGGCCGCCACAGCAGGTGCGTGTTCGCCGCCGCTTCGCCCTCGGTAGTAAATTTGATTCCCGATGACCAGCAAACGCGCATTGGGACGCGTTGGATAAGGTGAACCACGCGCTTAGCGAGACGCTCCTCAAGCTATCAGAAATGCATGCGCGAGACGCCACAGCGTATGCCAAGGCCGTCAAGTATCTCTCGACCCTGCAGAGCGTACAGGTGCGTGATCTACCCATGCGCACCGCCTTTGGCGCCCTTTTCATGCCTAGCATCTTGATCAGTGGCTGGCGATCAACCCGAACATACCACCCGCGACGCAAGAAATGATAGACATCTTCGCGGAGGCACATCGCCTGTCCGAAGTACGTGTACGCGACATGTGGATGTCCTGTGACACTGACCATCTTCCATGACGCCTGCCTACAGGACGTGCGAGCCAAGATGCGCGAAATGGGCAAGCTGTCTGGCGTCCCGATAGAGCCACCGGAGCAAACTGAGCTACTCGATGCGTGCATGTCGGGTGCTGGTGTTATCGGTGGCGGTGTCCCTGGAGGTCAGCCCTCTCCATTCCGTTCCTGCAGACCACTCGGTGACGTGCAACTCCGACTGACATTCTCTAACTGGCAGCTGGCGGCTACGACGCGATCTGGCTTCTTGTACTCGACCCGACAAATTGTCCGCCGCAGGAACTACCCTCAAGCCGCATCGAAGGTGTGTGGGCCAGCTGGAAAGGGCTTGATGTCTCCCCGCTGTCTGCATCCGAGAGCGTTGCCAAGGGTGTGCGACTTGAGACTGTCGACCAAGTCAATGGGCTGAGACAACTCCTCGATGCACCATGGTGAAGAAGCAAGAGAAAACAATTAGATGATGTACATAGATATATACCATGCATGCAAAGTGTTGTAGTCCCAGGGTAAATATGCTGTCCATGTGTGATTTAACTAACTTCAGAGTCCGAATGAAGATATGTGTCGATAAAACCGACGGCGACGGCGTGTCATGCACAAATGCGTGCACCGCCCTCAGGCGTCCACACTTTCCCAAGGGCGAGCCACAGCGAGATAACCATCACAATCACACCAAAAGAGGCACACACGAGGGCGGGCCATCTGCCTCGGGAGTACCATTTTGGACCAAGGTCTGCAAGACGCAGATAGCATGCTGCAGGGAATATGAAGGCGAGAGCGGTGGCTGACGCGCCGCCAGTAATCTCTAGCATCACACCGAGGTCACAGGTGATGAGCGCGACTAGGTATGGACACAAAAATAAGGTCATGAATGACAGGAATAGACATGCGCTTACTGATCATGGAGGAGCAGAGGATGGCTGTCGTGAAGAAGACATGTCGCTGTATGTTAAACGGCTCGTGTGGAAAAAAGAATTGCTCGATGACCTGTATAATTCTTGTCAGCTGGGTTGGCGAAAGACTGACGAGCAGTGCCTACTTCTCTGCAGACGAAGAGCTCAAGGGGCAGGGTAGTGAACATATTCAGCCCAAAACAAAAGCGGGCTACGTTGATCACTGTGTCGTTCTATTGGGCGCATCCGTTTTCAATATGTTGTTTTCCAAGAAGAGTAGACGTACGCACGCCTGCAAAGTTGTTCAAAATATTTCCCTGCGTCTTGTTCGTGAACACCAAGTACGCTGAGATGGCCAACGTGCAACATGCAACGAGCGACATCGCCGTCGAGATGTGCGTCACCTTCGCGAAGCGGTCAAGCGTCGGCGTGCGCAGGCTGCCGTATATCAGGAGCGAGTTGTGGTGGCACACGAATGCGAAGCTGATCACGCCGATCGCCTGGAACACGCCGGGTCCGAGCACCGTGAACCGCTGAGTGGGATCACCCTTGAGCTCGGGTGGTACGCGCGGACTCTCGATAAGCACGGAGGCGACAATTGTGATCATGCCGAAGAGAGCGAGAAGCGAAGCGCGTGCAAGCTTGTCGATCGAACGATGCAGCGAGAGCGGGTACGACACACAGACAGTACAGAGCGCGATGACGAATTGGCGCCTCGTTAGGAGCGAGAGGACAGGGACAGTGTTGAGGGTGGGAAAGATCGAGCGGATGACGTGTGGGATAGTATCGCCTGTAGGGATGGCCTTGGTTGGAGTATATTTGAGAACACGAGATGGACTTACCAATGATGATCCCAAATGCACACATCCCTACGTGGGCTTAATTGGTGTCTCGATGGCGAGAGTGGACAGGCCTCACCTCCAAATGCGAATGCGAACTGGAAGAACGAAACAGCTGCACGGCCACTCGAGCCGAAGCAGTGGTTCATGATCTCAATGTACGAGTTCCGCCCGCTCAGCTTGGCATTAATCACGATGAGACGGATGGTCCAGTCTGTAACGGCGCAAAGCACGACGAGCAGTATGATGCCAGTGACAAACCCGGCTTGCCGTATAGCGTATGGCAGGCCTAGCGATATCGAAGGAGATTAGCAATTGTCGGCGCAAAGGCATGAAGCTATGCACCAATGATACCTATGAAGCCTTGTGTCAGTTCAAGAACCCCAAGTACATCAAATATTTACCTGCGCCCAGGATTGAATTGGCCATGTTTGCAACCGAGTCGAGCATGTTGCCGCCGGCGAGCCGTTTCGCAGCAATAGCTTCCACATCTACATCATCTAGGTCGGAGTCTCTACTAGCACCTCTCTGTTGTAGCTGTAGCGTGCCATCTGGACTCCGACGTGCTGATGCAGAGTCCAGGAGCCCAACGAGGAGCGGGACAGTCTGGTCTCGAGGTGACCGAGGTGATCTCGGGTGACTTGCAGATTCTAGCTGGGCAAGGGCCGCACCGTCAAGGTCGTCTGTGTCTAATTCGTATTCTGAGATACCCGCGCGTCCCCTTAGCGCCAAGCCCACACAACATGCAAATGAACGCGACTCACGCACCGGCTTCGCGACTGTCGAACGTAGACCGGAGGGGAGGCCCAATCACCTGGACGTCCTCTTGGAAGCGGACATGCCCCGGCTTGTGTGCCGGTGAATCAGCGCTGCTGTTCAGCGAAGAGATTTCTGGTTCGTCATCGTCCAAAGCAAAGAGCACATCGTCCGACAGAAGGTCTTCTTCGGAGCGGTTGAGTAGTGGTTGTGATGCGGAGTCCTCTTGATTGCTCTCTCGCTGCCTGCTGCGACCCAACATCGTCTGCGGTAGACGCGGTGAAGGTGACAACGGAGCTAGGGCGCTGAAGGTCGAAACGTGGGACGGAAGAAGTGACGCCTAGCGATGATGAGCTTAGATGTTGCCTCGCAGCACCGTTCGGGATACCTGCGAAGGCACAGAACATACCTTTCAAGGTTGCACTACTTCGACTTCAGTGACGCGTCCTGGTCGTACTGAGAACAGAGACTCAGGCAGGTGCTCCGAATTGGTTACGAACTGGTGGCTGGCAGTTTCAGAATCGACACTTCCCAAAGGCTGTAGACAAGAGCAACCTCAGTCAAGTGATCCGACGGGCGCACGCCGTCCAATGTCCAGAATTTGGAAGTGCGTTTTTAGGACAGAAATTCACAGTTGTATGCGGTGAGCCGTTGAGCCCACAAACACGGAGAATGCACGAGAATAGGCGCTCATGGTCACGCATTCCTGGGTTATGGGCGTCCATTGGTGCACCGTGTTCGCAGATCCCGGGTGAGCACCGTCCCCCATTCCTCAAAAATGTTTTGACCAGGACAGAGATGCCTCACAGCCTTATAACCTGGCGATTTATGCAATGTGATATTGAATACATTGCAAGACATGCCAAATGCTATGAAGAGCTCCGGGCAGGATCGAACTTTATTATTGACACTTCACTCAGACACGGGGCTTGATTGTTTAGCATAGGGAAAAGTATCTACAGTAAGGGCGAAGACATCCTTTGTATAGTTTCTCTGGTTCCTGTGATGCACGCACCTGCGCGAATTGCGTGATGAGCTGTTGACCTGATGGCGCAAGACAAATACCTTTTATAGCAGTTTCGTGCTCGCCTCGGTGATGAGCAATGAAACCCAAGGCACCGTATAGTACTGTAAGTCGTACAAGAAACTAGTCATGTTCAGGTACGCTGCTAATGCGGGGTAGATAGGTTTTAAACATCTTCCCAGTTCAGCTATCAATCACGCCATCGCCGAATGCTCTGCCGTGCTCATTTCTTCTGCGTAGACATCGACATACTCATCTTCGAGTTACGTACAGGTGGCTACCGCCATGCGTGTTCGCAAATCGGCTCCCATGGGGCTCCGCTATAAGGAGACTCACATAGCTTCTCAGAATTCACATCTTCGTCTAGTCCCTCGTGCTGTCCGCTAGAAGAAGCGACCATTCGTTTGTCAAACCCCAGCGAAGCGCGCACTGAAGGCGACACAGCATGGCGACCGGTAGCCAAGCAGGGTCTGCGAAGGAGACGTTATCCAGGAAGGACTCCATCGTGTCCGAGAAGGAGTCGCAGCCAGGACGACCGACGGACGAAAGCCGGGCGGTGGCTGAGCGGAAGCTCGTCCACAAGCTCGACGCACGGC
The DNA here is from genome assembly GCF_002117355.1 of Postia placenta MAD-698-R-SB12. Classification (NCBI taxonomy): domain Eukaryota; kingdom Fungi; phylum Basidiomycota; class Agaricomycetes; order Polyporales; family Adustoporiaceae; genus Rhodonia; species Rhodonia placenta. The sequence continues at coordinate 2,448,444 of NW_020169833.1, read as the reverse complement.
TGCTGCCAGTACTGACGATGCTCTACCTGCTCTCCTTCCTCGATCGCTCCAACATTGGCAATGCAAAGCTTGACGGCTTGACTGCCGACCTCAAAATGACGCAAGCCGATTATCTTAATGCATTGACTATGGTATGCACGCATCAATCTGCGACCTCGGGCATCTGGATCTGACCGGCGTTCTGATCACTTCAGTACTTCCTCGGCTATGTGTTGTTTGAGATCCCGAGCAACATCGTCCTTAAGCGCCTCACGCCCCGGCTGTGGCTGCCGACATTGATGGTAGTCTGGGGCATTGTCTCCACACTCATGGGACTCGTCCACAATTACAGCGGCTTGATGGCTGTGGTATGTATAATCTGTTACGCACAAACGACCATAGCTGAGCAGCTTTCCACAGCGCTTCTTCCTCGGTGCTACAGAAGCCGGACTCTTCCCCGGCGTCGTCTATTATTTGTCGTGCTGGTATAAGAGGAAGGAGCAGCATTTCCGTATCTCAATATTTTTCAGCGCAGCCAGTCTTGCTGGTAAGGACCTTTCTTGTTCGGGCCGAACCATGACTTCACGCATTTGCAGGGGCTTTTGGTGGTGTCCTTGCGTATGGTATCGGTAAGATGACAGGAGTCGGGCACAAGTCCGGTTGGTCATGGATTTTTATTATCGAGGTACGTCTCTGTGCCTACGAGCCCATTCCCACATCCCTCTCTGATAGTTGCAGTACAGGGTTTGGCTACCATCGTGCTCGCCTCTGCTTCCTACCCTCTTGTCTATAACTACCCGGACACGGCAACATTTCTGAACGCAGAAGAGAAGCAACTCCTTCACGAGCGATTGGTTGATGACAACGATGCCCTGAGCGGCGAGACGTTCCAATGGCACTACGTCAAGAGAGCGTTCCAGGATGTCACTGTGTGGCTGTACGGCTTCTGCTTCGTCGGCTGCTCGCTGCCGCTATATACGCTCTCCCTATTCTTGGTGTGTATACCTATTATACCCCGCTACACTGCGAGCTAACGCACACTTTGCAGCCCACCATCATCAACGATCTCGGGTACGCAGCAGCAGAAGCCCAGCTACTCACCGTTCCGCCCTACTTCGTCGCGACCGTGCTTACCTTCCTGACTGCGTACGGCTCTTACTACATCAACCGGCGCGCTGTCTTCATCATCGCGGGCGCGATCCTTGCCATTATCGGGTACATTATACTCATAACCTCCGCAACGACGGGCGTGCAATATTTCGCCACCTTCCTCTGTGCTGGGGGGATATACCCTGCCACTGCTATCACACTCTCGTGGCCCGCGAATAACGTCTCGGGCCAGCTCAAGCGTGCCGTGGCGTGTGCGCTGCAGATCAGTGTCGGAAACGTACGCGGTTTTACCGTTAACATTGTGTATGCCGGTCACTTACGCGCACACACTGTTTCCTAGGGCCTCGGAGCAATCGTTGGGACGCAGCTTTACCGCTACGGGCCACGCTTCTATCTCGGGCACGGCTTCTCCATCGGATATCTCTGCCTGGCCATTGCTGCGTCCTCGCTGAACTGGTACGTACTTAGCAAGCGGAACGCCGCGAAGGAGAAGGAACCGCAGTCGGCCCAATATTCCTTGGCCGACGCAGACGACAAGGAGAGTCGGCTGCGCCTAGGCGACGAACACCCGTCGTGGAAGTTCCAGCTATGATCCACGACGATAGAACTAGAACCACACGATGGACCATGTTCACTATATAGTACGATAAGTCGACGACTTTGTAGCGTTAAGCGTCCGTGCCCATCACGGCGTGAAGTTCGTATGTCGCGCCCCGTACGTCAAAGTAAGAAGGGGGCGAGTCGTCCTGGGTCAAGGTCTGCCAGTCGAGGTTCCGTTCGCATGCAGGAAGTCTCTGTATATCCGAGCCTCGAGCAACGCCGTGTCTCATCGTCCTCCATATCCAACCCTGCGTCCGGGTAGGGTAGGCGATGGAGTTTAAGTAAGTCACGTAGGTATGATAATTTCCTCGTCCGCTGGGTTCATACATATGTGCGTTGCTGGCATATTCCTATTATTTCTTTCATTTATGCGTTTTCTCCGGTGTCCTTTAATGGACAAGATATAGATGTATTGTACGGGACCTGTTTTCTCTTTTTGTCATTCCTCCCTGGCTCTTCGTGCTTACGAAGACGGCAAGGAGAGTGACATTGGTTGTTTTGGTTTCGATTCGCTTTGATTCAGACCCTACGCTATTACGGTGCTTTGGTGACTTGGCCACTCGATTTCATATTGTCTTCCGATAAGCACAAGTCACCATGACGGCCTACTGCATCCACGTGGTTGTTCCCCGTCTCATCGGCACGTGTCCCGGCTCACAAAACCAGAAATCCAACTAAGTGAGACGAAGTACGGGTCGGCGTGGGGGCTCGTCGGAGTCAGGGAGTGTCGGCGATACAAATAGTACCCTCCTGAGAGTGGCAAAACGCCCGGATGCAAATAGTGTAAGTATGGTGCGTCAAACGGGACACTCCTGCGAAGCGGAGCTGCCAGCACTGGTTCCAGGCTGTGACTTGTCGCTAAGACTTCCATCCCGTTTAGGAAGGCGCTTTGCCGTTTTCGGACTTGATCGGGCAGTTGCGCCAATCTGTTGTATGACTATCATCGCACGCCATGCTATTTCTTTTTTTGTTCTCTGGAGCTTCTTATGTCATTTATGTATGCGAGGTCCTGGCCTCGCGGAAACCACCAGGCTCGTAAGGCGGGGCGTCTAGCTTCCTCCTGTTCCCTCGAACCCACGCCTCCACCTGCAGGCTGGTGCGTACAAGCAGCCCAAACGTTGTACGTCTCTGGCGAGTCATTCACTTATTCACTCACTCACTCACTCATCACATTCTCGAGTCGCTATGCCATAGCAAAGCGCGGCGAGGAAATGTCGCGTGCACGTCCGCCACTGACACCTCCCAACCTCGCTGCAGAGCACTGTATTTATGTGCATTTCACTGATTGCCATTGCATTGATCTGGCGAGTTCACCGTTTACAAACCCACGGGACTGTGTGGTCCGTCGGCGGAGCACATTGTACTTGGTATCCATTGTGCAATACGAGGAAGCAATGTCCTTCAAGTAGCTGAACAAGTAGTTGATTTAGCAGACCAGCTGTTAGTTATGCGTGATCAAGATCTATATCCAAGCAGCATTGCCCGAGTAACGATACATGTCCCAGCCACGACGCTGAGGCACCGAATTTAAGGTCCTCTGAAATCACCCTGACGGTATGCCAGCATCGGCAACACGCCGGTGGTCTTGATTTACAAGCGCAGCATTCCTATACAACCGTGCTACGTCAACAAACAACCCGATTAGAGCTCGAGGAAACGGCAGACACTTACAAGGGTCCCTTGCAACTACTTCGTACAGCTTCGTACATTTATTTAAATCACACTCTGTCGCCTTCCCCTTCATTCCTGCTCCGCAGCCGGGGAACCAGGGCTTCGTCTGGGCGATGTTCTCATCTCAATCTCTTCGTCGCCCTGTGTCTGCCGCACTAGTGGCGAGTGCGTCGTGACCGATGTCATAGGCACAGGCTGTGTGGGTCCAGACGGATATCGACGGCGCGCCCCTCCCTCGACCGACGGCGGCCTAGTCACCGGTCTGCTGGGGTCCGTCGAGAATGACTACAGTATTACATCAGCGACATGCACCGTGAACGTCCAGAGCCTCCGAGCTCACCGTCACGGAATTCGCCTCGCCAAACACATCTTGCGTATCATCCACTGCGGGCACATATCAGCCAGCCGTCTGACCCGCACCAAATCAAACGCACTCATGATGGCCTGTTTGTCAGTCAGGTTCCAGTCGGCCGTGGGCGCCGACATCTCCCGCACACCACCGCGCTTCTTCTCCTGCTCTTCCTTCTGCAGCTTTTTCTTATCCGCCGCCTCGATTTGCTCCCAGGGCACAAGCGTCAACCTGTCGGGCGCGGGGATCGCGCCCGGGTCGCCGGCGGGTCCGAATACCTTTGCCTTCTGCATTGCGGTTTTCAGCGCGCTAATCCACTTATTCCTGCGCGTAGCTGTGATGCGGATGTTCAGTACATATGTCATAAGGCACAGTGGAAAATGTTGACTTTTGAGCGTGCCCTGCTGCCAGTTTCCCTTGTAGCGGATGTCCGCGGTAAGCATCATCTTCTCCTGCGCAGGGATATCTGCGCGGGCACGAACGTCAGGAAATGACGAGGCGCCATACCAAGGGCAAGAAGCATACCAAGAATTGACACGTCGAAGATAGGCTGGAAGTCGCGTCTCTCCGTCTTTAGGAACGTGAGCATGAGCTCGCGCAACTGCTCGATCTGTTCGAAGGTGGTTCCAAAGTTCTAGAGCGGTCTCCGTCAGATCACTGTGGCGCGCCAATCCCGAGCACAAAAAGGAGCACACTCACCACGTCGAACGTAAACGTCTCGGACATCTGCGGGCTGCGTCGCATATTTTGTATGAACTGTATACGGTCCCGCGTCAGCGCACTCTAACAGCATTGATGCATATGCGAGTCACACCTTCGTGTTCAACAGCGAATGCGGTGCCTGCACTGAGCACGCGTTCGAGTCCAGGAAGACTGTGCTCAAGAGACGAATCTCCTTCACGGTATAGTCCAGTTGGTCAATTGAGAGTCGGTCCCCAACATCGTACGGGTGCTTCACGAAGAGGAAGATGATGCTCGTGAGCACCTCGCCGAGGCTTGTACCAATCAGCCAACTAAGGCCTACATGGAAGTGAATTCAGCATCCCATAACGCATCGCCCATGCTACTTTGCACCGTACCTAGCACGAAGGTCCCTGCGCTCGTAACGAGAGTGAGCAGTTGTGCTTCCTGGGATGTGAAGAAGAGTGTGAGCGGCGCAGCTCGTGTGAATAACACGGCGAACCATACCAGCGCGACCGCGAATATCAGCAAAACGACAAAGAAGTAGATCGTCATAAAAATGTTATCCAGCCGTCCGACCGCACTGTCAAGATCACGCATCGAGTGCTCGATCGAGAGCTGCTCGCGGTGCACCTCCCTATGGCCGCCAATCAGTCATCATTCGGTTGACGGAGCGCCGGGGACGCACATGCAAGCGATCTCGATCTCATCGCGCGTCACATCGCCGTTCATGTCCTTGTCGAACAGGATAAATGCCGCTTCCGCGTCCTCGGGCGTGGGAAAGAATGGCATGATATCGTCCACCGTCAGCGCATTCGCACCAGGTTTCACGAACGAGTAGAACAGTCGCCGGGCGAGCTAATAGCAGGTTAGATCTATAGATGTGGACCATGCTGTACAGCGCACCATTCGGGACTTATTCGGCGACTCAATTGCCGTCTTGACCATTGCCGGAGGGGAGTTCGGTTGCAGCACCGACCTATTTCAGTGCGTGAGCCTTGGCGCCTTAGGCTGAGTGCATACACTCACGTTCCCATCATCTCCGACGCGACATTACCAAGAGCCGTGGTAGTCGTCGTGGCCGCAAACTTGACGCCATGTAGCGCCTTTTTCAGAAGTCGCCTCGGCCTTTTCACCTCGACATGTCCCTCACGCAACGTATCTGATCGCCATGGAATGTCACTTGAGCGGCGGTAGAGACTAACGAGCATCCGAATAGCGAACTTCTGATTTGCAACACGCTCTGCACGTTCAGAGTGTCAGTCGGGCAGGATTGATATCAATATGATCGGTACACACCAGCGTAGGACCGCTGATGGAACTGTGTTGCGATCCACTGTATGCATAGCTTCTCCGCAAGCAGGATAAGAGCACACTCGAAAAGCGCAAAAAGAAGCTTAGCCAAGGTAGAAAGCGCTTCGGCATCTCCAGAAGAAGTGTCAGGTACACGCCGCGTGTTGACGAGCGGCTGAAACGATATCCAAATTGCGAGCGTCCAACCGAAGAATGCGATGTACCTGAAATCATCACTGTTAACGCTGAGCTTAATGCCGACCATAAATGAGGATTTGCCTATGCAATGCCTGGAGCCAATCGATGTACTTGCGGGACCACACAGACACAACGCCGACTGTGTGACGAGCGATGTGGGGTAGAACCATTCTGCGAACAGTAGTTTATTGTGTGCACCCGTATATTGAGGCTAGAGAAAGACTTACGAAGACGCAAGCGCTCCCCACCATCCTTTGACACCCCATAAGTGCCCATATAATTGACCGCAGAAAACATCGCTTACCGCACCAGACAACGGTGAGCCAGATACTCCACCACACGAGCTTAACACCCCATATCTGCAGCCACATGAGCTGTGGCGTTTCATGAGAGCGCCATATAACATACCGTAGTATCGGGATATGCGGTGAATCCCAGGATTCCCGGGATCCACAATAAACCAAGCACGGGAATAATGAAGATGATCCACCGTGTGATGATCGAGACGTCCAAGAGATAGTTGTACACTTTTGCGAACTGCACCGGAGGCGTTTCAGTCAGATACTAATCCACTCCTGCTAGCACGCGGTGCACCGACCGCGTTATTCGGGATGTCGCCCTCCGCAAAGGCGAGATGCGCCTGGCTTGCACGGCGCGGATCGTAGTCAACATATGAATGCCTGATGCCGCCGAGCAGGTCCCAGCTGCCACTGCTGCGGCTATGGTGCGGGCGGCCGTCTTCTGCAGTCTCGGTGCGCTGGTGCGCGCTGTTCTGCCGCGAGTCGAAGGTGACATAGTCCCGCGGCTTGGGCTCGGGCATCATGGGCTCCGAAGCGCTCCTGGAGCGGTCCTCGGGGTTGCGAGGGCGCTGCGAAGGGAGGAGGGGGTAGGATGGTGTCACCGGATAGGAGCTGTTCGGGGAGGGCGACGAGGAGCGCGTGCCGCCGTGGTCGTCCACGGACATCTGGGAGGTATGAGGCATGGTAGTAAAGAGAGCAGGCCGCCAGTGATATGCGCGGTATATACAAAGCTGATAGATGCGAAGGCTCTGCTGATAGCGACTGGAACGATAACTGTCGGTGAGATAGGACGACTACCAGGCCTGCCTGGCTGCGAGATAGGTTATGAGGGGAGACCGGGTTGTACAGAGGAAGGGAAGCCCCAGCGCCCTTGATGTGAGTCTCAGGACATGAATTTCGAGGGTCTGCTTCATTTTGACTGCCCACGTGATCGTATGTTTATGCGATGCGATAGGAATGCTTGGCCTGCGTCATTCCGCCCAAGGCTGAATACTACAGCCGTGGTCGACCCCGCCTGCCATTGGCCAGCATCCCGCCATCACAGTGATCCCGACGGTTACCACCCTCCCGGTACCGCGTCTGGCATCCGGCGGGTGCTCACAACCTGCATGTCAGCAAGCATACCAGTAAGTCTCGCGCACTTGTGGACACAGTCATTCAAATGATGAACAGGCCTCGTGCTGCGCAATTGCTCCACCAGATTGGGGTGCTTGTCGAGTATCCAACAGCTAGTAGGGGTACACGATTAAGCACACGGTCGCCCGTGCTTTCCAAGTCTGCATTAGAATCCAAAGATGACAAGTAGGTTTCCGAGTAGGTAAGCAAGGCACGACGCTGCCAGATTAGACCAGGTAATAGTGAAGTAAGGGCGCGCAGATCCTCCGGGTATCATCATCGGTCGGGACGCCGCCTGAACAGCCGCCGCGCCGTCCTCCCCATCTCCGCACCGGCGGTCGGTATAAGGATGCTCGTGACGGCCGCCCCGTCTGGATGTGCTGATGGTGCAGGCGATGGCACCGATGAGGCATGCCGTCGCGGCTTGAAGATGAGCGTGATGATAAGCCCGAAGATGATGAGCACAAGCAGGAAGATGCACTTCCTTCGCCCGGTGCTCTTCTGGTACCTGCACGAAAACACAATTCAGTCAGTCCCACACGCGTGCCGATCAGGTGCAACACCGTGACGCGCCTCGTGGCGGTGTTCAACTCCCGGACGGCCTCCTCCATCTGCACGGCCGTCTGCTCAATGTTGTACTCGACGCTGTCCAGCAGCGTGCCCTGGTCAATCACCATCACAGACAGGTCCTTAAATAGCTCTGCCAGCGACGCGATCGACTGCGCGATCTGCGTCAGCTCGTGGTTGCGTTGTCGCAGATCCACATCGGCTATCATCATGTCCTGCGCCAGGGCGGCGCGATTGCGCGACTAGAAGACATGCAGGATGATCAGCGGGTCGTCCACGAAGCCGATGAATCACCACTTGACTACGCACGGCAGCGGCGGCTTCAACGTCCTCGTCGACTGCAGACAGGCCATCCCAGCCCTTCGATGACATTGTGCCCGATGCGATGAGCAGATCCTGGTTCTTTATCGCATGACCTTGTAGCTCTGCAAGGTGGTAGCTGGTTTGAGCACCGCGCACATCCTGCACGCAAGGTACACAGGCACGCACTTTCCATGTACACCCTCTGTTTCTTCCGGAAGGTCGCACTTAGCTCCTGCACCTTCGCCGCAAGGCCGCGCTGCACGTTCTTCGCTGCCAACGCTTGATGGTGTGACCGCCCGGATGCGGCAGGAGGGAATGCGTGCTCTGGTTCAGCACCTACGCGCTGAATAAGAACATGGCATCGGCGAAAGTCCTGTCGATAGCGAGGATGATCAACGCGCGTCCATGAAGCAGCGGACGAACAAAATGCTATACTTTGGTAATTTCGGTTGTCGCGGCTTCAATCTCTCTCTCCTCTGCAGACCGGTCCGAGAACCCGGGTAAAACATGTTTTGCATGGAGTCTGTCGAGCGCGGTGACTGGCAACAATAACAGCGTGAGCCGACGGCTTTTACGGGAACAGCTGGGAAAGGCCGCAGACATACTTTTAGCCTGTGTGGTCGCGAGTATCTCTTCCACCTGGTCCGCGATGTCGACCCTGGCGGTGAACAATCAACTGACCCGTCCCAATGCGCATACAGGTTGTGAATTGCCGGGGAAGACTCACCACTTGGGCGGCAGCTGTGCGTCTATGGATACGTGTCCCGCGTCATGGCTGATGAGGTGCTCCTGCTCGTCGCCGTCATTGAGGCCGTCATCGTAGTTTGCAATAACACGGGAGCGGCGAAAGCGCGAAGAGCTGGCACGGGAGTCACGGTATGAGATGAATAGAAGGGTGCGCGAGCGGGTTGTCGGGGTCGACGAGGAGGAACCTGAAGACATGGCGTCTGCCCACGGCTGCGGTGTGCGCACGCGGTCGTCATGCCGTTGTTTTGCCGCTGTTTGTTGTTTCGCCGGCGCCGTGATAAATCTAAGTATTGCGGGATCTCACAAAGTCAAATTGTGCGGGCGCGCCGACGGCCGGAGCCGGCAGCGGCACTGCATGGCCACGCGAGCAGGCGCACATCGGCCCGAATTGCGCGGTTAGCGCCTGTGCCACCGGCGTTTGTGCCGGCGCCTGCGGCTGGTTCTTGCTCGTCGTCGGAGGACGCACCTGCCCATTGCAGGCCGCTGCACGCTAATGTGGATGCGGGCACAGGGCCTGCTGATGTGCCGCGGGTCGCCTGTGTACGTACTCGCCGTGCTTCTTGCGCCAGAGTGGCTACCATAACCGCGTGTGCTGTCGGACGCAGGTGGGTGAGAACCCGCCCGAACAGTCGGCGGAGGAGCAGTGTGCCGCTGGACAGTGTCACCTCCGCGCCCCTGTGACAGGACTGACGACGCCGCCCGTCATGTGCATGAGGCCGAGTGGCAGAACCTATTTGAACGACACGCCGTTGTCATCATCTTCATCTCGTTCTTTGTCCGCCGCGCAGGCTTTATCGCTTTCCATCGACGCTTGCCATCTTGCGCTGGTCCACGCACGCCTTCCTTTCCTCCGTCTGCCCCGCCAGCAATTGATTCTTATCGATCTGCCCCCGGATCACCAGTTTGCCCTTTCTCCGTCCTGTGACTGGCTGCCCGCTACTCTACTGCTCAACCGGTATAAAGTCCCGCTCCCCTCGGTCTTAATGAACCATCTCCCGCCCGCTCTTCTCCCGTGGTCCTGCACTTGAACGACCCCCTGTTCCTTCCGTGTATCCTCTACCCTACTCCGTCCCCTTTTCGTAAGCCGTCCCTGACCCTTCTTCCACGAACCACCCTTGATAGACTTTCGACCCAGTCCACCGTTCCCTTCCGCCACGATGTGCAACCTCATCACGTACGTGCCTCGACGTTTCCTCATAAGGCCTTTCCGCTCACGCGTCTCCGTTGCAGCGATGGCTACAAGTATTCGTGCGGGGTAGGCATGCGCGCTAGTTCGGTCCTTGCTCCTGACCCTGACGTCACGTAAATGTCCCACAGCACTACATTATTGTGTGTGCCGCTCTTTTGATCTGGCGCTTCCCATGCTAACTCCGTCGCCCAGGAACACAAGCTGAGCAAAATAGACTGCAACAACCAGTACTGCATCTACTCGAAGCAGCATCGCAACCCCTGCCTGAACTGCTCCTGTGATAGGGTAAGCTTCCGGAACCAATGTCTTACTGCTGTATGAGAAACCCATGTCCTTCCATCAGTTCTACGGGCCCGATGCGTCTGAGACCGTCCTCGGCGTCCGCAAAGACTTCTGCCCCGAGTGCAAGCCGTGGTACAGACGTGACGGTCGGTAGTACGCGTGGCTAGCGGCGCCCCCCCCCCTTACATCAGCATATTTATATTCTATCCCTCTCTATTTACATCCTACACTTGTTATATCGTCCCTGCAGATGCTGCATCGTCGCTCTCGATCCGTCATCGCTCTCGACATCTCGTCAAATCCCAATTGTATCAATATAATTATACGTACATCCGCCCCTACATATTAAATGAATCTGTCGTGCGTTCTCTCGCGCCTGCTACCACTTGACTGCGAGTCCAACCACCTCACTTTCTACTGCTTTATACTGGGTCCGGAACAAGCGCCGCCGACGTTCTTCGGCTTCTGCGTCCATCGTTGCGTTCCATCTCATCTCCGACATGGCGGGTGTCTGCGGCCGACACAGGTCCACCAGGATCTCAGCGGCGAGGCGCTCGGCATTTTGTGTGACATGCTGCTCCCTGTCTGGTGCACGGACGCGGTCGTCTTCATGCCCGGGTGACGGTGGAGGGGTTGGCGGCGCATGCCAATACGCCTCTTCGACCTTCCGCGTCCACTCCCTCGTTCCCCACCGCGCATCAGAACCAGGCGGCACCCCATCTCCGTCCACCTTAACGCCGCCCACCGCCCAGTCGCGCTGATACCCCTCGGCGTCCGTCTGCGGCTGCACCGCCTGCGGACGCAACTGCCCACCGCCGTTCACGCAGCCGCCCGGGCACGCCATCACCTCGACGTAGTCGTATCCTTTCTCCACGTCCCCCGCGTCGCCCTTCCGCCCGCGCCCGCGCCCACGGAGCGCCGCCATCCGCCCGGCCGCCCCGCGCCCGATCTGCACGCCCGCCTCGCGCCCGACCTTTCGCACGACGTTCTGCAGGTTGCGGAAGCCGTAGCACTTGGCGCCCTTGAACACGACCGCGCCCGTCGCGCGGTCCGCGAGCGTGTACTCCTCGTAGTCCGCGCCGCGCACGGTGCGCACCGCAAGCTCGAGCTCGCGCGCGTCGGCGAGCAGCAGCGCGATCAGCGACTGCAGATAAGATCCCGAGCTCGTGCCTGGGTGCACTATCAGCTCGGGTAACTCAATCTCGTCGCCATCTCCGCGCGCGGGCGCGGCTTCGGCTTCGCCGGGGACGGGCATCGATAGATCCCACTGCTTCTCGCGCATGAGCAGCTCCAGCTCGCCGGTCGTGATCACGCAGTCGACGTCGCGTGTCGCGTACATCTCGTTGTAAAAGTCCTGCCGCGACGCCTCCAGCTTCTTGTCGTAGCACGGCATGACCGTGACGTGGTATATCTGATCAGGACTGTGAGGCCATCTATCAGTAACGGGCAGGAGCAGGATACAGCGTGAGGTCGACGCACCGTCTGCCCCACTTCGCGCCCATCCACTCCTTGACCAGGGTGCCCATCACCTGCTGCGGACTCTTCGTCGTGCTGATGAACGGCAGCATCTCCGCGTGCGTTTTCTCCGCGTAGCATATCCAGCCGGGACATGCGCTCGCGAGCATCGGCAGCTTCCCCTCGCCCTCCCCACGCCTGCGCTCCGCGAACTCCCGCGCGTGCTCCAACAGCGCGAGGTGCCGCGCGAAGGTCGTGTCAAAGACGTGCTCGAACCCCAGCGCGTCCCTGCAGAACGCCGCCACGCGCCGGAGCACGCGCGCGGGGTCGGCCGGGCGCGCGCTGGAGGAGGACACGGCGGCCGCGAGGGACGCGAGGCTCTGTGGGGCGATGGACAGCACCGGGGTGCGGTGCGCCGGCGCGCCCTTCTCCGGGTTGCCGCGCAGGGCGTTCAGCACCTCTGTGTGCGACTGCATGGTGATCAGGACGGACTCGGCGGAGGTGATGCAGCCGCTACCATACGAGAGGCAGATGAGTATGAGTGAGGGGCACACACCCGGGACCGACGCACCTGCAGGCGAGACAGTCGTTCAGGCTGATCTGGGCCGTCTCGAGCTTCTTCCCCGCCGGCTGCGAGCCTGCGCCGCTCGCAGATATCTCATAGTACGACCCGCTCGAGTCCACCTGAATTTGTGTCTACAAGTGGGAAAAGAGGGGGCCTTATGATCAGCACACACAGATTTCCACTTGAGTAGTAAGACGCACAGACGCTGCTCCCGGGTCCTTGGGTTCCGCCTTGTTCGTCTGCTCGACCGGCTTAATGCACGCTTGCGCAGGAGTAATGAAGTCGTTCAGATCGGTCAACGTCTGCCGCCCGTGTCAATGAGCAGGGCCGCGCTCGAGCACGCACGATCAACGCACCAGAGCACCAGAGAAGGCCATCTTGCCGTATGCAACAAGCTGGTGGACGAGGAAGAACAAGAACAAGAGCTTGAGTGGGTGCGGTTTGCAGGGACGACATTTCCCCGGGTCTGACAAATGCACCACAAATGACTGGGGCTCGGAGCAGCCACCCGCTGATCGATCGAGGCGCTTCCAAATACGGCAGGTGTTCAAGTTCACGGTTAGCGGTACTGCATGTGTTCAATTTAGGAACCTGTGCCGAATCTCGTAAGTCTACGACTATACATCGAATCAGTACTGGTACGGGAAAATAGGACGGAGCAAACATACCTCAGCCGTGGTCGTACAACGACTGAGGAGAGAAGTGAGGAGCGGGGGAGCGAAGTATATGTAGGGAGCGTAGGTATCACGGGTAGCGAAACAGAGACAGAGCTAAGCTATCGCATTGACGTAGGGAGCGTGGGTCGCGACCGCTGACGTCAAGCGTCCCGGTCGGACCCGACATATACGAGCTTGCGCGTCATTTCACGCAGAGAAGAGTTCCCAGAGCTAATGTACACGTTTATCCGATATAGTGTAGACATAGTAGTAGGTGCTGTATGTTGCGAAAGCGGCTCAAATCCGGATGTGCAAAGAATAAAAAGGTTCCAGGTAATGTACAACAACATGAAGCCGATGCAACGAATCACTGCGACGCAAACCAAGCTCAACACGACACTGCACTGCCCCTACGCCGTCACCTCACTTCTCGCTCCGAGACTGAGAAACACTGCCCCGGAGCCAGCGCATGCTCCTCTGGCTCTTCAGCGGCCCACCCTCCGCCCTCCCGCCGCCCATGCTTATCCCCGCCCGCGCACGGTTCCACAGCCGGCTCATCCGCGACGGCGGCTGCTCCGGCGTGATATGCATGAACGATTGCATCCCCGCATCCCCGCTCGGCGGCGTCCGCGGCGGAGAGCCCGCCTGCGACTCCCCCCGCACGTGTGAGTGGGAGTGCGCACGTACGAGGCCCTTGCTTTGCCTTTGCGGCCGCGAGGGCGCGTTGCACTGCGCCCCGGCAAGCGAGAGCGACGTGGGCAGTGGGGGCGCGTGCGGCCGGTGTTTGTGTTGCGTGTGCTGCAACGCGGAGGCGGGGGCCGGGGCCGGTGTGTGCGGCGGTGGCACGGGGACAGGCGGGGGCTCCTCGCGGCGCATCGACCGACGGATGAAGGGCACGCTCTTCGCCTTCCGGAGCGGCGAGTCGGGGCGCGCGTGCACGCGCCCGTCGCCCGCCTGCGTCCCGCGCGAGCGATACTCCCCCGACGACGTAGACGACTCGCGCGAGTGCGTAGCCGGCTCTGCCTCTGTGCGGGGGGCGTCCGAGTCGGCGGTCGTGGGGCGCGAGTACGACGACGCAGACGAGTCCGACGGGCGGCTCGGCACATCCGGCTCGTCCTCCCAGTGGACATGCAGCTTGCGGCGCATGTCCGCGAGCGACGACGAGCGGCGCCGCTGGCCTTGGTCCGGCTGGTGGTATGTCTGCCGCAGCGCCTCAAAATCGAAATGCGGCAGCAGGTCGACGGGGGGCTTTCCTTCGGCCGAGTCCTCGGCAGCCGTGCTCTGCGTGGCGACGCTGGAGGATGAGGGATGTGCCGTAAACCCAACGCGAGCGAATGTGTCGGGCGTGATGCAGTAGCTGCGCCTCTGGGCCGCCTCGTCGAGCTGCTCCTCCAAGACAACGTGCTTTGCGTCGTTGTCAGAGGGTGTGCTCGTGTCCGCCTGGGGCCGAGGTTGTTCTTCTGCCTCCGAGTCTTGCATATCGAGCTCGCTCTCGTCGTCGTCGTCGTCATCAAAGAAGCACCCGCTCTGCGCGCTGGGGTTGTACACCTCCAGCTTCGCCATGCTCATCTCCAGCCGCGCCATGCTCGTGTCTGGGTCGATCACCGTCAGGCGATTCGCGTCGGGGTCGTCAGAGTACGTCACGCTGGCAAAGATGTGCGGCGAGTCCACGAACGGCGGCGTCGGCGGCAGGGGCATGCTCGGCGGGCCTTCCAGCGCAAAGCCTGACGCGAGCGACAGCGGGAATTCCGGTGTCGACTTGGGCGGTTTGGGGAACTCTGCCGCCAGATCCTGCATATATTCATGCGACGTCGTGTCCGAGGGCGGAGACAGACCCGGGTCCTCGGCCTCCCACGAAAAGTCGTTCTCGTTCTCATCCTCGTCCTGGCGGGGAGCGTGCCACTCGCATGCATGGAGGCGGTCTGGCGGGATGCGCGTCCCGTCCGGGTGCGCAAGGTTGAGCCGCAGGGCCTCTGAGAAGTGCGCGTGCGAATGGAAGTGCACGGCGCGGCGTCTGTGTGCGCGCTCCTCGCGAGAAGCGTCCGCGCGCGGCGACGGAGCCGCGGCGAGTTTGTCGAGATCGACGAGGCCGAGCCCGGCCGGAAGAACGGTCCTGCGGGAACGCACGAGCGGCTGTGGCGGCGAGGGCTTGCCAATGGGAAGCATGGGCGGGCTGGTGGCGGGTGGCGAACGCAGCGAGACGGTGCGGTTGCGAATAGGGACAGAGTAGCGCACGCCCTCGTAGGACAGCGTCGTGCATGGGCGTGCGGGTTGGCGCATTGGAGGCGGCGTGAGCGGGGAGGCATCGGACGGGGAGCTGGTGGCTGGAGAATTGGAAGAGCCAGGGTAATGGTCGAACAAGGGCCGTGGCGTTGAAGCAGGCAGCGTGCGCATGTTGGGGGAGATGAAGGAGCCTCGTGCAGGAGGGTGTGGGGGAGGAAGAAAGGCAGGTGTGGGACCCGCGTCGAACATGGCGTCGGGTCCGGGTGGGGGTGCTTATGCTGCGGGTGTCGCAGACGCAGACGCGGAGAGAGCGACGGGAACATCGTGAGCGGTGACAGAGACATCCCCGCCGGAAATGGACGAGCGAGCGTTGGAAGCGTGTCGCGGCGTGTGATGGCAGCGCCGCCATCTGTCCGTGGGGTTCTCTTGGATGGCCGTGCGTGTGTCAATGTTGCCATGAATGGAACCAGACGGAGCAACAGACGTCCGGAGATGGACGTGCGCGACAGGAAAGCCGCCTCGATCGCCCGCTCTCCTTCCATGCCACTGCCCCCAGAGCTCACCGACAGAATCATCGGCCTCCTCCACCACGACTATCCGTCTCTCGCAGCATGCGCGCTCACCGCCACATCCTGGCTTCCTGCCGCTCGCTATCACCGCTTCCGACACACCCATCTCCCATACTCGAAGCTCGACGCCTTCAAGCACCTGCTGCACGGCGCACCCCAGCTCGGACTGTGCATCCAGTCGCTGCGCATCAGCAGCTCCCATCACATGTCCAACGTCTGGCAGCACGATCCGTGCTCTTTTCTCGCCGCCCTTCCCGCCGTCACACAGCTGCAGCTGCACAACGTCAGGGTAGACGGCACCCTCTATGTCGCGCTGCTTGCCGCGCTGCCGGCCACCGTGCACCTTTCCCTCGTCCGCTGCTCGTTCGCCGATCTCTCTGACGTCGTCTCGCTCGCGGTCTCCTTCCCTCTCCTAGAAAGTCTTGCGGTGTCCTCGCTCTGGACACCCCAAAGCAGCAAACATGCTGATCCGCCTTGCCCGCCCCGCCTCCACACAGTCGCCTTCGACCACATCGCATCCTTGCCTGCGGACTTCTTCCACTGGCTCACACAGCCCAACGACCGACGCACCCCGATCGAGCGGCTCTCCTTCGGTATATCGTCTGAACAAGACCTCGGCCCTCTCACGGCACTGCTGTCCGCCTTCGGCGCCGACCTGCAACATCTGCGCCTCCGTGTCCACATCGAGACGACGCTTTCGCGTGAGCCGCATCCCCATCCTCCGCGCACGGTGCTAACCCCACCCCCAAACAGGCCTCCTGGACAACCCCGCGTCCACGCTCTCCCTCGCGCCCTGCACCGCCCTGCGCACGCTCAGCCTCCAGCTCGACCTCGGCGAGCTGTGCGTCCCCGCGAACCGCAGCCTCCCCGCGATCCCCGCGCTCCTCGCGCAGCTCCCGCTCCCGCCCGCCGCACCGTTTCTCACGGATCTCACCCTCGCGCTGCGCGTCGACGACGTCGACACCGCGGACCTCCGCGCGCTCGACTCGGAGTGCGGCGTCCGCGCGCTGTCGCCTGTGCGCTTCCGCGACCTGCGTGCGCTCGACTGGCCCGCGCTCGGGCGCGTCCTCGCGCGCGGGGTGCGGCAGCTCAGCGTGCTGGGCAGGGGCGACCGCGCCGCGCTCGAGGAGTGGGTCGGCGACCGGTGTCCGGAGCTCGCTCAGCGGGGCGTTCTGTCTTTCATGGATGCTCCTCTGGAGGGGCCTTAGTCGGGGTACGTCACAGAACCTCCTGACAGCGGCCGTTCTGCCGAAGCCAGTTGAACGTCTTACGGGATGGCAATGCCGGATTATGTGGCAGGGGTGCAATGCAGAGCCATTTTTACCTGCGCAAGTTGGGAGGCGTCGATGGCGGACGTGCACGCGACATGTCCTCGCCGTGCTTTGCTATGGCACACTGGCAGTGCATACAGCGACTCGAGGATGCGATGAGTGAACGAGTGAATGGATGGATGGATGACTCGCCAGGTACGTACGACGTTTGGGCTGCTCGTACGCGCCAGCTTGTAGGTGGAGGCGGAGTTCGAGGGAACAGGAGGAAGTTAGATTCCCCGCCTTACGAGCCGGGTGGTGTCCGCGAGGCCAGGACCTCGTATACATACATGACATAAGAAGCTCCAGAGAACAAAAACAAAAGGCGCGGCGTGCAACGATAGTAATATTAATACAACAGAGCGGCGCGAATGCCCGATCAAGTCCGAAAACGGCAAAGCGCCTTCCTAAACGGGATGGGAGCCTCGCCTCGTCCTGGTGCTGGACAAAAGCGAGCTGCTAGGCTCGACAATTCCAAATTGTCACGATCTCGGAGCCCCAGTGCCAGCCACAGCCAGTGCCAGTAGCTCGGCTCCTCAGGTGTGTCCCGTTTGACGCACCATACTATACTATTTGCTTCCGCGTGTTTTGCTACCCTCAGATATTAGTGTCGCCTACGCCGATCGCTTCGGCTCGTTGGATTTCCGGGTTTGTGAGGCGGGATACACGTCGATGAGACGGGGGCTAACCGCCTGAAGGCACTGGGCAGTAGGCCGTCATGCTCGTCGTGTACAAGGGAGACATGCGCGACAGATGATGTGTAAATTACTTATGTGAAGCAGAGTTAACGAAGCAGAAGGATGACATTTCGACAGACTGGCGCAGACCAACTCAGACTAGACTGTCTTGGCGCAGCTCAGCGCGGAGGAGCGCCGACCTGCTCAGACGCGTTTTTCACTGGGCGTCATGCCTTGTGCTTATATATACATGAGAAGCTGTTAGGAAATCGAGTGGCCAAAGCACCGTCATAGGGAAGGGTCCGAGTCAATGCAGGTCAAGGCCAAAAGCAACCAACATCACTCTCCTCGCCGTCTTCGTCAGCACGAAGAACCAGAGACGAATGTCGAAGAAAGAAAACAATAATTGATTTTAACTACTTGAAGGGCATCGCTTCCTCGTACGGCACGATGCATACAAAGTCCAATGTGCTCCGCCGATGGACCACACGGCCCTGTGGATGTGTGAATGTTGAACTCGCCAGATTACTGTAACGCAGTGGCAATCAATGAGATGACCCTAAATACAGTGCTCTGCAGCGAGGTAGGCAATTTGAGTTACTTTGTGAGAACCACTGGGTCACTCGTGTGTTCGCTACGCCTCAGCTGTAATATTCATACACACATGATTATCCCACGATTATCTCATGAGGTCCGCAATCTCTTCTGGAACGGTAGGTCTCTTGAACCACTGTGTCTCCCACCCAGGTGCAGCCCCTTCTTGCCCCTCCGCGCTCGGCAGGCCAAACACGCCCGTCACAAGCCAGATGTCTTTCTCGCTCGCCTCGTGCTCGTCCATCAGGATCGGCATCACCGCTCTGGGCACCATCAGGTTCGTGTTCGCGTCTGTGCGCAGCGCCTTGCCGCTCCTCCCCTGTCGCCCGCCCAGCTCGACAATACCAGCCGCCCCCGCCTTCGACGCCGTGCGCGCCTCTCCGCTGTTCTCCAGCGTGCCAAAGGCCTCGCCCGTGGACGGCCGCAGCGCGCGGTCGTCCTTGTCCTGGCCATAGAGAGCCCACCCGCCCTCTGCCGAGATCAAGTTGCGCCCGGTGCGAATGCGGTGGATACGCAGGTGCCAGAGCGGGGCGTCCGCAGTGGGCGGGACAAGCCACGTCTCGACAGCGACGTCCTTCCACGGGTACCACATCGAGCGGAGCCAGCGCCCGCCCTCGATGCGCGCCTCGCGCGTGTCGCGGCGGCATTTCCACACCTCGCCGTTGTCGTCACTCAGCGCGAGCGCGTTGTCGCCACCGAGCTCTTCGAGCGTGAGGCTCCCGACGGGCACGCTGTACCCGAACGCGGAGGAGTACGCAAACTTGCCGTATTTGGCGGCGCTTTGCTTGACAGGATACGAGCATTGCTGCCCCGAGGAGAGGATGTAGTGGTGCCCGCCGAGGTTCGTGGCAATGTGGAGAGGCTTGTAGAGAGGTTTGGTCGTATTCGTCAGCGAAACAGGGTACGGTTCCTCCGTTGATGCCCAGAAAGGATGGGAGATAGGTAGTGATAGCGCAATAAACGATTTGCAGCACCAGTATGGACTACCGGGAGAGTTGTAGTTCTGTTATGAGTTGCGGATACATTAGACACTTGGTCTCAGACATTCGTAGAGTCAGACACTGACTTCGGTCATGTTATGATTCGGGTAACAGTAGCCTATCGTGAGCGTACGATCTGGGTAGTATGCGCCGGGTTGCCTGGCCCAGTAGCGGATATTCCGCAACTGAAGGCCCTTCACGACTCCCCAAGTCAACGGTGCAGGTAGCTCAACGTCGGCGAACGCCAAGGCGCCCCAAAAGGAAGACATCGCAAAGCGATATGTCAGACTCCGCCCAAACGGAATGGCACGTCCTGTCAATTCATGTAGATTTGTGATGTACACTGAATGCGTTGGCACATACCTTCCGTATCAAAGTAGTACACGAAGTCAAGGGCAAACTTTCGTGCGCGGTTCTTGAATTCCTCACACCGTGCGGGGTCCTCTGCTTGAGCCAGCTTCGAGTAAACTAATTGTGCATATTGGATGGCGAAGGACGACGAATAGTAGTCGAGCTGGACGACGCCCTCTGGCCCATCTCGAGACCAGCCGTCGCCGATGTAGAACGTGTCCAGGTGATCGAGATCCGCTTTCATGCGCTTCGCATCATATTTTGGGGAGCCAACCTTGGACAGGCCGAGGTTGGCGAAGACCTGTAGCACATGTGTCAGTCCAGCCAAAGCTGTGAAGGCGTGAACGGGGACGGACTCGGAACCAGAGCCAGTTCGTGTTAGGCATCTCCTTGTCATTCATCCCACCAAGCCATGCTTCGAGGTTCTTCTTACCCTCTGGCGGCAGTGGATTCCAGAGATGCTCCTTCGCCACTGCAAGAGAAAAGCCTACGGCGGAACATTCTACCATTCGCTGATCCTTGTCCTTCATGTTTCCCCAGAATTCCTCATGGTCGGGATTGGTTCCATTCGCGAAACCATTGACCCATCTCTGCGAACCTTCGTAAGCACCCCCGCCCGCAAGTAAAGACGCAAGACCCCAGATGGGACGGGAGAAACCCTCTAGTTGCGCTGCTGCCTCGTCGTAGTGGGTTCCAGTGAAGCCGAGGTGGATGCGGGCCCCACCTGGGGAGGTGTGAGCTGCCAGAGGATCAAGCAAGCCGACCAAGTATTTTGTCAAGTCATCCTTCGTCTCCAGCGAGTTAGAAGCAAATGGCGTAGTGTGTGCAAAGTACGACATGGTCGGGACCAGTGAAATGTAGCTGCAGATCTAGCCATGTTCGAGGAGCTACTTTATGCTTTGCAGACGGTCAGGAGCAGAGGAGTCCGGTCCGCTCGACCAGAGTTTGCCCAGGTCATACCATCGCAAACGGTCCGAAATTTTGCCGGTGCATTCCGCTATATCGTCCCAGAAGAATGGGAATACAGTATGAATGTTATGGAAAGGACTTAATCCGAAGGCATAGCGTTGGCCAATGCACACCACCTCGGAAGGTACTACATATCGCAGTCAGGAGCGCGTAGCCTCTGGTCGGTAACGGCTCTACATTAGGCGCTTGTGTTGTGTGATGGACGCGTGACAAGACGCGTCCTCCATCGCGTTCAGTGTCACGCTCGCGTCGCCCAACTCTCTGCTCTCTTGCGCCCGTTCACAGTAGGTCATGTCCTCTGACAATGCCCTTGTAAACTCTGCGCACCAACCTGGAAACACTTGCATTGCCTTCTCCAGAGATGGCTCGTGAGTAGCTGCCTATGTTGTGGCGGCCACTAGCTGACAAGACCTCCAACTCCAGTCGCGTCTACACCGGGGGAACCGATTCGCTCGTTCGCTTATGGCGGGCAGACCTTGGTGCTGATCAGGAACCTGATGTTGCCGTAGAAGCTGCAGAGGCGATCACCAGTCTTGCTACAGGTGTATGTGTTGAACGTGTTAAACGACGTGCTTGCCTAACGCACGCGCAGCGCGACTGCTGGTTTTCTGGAAGCACAGATACCGAAGTACGACGTTATGAACATGCAATCTCTGAAATGAGTGGGCTCGTCACCAGCGCCAACGGTGTACCGATCCGCTGCGTGGCGGTAGACCCGCAGGGCAAGAAGATTGCAGTCACCTCAGAGTGCGTTGCTCTTGATCCCATTAACCTTGATATTCACAATCGCGAAGTGAGCCTATAGTCAAGATAATAGATCTGGAGGACACCACAAAGGTTATTGTGCTGAAAACTCACACGAAAGCTGTGCGAAAGGCTACATGGCATCCCTCGGGCTCTCTCCTGGTAGGTGGTTCCTCTCGTCATGACACCCTGCATACTGACTTTCGTAGGCTACGTGTGGAGCAGATGGTAAAATCATTATTTGGGATATTACGGAGAGTGAGGCCAAGGAGGAGAAAATACTTGAAGGGATAATTCCAGCAGTCTCAAATCCGGAGTATGTGTTCAAACTCCTAAAATCAGCATGTATGCTTATCTTTACCACAGCTCTGATGACTTTTCCCATGACTGCTCCGCAGTATGGCATACGTCCGGGCAGTACTTCTTCGTGGCCACTCGTGCACATGGTCAGAGTGCTATGATTACTGTGATGAGACACTATATTCACTCGTGCGCCTTCCCCCAGAGATTGTGACTATCTCTAGGAGCGACTGGTCAAAGTCTTCCACATATTCTGACGATGCATCGTCTGGTGCTATCACCGCGCTAGCTCTATCGAAGAATGGTGTATACCTTGCGTCTGCCTCGAAGTCTGGCGTGTTTATATGGTCCACCCAGACTCGTAGATTGCTCTTTCGGTGTGCACACACAGTCTCATGGTACAATTGGGATTGGGGCTGACGTAGCGCAATAGGTATCAAGGTGCTCTCAGTGCACCCGTTACACAAATGGCATTCTCTCCGACCCAGAACCTTCTCGCGTGGACAGACTTTGAGGGTGTCTTGACCCGTTGGCCAGATCCAATACCTGCAACTGCTCCTGACCCTGTCAAGGTTTCGTCCGGCATGGGCACTACAACAGTCCCGCTGAAACGTAGAGGTACACCCACACTATTTGACGATGAGGCAGATGCCGCTAAGGGTAGTAAGGGAGCGGATGTCGATTTAGACGAGGATTTGGGCGTCGATCTCGACAATGACGACTGGATCCTAGACGATCTTGGAGGTGGAATGAATGACGATGACGGGGAGAAGAGATGGGCTGCGAAGGAAGGTGTCCGTGAAATGGGTAATCCTGATTTCGTAGAATTCTTGGGTACCGGCTCACTTGCCGTGGTCTCCAGTCAGTGTCACAAAAGCTCAGCCTCCTTTCCAACCAGGTTCGACACCAATGGATAACAAGAAACGATACCTTGGTGAGTTCTCAGATTTAAAGAACATTTGAAGCCACTCCTCAACAGGTCTGTCATAGCGTACAACATGATTGGTGTAATTGAAGTTACCGACCAGGACACGCACCACATCGTCAATGTGGAGTTTCATGACAAATCTGCGCGCAAGGGATATCACTTTACAGACCATTCGAAGTACGACCTTGCCTCCCTTGGTAAGAGCCTAATGACAGCCATAATGACCATGAATTGACTGGCATGTCTTAGGAGAGCGTGGCGCTGTATACGCATGCCAACCAGAACAAGATCATCCGGCGCATATCATATACAAGCCGTATGGCACGTGGGCCACACAGGGTGAATGGACGTACGAACTACCCAAAGGTACCAAGGTCCTTGGCGTGGCTGCTGGAGGCGCACCGCCGACTAAGTCGCTCCGAGAGAAGTCGGATGCTGATATGCAGGGAAACGGAAATGTTGTTGTAGCCACGAGCGAGAATGAGCTCATCTTTCTGACCGGAACGGGCATCGAGCGGCATTGTCTTAGCTTGCAAGGCGATTTCGTGACTATGGTCGCAGGGTCGGAATGGGTATTTGTTGTACATCGCGATGGGGCGACTACTATGGACGGTATGGTCGAGACATTTACGGTAATGCAAAGTGACGCTTACACTGAATCATCTCCATAGGATCTCAAAATCTGACGGGCAGACTGATCAAGTTTGACGATGTCTGTTTGCTACAAAAGGACTCCCTGCCAATACCTAAACGCCATACTCTTCGGTGGGTCGGCATTACAGAAGAGGGTGTCAGTAATTGCGTCTTTATATGAAGCCAGTTGGATATTTGCTGACAGTGAACGCAGGCTCCAGCAATCTACGATTCTGCTGGCGTTCTCAATGTCATGCCGAGGTTCAGACTGCCGCTCTCGGCGACGTGGACAAGGGTACTTGATACAAACCTCCTGGATCGAAGAGAAGGAAAACAAGAATCATACTGGCCTGTCGGTCTCTCTGGCGACACCTTCATGTGCCTGATTTTGAAGGTATGCTAGTCCATGAACTCGTTATCGTGTCGCTGACATTGCCATAGGGACGGCAAGAGCACCCGGGCTTCCCAAGACCTCTCATCCAGGAGCTGCCTCTGAAGTTCCCATTCCATCGATCAGATCCTAAGGAAGCACCTCTAGAAGAACAGTGAGAGTTATCTTAAGTTCTTTTTGTCACACACTAAAAGATATGTATTAGCCTTGCTCGTGAGAGCATGTTCCTAGACATCTTGCGGGATGGTCTGGGTGACGAGCTCACGACCGATGACATTGCCAGACGAGAACTTGCTCTTGACAAGGAGCTGATCCAACTGATCCAGAATGCGTGTAAAAATGACAAACTGGCACGGGCATTGGATCTAGCAAGGCTTTTGCATCATACTGCCTCATTCGACATGGCCATCAAGGTCGCGGGATTCTACCATCTTATTGGTCTCCAAGAGAAGATGGAGGCGCTGAAGGAGGATAGGGAAGCGACCGACCGCCTAACGGATGCACGAGATAGAAGAAGGCAGCGTACGAGGGATTTAGCACCTGTTCCCGCTGCCAAAACTATCTACGTAGAGGCACCACGTCCCAAGGCATTCCAAGATTTCAGACCTCCCCCTCCAAAACACCGACCAGGTCTCGAACGTGCTACACCAGTAGTAGAGACGGCGAAAGAGAGCATCTCAACCAGACCCGGCATGAGCAGCCAGCTGACAGAAGACACAACATTTGGATCGTCTTACTTAGACGATACAATGGACGACTACTCGTTCAATTCTCCAGGCAGTAAGAGGAAGCGATCGAGCGAGGAGCTTGTTCGTGAGTCAGGAACACCTGGCGTAGACTACTCATCGAAGCGACGAGCGGTTGACGAGTCCATCAGCATTGCCAAGATAGCCGCACCACGTAAGCTCCAGTTCGTCCACTGACCTCAGGATACTGACCCTCTGGCATCAAAGGGGGGAATCCGTTTGCTCGAAAATCAGGAGCAGACAACGGACGGAATCCATTTGCGAAGAGCGACGCGAACAAATCTCTTCATAAAAGCGAAAGCTTCTTCACGAAAGTTGACGCGGCTGAAGCAGATAAGACTAAACGTACGTGGTCGTGTTGTTGCAGGATTCCACATTGTGATGTCAAGATGCTTATAGGGCTCGCGCCGACCAAAGGCAAGGCGAAGGAAAAGAAGATTGCGGGACGACAAACGACTCTTTTCGGTTTGCCTCCAGCACCGCCTTCGGAACAGCCAGAGAAGAAGGTCTCAGGACGTAAGAGAAAAAATGACATTGCAGAAGAGTCACAAGGGGCAAGCGAGAACATCGATCCAGAGGCTGAGAGTCAGGCTACGGATTTCGCGATGGATGATCGTACGCAGGATGAACAAGTACATGAAGACGAGCCGTCGCAAGTGCCGACGGAATTAGCGGACTCGGCAGCAGTGGCCACTCAAGAGTTCGAGGTGAGATCGACCACGATCTTTGATTGCTCTCACATTGACTCACATTGATTTCAGGAACCCGGAAGCCCCGAGCCGATTGACTGGCCGCCATCCCCTACCCATGACAGTAGTGCCATAGAAGTAGTCGCAAGCTAACTTCTGGATTCCATGTCGCTCTTCGCCTTGCAGATAAATGTCGGATGTATTTATCATACGCTACTTCGGCAGTAGTTCAGTGTCTGACAATAGGACCGGATGAGCTGAAAGCAGCACGATGATTATCAAACCCGTGTGGGCGACCCCTAGTCTATTCATCAGTGTACCACTAATCGCGTGTTTCACATAACAACCCGGACGGCATTTTGCCTCGTGAATGCATCGCTAATCATCAAATCCTAAGGGACAGCATATGAGTAATCTTCGACG
Source organism: Postia placenta MAD-698-R-SB12 (assembly GCF_002117355.1). Lineage (NCBI taxonomy): Eukaryota > Fungi > Basidiomycota > Agaricomycetes > Polyporales > Adustoporiaceae > Rhodonia > Rhodonia placenta. The sequence continues at coordinate 2,422,857 of NW_020169833.1, read as the reverse complement.
ATTGTTAGCGTAGGGCTACGTAGCTCACCTCGGGCGCAAAAGGCCATTCATCGAAGGCACGCATGAGGATTGTCCAGTCTGCTAAAGTGAAGTCGCGGACAGGCTTGTTAATATCGACTCTCTCATCACGAGGCAAACTAGGGTCCCAAATCGGTTTGAGTAGTGACTGCGCTCCGGGAGCAAGAGAACTGAATGCAAGGGTAATCAGGGCCTGCAATTTACCGGCGACCACAGTAGTATCGCACCTGATTGCCCTCTTCAATGGCGTGGACTTCAGCACAAATAATCTCCGGAGACAATAGTCCCATTTGTCTAGCATGCCTTTCGTGATTATCTGAGGTGTCACTTAATTAAGATTGTCCTAGACATGTGTATTACGTTAGCCGCACCTGTTCTGCATGCGGTACAACGTTCATTGTGACCATAGGATGACCTGGTTTTCGCAGGCCGACAGGGCGGCCAGCGGCCGTTCGAGCTGGGCTTGGATGGAAGTGAGAATCATATGGCAACAAGGATCCGGAGCCAAGGGAGAGTTTGTTCTCTGCGGTGCCTTCGGCAATGACAGAAAGCTTGCACCGTTTCGTAGTTCCTGGTTTGCCAGCTATACGCTGCAAATGTACCTTATGTGAGATATCCCGGAGACAACGCGAGTGATCAGGCTACATACATCCCATACCCACTCACTAAGCACAAAGCTCATAGGCACGCGACCGTATTTGTAGAGCCACGAGCGATCAGGTATGCAGCGATATAACTGTGCGACCAGTTGTTCCCCTTTCACTGTATGTTGCAAGTGACTTATGAAGTGTAACTGCGGGTGTACTGGCCCGTGAACCGTGAGCATTCTGGTATTACGCATGACGAAAGCACTTACGGCCGCTTTCCCAGGGAACGGTCTGAACATCATTCAACAGGCCTGCCTCTTCTATGTGAGAGTATGTGTCCCAATCGAACCCTGACAAAGGCACAACTTTGACACGCGAGTCGGCATCTTCTAAGGGCTTGACAAACAACATGAGCATTTTATGGGAACAGGAAGATGTGAAAGTTACCTTCAGGTAGTTCAGGTAGTCCTCGTTGTCCTCGAGGATGATGAGCTTCTTCACATGAGACTCTGGCAGCTCCAGTAAAGCCCGCGAGAGCGCGCCCGGACCTGTTAAGAATACACATCACACAATCCGAATAAAAGAACCATGAAATGTTAGCAGACTCACCAGGAAACGCCTCGACAATTATTTTTCCCTGCCCCGCTGCGGGACTTTGGCCCGAGACGAAGGATTGCACTATGCTTCTGGCTGTCTCGGGGGACTTCACAGATACTCTGTCTCTCACAATTGTCGCTGAAGAACCAAAGAGGGTTTTCCATTCAGACAGAGGTGGCAGGGGTGGGATATGATTTTGTGTCGAATATGATCGTCGACAAGTCCGACATAGAGATCGTGCGAGACGCCATGAGGGATGCACAGTCTGCATGGCGGCAGCTTGTTCTTTGCCATCATTTACTTTCGCCCGTTCTCTTTGTCGACCTGCACGTGGTCCCGACGCGTGACAGTCGCGACTGTCACGCGGTAGACTGTCACGCTTGCATCCGCTTCCACCGTCGCGACTTGGGGCTTGGCTTCGCCCGACAGTTGTCTCGCGCCTTCCAACTTTCTTTTTGCACCAGCCACGCTCTGGAAACTGCTTTGTCAAAGATAGGCATCTCGGACCAATAGCGTCGCTTAGAATTTCGGACATTGCGGCGGCATCTTGTCTCTAGTTGCCACAGTTGGTCGCTGACCTTCATTACGCGTCATGTATATCAAGACACTCACGATACAAGGCTTCAAGTCATGTAAGCTTCTTCTTTACCTGCACACGAACACCGGAATAACTGTCTGCAGATCGAGACCAAACGCAGATCGAGCCGTTCTCTCCAAGGCATAATGTTGTCGTAGGAAGGAATGGGTCAGGAAAGAGTAACTTTTTCGCAGGTGTGCCGCTCATAGGAACGTCTCTGTGTTAACTGGCTGACAGTCTGACACGCCTGTAGCGATCAGATTTGTTCTTTCTGATGCGTACACGTCCATGTCTCGTGAGGAACGGCAGTCGTTACTGCATGAAGGGGTATCTGTCACAACAACTTTGTCCGCATATGGTGCGTTACAGTGTTGTATTTCTGATCAATTACAGTGCGCTGACGGAGAGTGGATATCATTGGCAATATGTATGCAATGTTTAGTTGAAATTGTGTTCGATAACTCGGACAATCGATTCCCAACTGGCCGCGACGAAGTGATTCTCCGGCGCACAATAGGTCTGAAGAAGGACGAGTATAGTCTTGACAAGAAGAGCGCCAGCAAGGCCGATGTCATGAACTTACTGGAAAGCGCAGGTTTCAGCAAGAGTAACCCATATTACATCGTTCCTCAGGGCCGGGTCAGTAGTCGGTCTTTTGTCTTCGCTTCCACAACCGCTTATTATTCGGTTAATCCACTCTGCAGATCACCGCGCTCACAAACGCAAAAGATCATGAACGACTCGCCTTGCTCAAAGAAGTCGCCGGCACCAAAGTATACGAGCAGAGACGCGCCGAGTCACTGCGCATCATGGCTGAAACTGACGCTAAACGAACGAAGATCAGCGAACTGCTCGATTACATTGACACGCGATTGACTGAGCTCGAGGAAGAGAAGGAGGAGCTCAAAGAGTTTCAAGAGAAGGATAAGGAACGCCGGTGTCTTGAATATGCTCTGTATCAGCGTGAGCTTGAAGAAGTCGGCGAGGCACTCGAAGAAATCGAAGAGGAGCGTCGAGGTGAAGTGCACAATACTAACGTTCGGCGAGAAGAATTCAACAGTAGAGAAAAACGAGCTCAGGTGCGTACTGAATTTTTCTCCTTCCTGTCGCTCCCATTCACTCAGTATATTCGTTCTAGAACCTAGAGCAGTCCATTTCGCAACTCAGAAGCACCTTGACGACGCTCCAGCTCACAAAGCAAGGCAACCAATCGGAGCTCACAGACCTTGTCCGCTCTCGCACTGAGCTCCAGTGCACTGTCAGCGATCTTCGTGTCGCTGCAGAGCGTGCAGGAGGGAGACAGGGAGAGTTGGAGGAAGAACTGGCCAACGTCGAAGAACAGATACAAGGGAGCGAGGCCGAGCTGACTGAGCTTCTTCCTCAGTGGGAGACGCGTCGTGCGCGTGAAAGCGAAGAAAGACATCGACTGGACGAGGCTCGAGCTCGGTTAGATGCGCTGTACGCCAAACGCGGCCGCCTCAACAAATACAGAACCCGGGCGGAGCGCGACCAATACCTTACGCGCGAGATTGCATCGATTGAGGCCTATCGCAACTCGCAGGCCGCCGCTCTGCAAACTTTCAGGACGGATCTTGAGAAAGCCAGAGAATCCTTGGGGGAAGTGGACGAGCGAATGGAGCATGGCCGAGGAAGCGTCGAAGATCAAAGGGAGCGAGCGCGAGAGCTGGCAGAGCAAGTTGTCAAGCTCAGGGAAGAATATGCAGAGCTCACCGAGAAACGCAAGAACCTCTGGAGGGAGGACACCAAACTCAACAGCATGGTTGCCCATGCAGCCGATGAACTGAGGTCAGCCGAGCGGGTTCTGGCAAGCATGATGGACAAGGCCAGTCGCTTCAAGTTTTGACTCCGAGTATCCTTGTCCTGATGTTCCCAAATTGTAGGATACTGGCAGCGGGCTTCGAGCTGTGGACAAGATTGCGGAGAGACACAACATGGAGGGTGTATATGGTCCACTATACCGACTGTTTGAGGTGATCGACGAGAAATTCAATATTGCGGTCGAACTCACGGCCGGCAACAGGTGAATATTATACACGACTCTTGATATGAATGCATCCTGACGATATCATCATGTAGCTTGTTCCACGTCGTTGTCGATACTGATGCTACAGCCTCAAGGATCGTAGACACCATGATCAAAGAGCGAACGGGCAGGGTGACTTTCATGCCTCTGAACCGGTTGAAACCGAAGGTCCCTCCGACGCCAAATGCACAGGATGCTATTCCCCTGCTCGAGAAGCTCAGATTTGATCCGACCTACACCAAGGCGTTCGAACAGGTCTTCGGCAAGACCTGTGTATGCCGTGATCTAACTATCGCTGCAGCATACGTGAAGAGTCACGGTATCAACACAATTACACTTGATGGCGACAAAGTCGATCGCAAGGGCGCTCTGACTGGAGGTTACCATGATGTGCGTCGGTCTCGAATCGAGGCTATCAAGAGCGTCACGAGCTGGTCTGCCAAACACGCGACCGAGAATCAACGACTGCAGGAGGTTCAGAAAGCCATCATACAGACTGATCAAGAAATCACGAGGGCGGCTGGTAGACTTCAGGTCTTGAGCAATCAGCAAACCCAAACGAAGAATACCCGCGAGTCTCTTGCCGAAGAGCTTTCGGCATTGGAGAGGGAGAGGGAACGTCTGGTGGCGCGCATCGCCAAGCTTGAGAGCGATATAGATGATCTTCAGTCAGAACTCAGCGGCCTCGATGCGAGATGGCAAGGCCTGCGCGCGGAATTGGGCAGCCCTATGGCTCGGGGTCTCACTGCTGAGGAAGAGGAACAGATAGAGGCTCTCGGGAAAAATATCGATGATCGACAGAAACTGCTGCTAGAACTCGGAAAGCAGAAGAACGAGGTATGGTAAGAACCAGTGGATCCGCCAGTACCTGCTAACCTTGACTCCTGGCAGACTGGCAGTCGGAAGAACGCTATTGAGATCGAACTGAACGAGTCCCTTCGACGGCGAAGAGAAGAATTGCGGGAGAAGATTGATGCCCTGGGCGTGGCCGAGACCGGTGATGCCACCTCTGAGGAAGCCTTGGAAACTCGTACTCGGGAGCTACGCCACCTTGATGCAGAAATCAATACTTTGACGAAGCGGTCACAAGGTCCAATGCAATCTTGCTTTCTACTACAGTCTGATTGACATACCCTATACCTAGATACGGAAAAAGATATCGAGAAGCTCACGACGCAGCTACAAGAGCAACGCACTCAACTCGATAATCTACAAAATCAGCAAAGCGAGGACAGCAGAGGGATCTCTAAGCAACAGAAGAATACAGAACGCTACCTCGCCAAGAAGCAGATGCTGGTTAATCGGAAAGATGAGTGTAATCGGAATATTCGTGATCTTGGTGTCCTTCCCGAAGAGGCATTCGAGAAATACACCAACGAGAAGCTGGATAGAGTGTGTGTCGTTGTTCCCCGTCGGCAATGCAAGACTGACAGTCATTTCAGCTGGTGAAAAAGTTGCATACCGTGAATGAAGGCCTCAAGAAGTTTGCGCACGTGAACAAGAAAGCGTTCGAACAATACAACAACTTCACGAAGCAGCGCGATCAACTACTGCAGCGTCGCGAAGACTTGGACACTTCTGCTCAATCTATCGAAGAGCTGGTTGAAGTACTCGATCAGCGCAAAGATGAGGCCATCGAGAGAACGTTCAAACAGGTCGCGAAGAACTTTGAGGAAGTATTTGAGAAGTTGGTGCCTGCAGGAAAGGGAAGATTGATCATCCAGCGCCGGATAGATCAGGTGTGTTGATCGTCATCCCGTTCGATCGATCAATATTGACCCTCACCGCAGGACGAAGAGGACGTGGAAGAGGCTGAGGATACCCAGCAGAGCACTATTGACAACTACACCGGTGTCTCGATTAGGGTTAGTTGCTAACGTCTCGAGAATATGTGTTACTCCTGACGCAACTTGGCAGGTATCATTCAACTCCAAGGTCGATGAGGGCCTGAGGATCCAGCAATTGTCAGGCGGGCAGAAGTCATTGGTCGCCCTTGCAACCGGTATATCTTCTTCCACAGATTAAGGGGCATCGCTGATATGTCTGGCGTAGTATTCGCTATTCAGAAGTGCGACCCTGCACCATTCTATCTCTTTGATGAGGTGCATTCACTCGATTCTATCTACCGTTCGTGTGCTCAACATGACTCTCTAGATCGATGCAAATCTAGATGCCCAATATCGGACTGCAGTTGCAGGTAGGTGCAATCATACAATCTGCGTGTAGTAGCAGGCTGACGGGGAACCAGCGATGATCCACGACCTTTCCTCAACGGCTCAGTTCATCACGACGACGTTCCGCCCAGAGATGCTTGTCACTGCAGACAAGTTCTACGGCGTACTGTTCAACAATCAAAAAGTCAGTTCCATCACTTGCATCAAACGCGAAGAGGCGATGCAGTTTGTGGACCAGGCAAGTCAATACCCGTCATTCCACATAGTGTCATCTGACGGTCTTCTGATTCGCAGGAGGCTCAGGCACAATGATTTTGTGGTTATTTTGCTGTCCCTACTTTCATTGGGGATTCGTCGCGCTGTGTATCGCTTGTCTGCTGTATTTTTTGGTCTGTATCGCTGCAGTGTAACATACATCCGAGCATATGATATCCTTATTCTTGTCCTTGTATAATGCGGTTTGTTTGACGCATTTTGTAACCCATAAGTGCATACAGCTCTTGCTTCGACTTGCTCGAAAGCTCACTCTATCAAACCTGCGTCCGCCGCCATCCGCTTCATCAGCTTGTGTCTAGATCTCCCAGTATCATCTTACAAAAGCTCGAGGACGAGTGGCAGGCCCAGTTCACGAGACGGGAGGAGGCACGGTAAACGATGTACTGATCGTGATGATGATCCCGATCGAGTGATGCCATCTCAGCAGACCGTGACAAACAAACCCTCCTCCGACTTATCAAGTGCGTTCACGCTCAATTCTTCGTATTCTCCAGATGGTATGCTCTCGTATACCTCTTCAAGCTGCATCGCAAGTGAGATCATGTATACGAGATGTGCAGATAGGTGGCACGCAGTTCATCGAATGCGTCGACTGACGTTACCGGCGCCCATGGCACGATCACCCCGGCACATCCTGGGAGTACGACGATCAGCTGGGACCCAGCGCTCGGTCTACTACTTGTGACAGTCTCATGAGCTGGTAAGAACGGAGGACTACGCAAGCTGATGGCCAATGTATAAATTTCAGCCGGCATTAGTCTTTTACTATATGCATCCACACAAATTGAACATGCTTTCAGTCTCGTCCCGTACTTTTCGCCATCTTGCCGATACATATTATCAGCACCCCTGGTGGTCACGAATTGTGCTCGAGCTCATAGGCGCGAGCAGTCCCAGTGAGGACTTTGAATTGAAGACAAGCTGGCAGGTCTCTCCTGCTGCGCTCCGTATGTCGGTCAGTTTACATCCCTGATCGATACTTGTGCTATGTCCTGATCGATACTTGTGCTATGTCCTGATCGATACTTGTGCTATGTCCTGATCGATACTTGTGCTATGTCCTGATCGATACTTGTGCTATGTCCTGATCGATACTTGTGCTATGTCCTGATCGATACTTGTGCTATGTCCTGATCATTCCCTATAGCTGAACCTGAACTTCTGACATTACATGTGTCTCGAGCATATAGTTTACTTGAGTGGAATTCCTATAGGTACCCCAGCAAGCAACATGTATTAATGACGGCAGCATATCATGACGGACAGTGCAGATGTTAGGTGAGTCATGTATCTGCCAGCGAAAGCTCGCCGCCTTGGCAAAACAAAGTGGTGCGACGCGGAAGACTCCGCGTCGTATTGGCATTTCCCTGTCTTGGGTGTCGTCGTAACGATCATTGCCCAAATGAAGACATTTAACCTCGATGTCATTTATTAGCCCACCCCTCTGTTCTATCGCGAGTGAGGACGAAATACCAGAACCTGCTACGTGAAGATTACGCTTGATACTGAAGAACAGGCGGCGGCGATTGAAGGGATTTTTCAAGGTCGTTTTCAACACGCACGCCTCGGTGATCTCGATCTCGATCCACCGATCCAAACCTTGTTCATTTCCGCCTCAGGTCAAGGTATGTACCACAAAGCATAGTGCTGCCAGTTACTGAGAGACCTCTCTGGAGGGAAAGCATTCCCTCCATCCAGAGTAGTCTCTCAGTGACTGGCATCACTATGCTTTCCCTGCGTCGGTGGATATATATTGAGCACTGCTCAATATGTTTCCACCGATCACCGTTGACATTTAGTTGACTGCCAGTGACGTCGGAGCTCAATCTCCATGTTCAACTTGTATAAAAGGCCCCCCATCCCCCCATCCCTCCTCTCAGAAACTTGACCTCGAACCACCATGATCCTCATCACGCTCTTCATCTCTTACTTGGTCTTCACGACCAACATCTTCATCGCATACGACCACGCTGCTCGTACATTCGGGTACCCCAGCCTTGGCGGTCCTCTGAAGTACCTGCAGCTGTCTGGGTAAGCGCCATGTTGAACTCATTGATGTCGATGCCGAGGTTAAGTATGCCGGCAGCATCGCCATCCGTCAACCTCGATGGCTGCCTGTGGTCCGTGTCGACATGAAGACATCCTCGGCGGCGCAGTGGGAGGTGTACGAGGAGTTCACGCTGGACGGGAAGGTGCCTGGAGTGCCGACTCAGTTCTCGAACTTTTCCATCTCTTACGTGCTGCCATCATTGGTGAGCTTGGACGAGCTCACCTGCCCAGTGGCGGAGGACGAGGAGCCGTTTGCTCAGGAAGCAGACGGACGCGGCGACTACCACGGCGGGGACGAGTGGTGCCATGCCCTCCCCGAGTCGTCGCTCCTCGACCACCTCATCTGGTACCACACCCAGTCGGCGCAGTCAATATGCGCGCTGACGGAGGCACCCGAGGAGGAGTCGGTCACGACGCCCTCCATCGACGCTATCAACATTGTGGACGTGTTCAACTGGCACGCGTCATCATCGTCGATGAACGGGACCTCGCCGACCTTACCGAACTCGCCAATCGACCATATCGACTTGCTAGTGGGCTGGTCGATATTAGCTATGGTGCTCCTCTTCAGTGTCAAGCGCCCCAAGTCGGCGACACGGGTAAGTGCTGTTCATGATGCACGATGACCTTGGTTAACACCTCATGTACAGGAACCCGGTCCCGCCAGGAGATGCGAGAAGAAGGACGAGCCAGAGTTCCTACCTGATGCCACGTACGTTGTTGTCGGCTCGAAGATACCCGATGCTCATGTATTCGGACCAACCAGAGACGTCCCTCCATCCAGTAATGTGCTCACCGGGCCAGTCTCGGTGAACGGCTGGAGCCGCGACAAGAAAAAGAGGAAACGGAAAGGCAAGAAGAACAAGAATTTTATTGTGTTCCATGTAAGCTCGATCGCCGCTAATGCGCGACTCCTGTGCTGAAGCGGGTCATTTCAGCGTTGATTCAACCGCGGTCACCTTGCTCGACATTACCACATGCAGCAATCTGAGAGACGATATATGCGACGGACGAAGACGAGGGAAGGATGGCATGGCGTGCAACCCTAGCGGTAGCCCCTCATCCCCCTTCCGACTCCGATGTCGCAGCGTGTGCCCCATGCCTTATGGTCAGTAGTATCAAGCTCCAGAAAAACGCTCGCGCTGATTGTATTGGTCTGAAGCTGCTTCAGCTCGATGACGTCAAGCGTATGTGGGACTGGATCCCTTTCGCGTTTCCGCTTATCGAGCGGATGTCAAGGTATGTTTGTTATTGCTTTTATTTGACAAACAGCTCACGAACATGCCTTGATAGTCAATAACCCCTAGTCATGGAGTATGCTCGTCGTCTCTCTTCAGCATCGTATAGGCGACATCTCACCGCATCAACGATCAACTTCAAATACATGAAAACCCACCAACACGTTGCCCTTCGACTGAGACAAACACACATTTCACTTTTGATTCATCCGATGTCTCGCCTGACCTACTCTCTCAATACGTCTTCCCTTTTTTCAATGCCCCTCCTATCAAAATCAATTTGCAGACCCTCCCTTATCCCCTCAAGCTCCGTTCAGATACCCGCCTTTCTTTATCTCCAACCACAGCCACCCTTGTCACTTCACAACTATTTCTATTGTACCCTGTATCGAATACTTGTACGCACTTGGTAGCATTACGCACGACCATCAGCTGGTTTTGTTCGCATATGCATCTCTACTTGTTCCTCTCTGTCAGTCTCGATAATGTATCACAATGACATGGTTCTTGAATGAGGTTGTAATGCTGGCGTGAGTAGTCGGATTGAATTGCCGGCTATTAAGGACGAGTGATCGATCAGTCTGATGGGGCGGTTGTGGGCGCTGGTCGGTGTGCCTGAGCTTGCGCTCAGCTCGCTGCACGCGCCTTGCCATCGACCTTTTTGTACCATGCCTGCAGCTGCAGGATCGCTCTCGCCTCGTCGCAAACGCGTTCGCCGCTACTTCTCGGCATCTGCAGCTACAGGCAGGAGGCTTACCGGAAAGTTCTCCGCGCTCTCAGCGACTGGCTCGAACAACGCCGCAGCTACCTCACGCACTCGGCGCCGCAGTTCCTCAGCTTCCAGTACCGGGTTCGACTTCTCGCCAGACCATGCCAGAGACTCTGGAATTGAGGACGAGGCCTCCTTGCCCATCTCCGACGACGGCTCTCACTTCTCTCGCTCCGATCCTCCCCTCGCATCTGCCAGCCAGCCAAAGATCTATGCCTCTCTTCCTCCCTCACCCATTTCACCCTCTCCTCTGCAAGCATCTACTCCTCCGTACGCGTCGGGCATTCCAACTTTCCCCTCGGCTGAGATCTACCACGAGCCGCCGTTCTCAATATGGGACTACTTGCGTGAGGAGCTCCTAGCCACAGACTTCGACTCGCATCAGGAGCTCAAATGGGAGCGCGTCAGCAACTTCCTTCACATGCCTGTTGCTCTCGAGAAGGTCAGTAGCTATGCTATATTCTTGTCTGTTATTGGCAGAATCCCGTCGCCTTGCGGGGCATCTCTGACCCTCGTGCCAATCCACCCATATTGCTCACAGTCTGCTATAGATCTTCTTTTTTGGATTCGTAGTCTGCCTTGACTCCTTCCTTTACACGTTCACCATCCTCCCCATCCGCTTCACCCTCGCCTTGTATCGCCTGCTCATCAACACATTCTGCTTCTGGCACCCCGCTCCGCCCCTGCCACCCTCTCAGAAGGCCGATATCCTCCGCACGCTTCTGATCATTGTCTCTATCATAATACTGGCGCCGCTCACAGATGCAAGCAAGATATACCATTCCATTCGCGGGCAGGATACCATCAAATTGTATGTCATATTCAATGCGCTCGAAGTACGCCTCCACACTGCCTCCAATACTCGCGCCCTGGTTGCTGAGTGTATTGCACGTGCTGTAGATTGCGGACCGCCTGTGTGCATCCATTGGCCAGGACATCCTGGACTGCCTGTTCTCTCGCTCTACTCTGGAGGTCATCTCACATCGCAAACGACCTACGTCGTACATCTTCCGGCCCGTGGTATTCTTTGCTCTGGCTCTCGTCTATACTGGTGCGCCCGCGCATATGACCCAGTCTTTCTCATGATCTGAAACCCCCGTTGCACTAGTGGCACACACGCTTGTCATGATTTACTCCATGATCTCACTGAACGTTGCCGTCAACTCATATGACCACGCACTCCTGACTCTGCTTGTGTCAAACCAGTTCGTCGAAATCAAGGGCAGTGTGTTCAAGAAGTTCGAGAAAGACAACCTCTTCCAGATCACCTGCGCAGGTAGGCAGTAGCCACATCGATGCCTTTTATGCGCACATGCTCACATCGGACAGATATCGTTGAGCGCTTCACGCTTGCGCTCATGCTCTGCATCGTGGCGTTTCGCAACCTCATCGAGCTCAACGGGTCCGCGTTCGCCTTCACCGACGGCTTCGCTCTCCCGAAGAGCTTCGGCTGGTTCCGCGGGAATAATGCCCTCTGGACGATTTCCTATGTACGTGACCTCCACTCGCCGGCCAGCGCGTGGGTGGGATATATAACCTGACTGAATGCGTCCGCCCAGCCCGTGCTGACAGTCATGGCGTCCGAGATGGGCGTCGACTGGCTCAAGCACGCGTTCATCACCAAGTTCAACCACATACGCCCGTCTGTGTATGAACGTTATACAGACGTGCTGTGCCGTGACCTTGCCAGCGGGAGCGCGGTAGGGCGCCGCGGCGCGCGCAAGGTACGCTCGTTGTGCTGTGCCACACGAGGTTGCTGACATCTCCTGACGCTCGTCTGCGTGAAAAGCACACGTATGTCGACCAGTCGCCACTGGTCGCGCGGCGCCTCGGGTTTGCCTCGCTGCCACTCGCCGTGCTTGCGGTGTTGATCGGCTCCCAATCGGTGAACCTGCTCATCTCGATGCACACGGACGGGAGCGTGCCGTGGATCTGGACGCGCCCGCTGTACGACATCTCAGAGGGCGAGCTCGTCAACGCCGCCAAGTGGGCGGCGCTCGTGGTACTCGTGTGGTGCTGGTACGTCTGCTGCCCTGTTCACTGCTGTCACATATCGTCCTGTGCTCCTTTGGGGGACGACTCGCTCACTCCGGGTCCGGGATGATGCTGACCGACGCGAGCAGCACCGTGGTGATCAAAATCATCCTTGGCGTGCAGCTGCTAGGCTATGCAACACGCCGGCGCGCCGACATGGAAGCGCGGGAGGCCGCCGACGTCGTGAACGACTTTGGAAGGGACCCGATCGGCGAGGGCAAGGAAGAGCAGGTGCGCGTGACACCCCCCCACATTCACATTTCCATGTTCATGCCTCAATCCCTAATTCAGATGTACAATCGGGAGTTGAAGACCCTGCTGGATGATGCGCGGGATGATGCGGCGCCTGTCCCAGACGTCGGGGAGCGTAAGCCGGGGGAAGGCACTGGGAAGAGTGGCGCTCAGCGCAAGCGGCTACCGCTGGAGGAGATCACGCGGTTCACGATGGTGAAGCGAATCTGGTAGATGTACGGTGGAGGACTTTTGTAATGACACGGACGGACGCCACGATTGTTACGAATCGCTAGGTTGAGCTGAGTTCACCATGAAGTGTTCGCTACAGCACCCCAGCATTCAAGGATTGTTCTGGCCACGATGAGACGTTTGTGCTCACTGCAGAGACACGCATTGGGATATAAATAGATTCATTCCCCTCAAGACTAACCCGTGCTATAGCGTAGTACAGGGAGTCTATCAGAGTAATATAATAGGGAGCGACAAATAGCGGCGGTCAACACGGTGAGAGCTATAGATAAATAGATAGATAGATTTACATAAAGAATGTCGGATATATAGAGAATGTGGGCGATGCATGAATAAATAAAACGAGAGGTCGAGCCTTTGCACGATCGTCTCGGAGAGCAGTCAACATAAATAGGATGGGACCAGGCAAAGCGGCAGTTAGCGGAGACTTGACGATCAAGCTTGTATGATGTTGATTGATATGCGGAGCTGTGCAAGGGGCGTGCGTGCGATCTTCCCTTCAGCAATGCTTCGGTTTACTTCGCGGCTGCCCTGGCTTGTGGTCATGCCGCATAGCTTTGGAATCCACCACGGCAGGCATAGGTTCGAACGCAGTTTCTGAAGACGCAACAGACCAGCCACCGTCAATGCTGGCAATCAAGGACACCACAGTGTCTCTAGGCTGAGACTTAGCAAAGACCGCAGGCTGTGTAACCCTGGAGTCACCTCTCGGCAGTGTTACCCTTGCAGGAATAGGGGGAGCCGCTGGTATGCTCTCCCGCCACTGGCAGATGTTCTCACGGTAGGGAGACGAGGGAGCCGACGTTTGTGACCAAACGGTCGTTGGGGAGCCAGACAAGCTACCGTCCGAGCCTCTGTTCTCGCCATGGTTATATGACAGGTTCCTCAGAATCCGCGCGCTCCCGTTAGCGACAGGTTTGCCTTTGCCCGCCGACGGAGACTTGCGGGTGGCACCCTCACGAACAGCTCTACCATCCAAGCCTCCGGTCTGCAATCCGATGTGTGGCCGCGCGTCACGCAGATCGCGTGTACCTGCTTTCCGCTGCAGTCCACGGTTGGGGTCAGCTGCAGCTTTCGCGGCAAGGGGTGCCACCGTCGCCGGAGGAACACTGGGGGCAGCGACGCCACGGTTGGCATTTTCGCGACGGTCAAATGTAGTGGTTCTAGTGTTCGATCGGGGAGAGCTCCTGGGAGAAGGGATCTGAGCCGCAGGACGACTTGGAGGGCTACCCTTTGAGGGCGACGTCGTAGGACGACTCTTCGGTTGCGTACGTGCCTTGGGGGCACAATCTGATGGTGGCTTGTATGTGCGAGCAGGCTGAGGGGCTTCAGCAGCCTGTGGCTTCCCGCTCTGCCGTCTCGACACGTCGCCTGGGGCCTCACCAGTGTCAGCAGGGGTACGAGGAAGCGGTTTATCCAATCGTGTAATGGTAATCGAGCTCGAAGAAGAAAAACGGTCGCGGTCTGATGGCCCGTGAAGCTTACCAGACTCAACACTACTTCGCTTGCCGCCTTGAAGATGCGGGTCTCCGCGGGATAGCTTGTCCGAAGATGCGACTCGTCGGGGCTCGGTGCGGGGCACTTCGTGGGGTCCTGGGTCACTCAAACTGGTGTCGAGGGAGCGGAATGGGCTTATCCACGTGATGTTTGACGGATTTGATGCAGCGAAATGAACCTTGTGCGCTGAGGCAGGTGCGGCCTCAGGCTTGGGTTGTTCCCCGCCCTGAATGTCCCCGTCTCTAGGCTTGGAGAGCGACCGGTGCAGGAAGGGTGTGACGGGCTTCTCATCCTTGTGTCGGTCCTTGGTGATAGTTTTTCTCGTGGCCGCGGATGGTGCGGGCGGAGGACCTCGCGAATCATGACGGCCATGTCTTTGAGGGTCTTTGCGCTCCCGCGATCGCCCTCTTGGTCTCTCATGCATGGACCGCATTCGGGCTAAGGCCGTCTCTATGAAAACAGGGTCGATGTCAGGTTCTGCTGGAGTATTGTGGCTGAAGATTGAGTCAATACTGGAAGCTCTCTTGGGGGGTGTTGGCATATCGGCTCTGGTGTCTGAAGCATCGGGCTTCGCCGACGTCTTGTCTTTCAAGTTATCAGCACTTTCACGGTCTTTTGCGGCCCAGTACTCAGCACGTCTGCGTCCATCTGCAAACAAGGCATCCTCGACTGAGAGTGTCGGTTGTATGCCCCAATCCCAGTGCACATCGCCTAGGGGAAATGTTCTCTGTGTCCTGCTTTGGCTTCTATCGCGCGACCTTCCCGTATGTCAGTTGGTAAGTGTGTCGTTCGCGGAGTGGTCGCCTCTGCTTACCTTCTACCCCGGTCTGCACTGAGCGACCGCACGCGTTGTATGAATTGGGAGATATGCTCTGTCATGTTAGTATGTTGACTGCTAAGAACGAATTGGTGTCGAAGGGGGGATGCGGCAGAGAACGCCGCAAGCGTAAAAGTGGACAGGAGATCCTGCTCGCAAGTGGAAAAGATTAAAGTGGTAGTTGGGTGTATAGGAGATCAAGCAGATGCATTGGTGAGCTTTTATCCCCACGCACGAGGCCCACGCAGTGGCGCTGCGTGGCAGGCCACACCGTAGCCACAAGCACACACAAGGCACCGGGTCCCTTCATTTTCCCTGAACACGCCAAACATGTGCTAGCTCGCATATTTGCCCACATAAGTGGAAAAGACCTAGGCCGCACCGAGTAGCCGAGAGGCGGCACTTGACTACCGGAGGAGCACTGATTAGTAAACAGCAAGTGAATGCAACACCCTTTAGTATAAATGGGGACAAGAAGAATAAGTTTATTCATTCAGGATACTGTTGTCGCGTGGTTTGTAAACTGTGGCTCACACTGCCGTGACTTCCGGAGTCCAAGGGCGTGGCCCACGAAGAGATGGGGAGTTCTTTTGACATCACGAGAGCATGCAGGATGTAAGGTTGGCGTGTTAAAAGCAAGTGGATGGCAGGGTGGAAGGGGATGGAGGTGTTGGGGATGGACTCTGTCCGCGTCTACATCGCCAAACGTGCGAAAGTGTGGACAACTTCTATAGCCTAATAAGGAAACACGACGGAAGGAAGCGCGCAGAACGAAACGAACAGCAGAAAGAACAAAAGCCTACATCTCACCTGCCAGGGATCAGTAAGGCTGGAAGCTTCATGACTACATCGGACTGGCATCCCGGATATTCTCGTGCCTCAATAGCAGTATACTCGCCGTGTGATCGTGGCTGCGGTGTATTGCTAATGAGTGGCACTTCTGCAATCTTCAGCTCTGTACGTCACGGATGTGCATCACGTCCGCCTCTCGGCCCTGCAACACGCGGAGGTCCATCAAGGAGGCTCTGCCCTCCAAGCTGCTGCGCCGCTTCCAGGTACTCTCGAGCCACCAAGCGACTGTCCAGACTAAGCCAGTCGCTAGTTGGCATGTGCTCACTGCTAGTTGACGATCGACGAGCAAGGTGAACTTGCGCACAGCACGCGAGAGCGTTTGTTCCTACTCAAATACGGAGTCGTTGAAACCACCTGCATAAACAGGCTGCACGACGGAGCGCGTGTACTAGTACGACATCAAAATGTGTGATCTACAAGTTGTACGTGCGGAAACGTCCGAAGCGTAATCGCAAGACGCCACAACTTCCAATATATGCTACAGGTACCGGGCGTCCATCGATGAACTTCAAATGAGGGTGAGGGCTTTCCAGAAATTCGACGGCCCGGGGCACGATGTGGACTATGTATAAATAAACCAAGCAGAGAATATTGTTAGCATGTAAGGAATGTCGGGGATACAGGGATACAGCCGTACACCATCGTCAAGAGCGGTATTAAATAGCAGAGCGACAAGGAAAGTGATACACGATCGAGGATTTGAAAATGAAGGAAAACATGCAATTGGTATGTCGTGACTCGTTTCTAGCGCTCCCCTCTGCGGTTGCGGTGAGGCCCTTGAGCGCCGGTAGTCTGGGCATTCCCGAGCTCCGTGATCACTCTTAGATCAGGCTGGCGTGGACCAGTCTGCGGCGTAGGAGGGCGTTGACCTCTCACGTTAAGAGGTGTCACTGGTGAGACGGGGACGCCACAGAAGGCATTTCCGCCACGGTCAGGCGCGATCATTCTAGTAGTGGAATGAATTGGGAGCTCTGATGAGTCAGCGACATGCCTCAAACTTTCCGGTGAACCTTCACGAACGGCCGTGGTGGGTGTGGACGTCTGATCGTCGTCGTCAAGGGCACCAAGTGCTTGTAGCATGTAGGAAAGGTCGAGAGATGAATCTATCAAACTCCTATTTCCTTCACTGATGGCCGTTGTGGATGTGCGTGTCTGAATGTCGTCGCCGCCAGACTCAGAGGCAAAGTAGTCGGATGACTGTGCCGGGCTTTCTGCATGATCGGCCGTTGTGGGTGTGAGCACCTGATCGCCGTTGACACTCGACATACGATCATTGTAGTCGTAGTAGTCGAGGAAGTCTGCAAAACTTCCTGTAGTTGGACGTGTCGGACTGCCTTCGGATCCTCCACCGCTGTACATCGCAAACCGATTCGCCGCAAACCTGTTGCTTCCATCAGAATCAAGTGAATATCTTGATCCTGATGATGTGTAGCTCTGAGCGTCATAACTAGTTTCTTCGATATAATTGTATAAGGTCTACGCACTTTGGGCCGTTGTGGGTGTGGGCTCCTGATCGTCGTCGAAACTCGGCGCACGACCATCTATGTTTATGTAGAACGAGTCTGCCCAATCTTCTGGATTTAACAGTGTCGAGTTGTCTCTGTCCCGAGCATTGTACTCGGATCCTCCATCGGCCATCCGATACAGACTCGCCGTAAGCCCGCTGTTCTCATCGTTTTCAGGGGAATTGCTTAATCCTGGTGATGTGTAGCTCTGATCGCCACCGGCTCCTCTACTATGATCGTATGAGGTCTGCGCAGTTTCAGGTGACGATAAGGCGACGGAAAGCGGCGCAGGAAGACGCTCCACTTGGAGCTCAGGGCGGCTTGGAAAAGGGGGCATGCTGGCCTGACTTCGGGATTCAGGGCGGTGAACGAGTGCCTCTGAAGGGTGGCTACCGGATACAGTCATGCTCCTGGCGGCACGCCCGCGACGATATCCAGCGGAATTGGTCTGCGCAGTGGGATGATTTGAGAGCTGACTTAGCAATAGGGGCTTAGGGATAGGCACCGCTAGACACGGTAAAAGTTTATCAGGCGGGGTTGAAAACGGCCACAACTTGGGGTCGGCGCGTATTGATGGTGGACTAGGAAGAGACTTGTTAATATCATAGGAACCGCCACGGCGGTGGCCTGGCAGGTATTGCTTGGGGAGTTCTTCGCCGGACACACTACTCGCACGTGTCCTGCCTTGTCCTCCATGGGTTAAAATGTCCGAAGCAGATCTCAAAGGCAGATCCGGGACGCTTTGACTGGGTACACGCTGGAGGGTTGGGCTAAACGTCTCCCTTCTGGACGCTTGCTCGCCCTGGGCTGTCGACGGACCTCCATAGCCAACGTGGTCACGACTTGTGCCCACAAGAGCAAGGGGAGAAGCGGTCCTGGGGGCACTATGAGCTCCGGGGGGGAAGCGGGAGGAATCTGATGAACTGAGACGGGTTGAGCTGACTCGGTCCGTGTTCACGGGCAACTGAATGCTCGTGTTCGTGGACGGTGCCGTCAGCGATCGCCCTCTACCTCGACTGAGTCGCGCTCCGGAATCAGTCGTCCCACCAGCTTCTCCGTAACCGCTTCCCTGAGGAGTCACTCGAGCCGAATGAGCTTCGTGGATAGCACCGGAAAAGGTGGAGCATCTCCTGTGTTTCCTTGTAAGTTCAAATCGCCTCTCGTCTTCGGACCAGGCCTCTCGCTTTCTCTGCTCATTAATTCGCGCTTCTTCCAGTGACAGGTGCGTGGGCGAATCCCAAGTGTTTCCTTCCAAGGGAGCGGCTTCATCCGAGTCAACATTATCCCTTCCATTGCCTTGTATCACGCCGCACGACATTGCTCTGAAAACAGTTGGTCGGCGTAACATCCGCAGAGTAGTATGAACTACATACCGCAGTCTTCCGAAGCCGACCATTTTGTAGAACTTGCGGCCTTCCGATGCAGTACCCTCTGTTTGATTCGCGAGTTTGAAGAGCACAGAGCTTGCTGGTAGGAGATCCGCCGAGAACGTGGACTGTGGCGCAGATCGTCGAGAGAAGTAATGCTGTGAAAAATGGGATGATAGGAACTCTTCCGCGTGAATAGCAAAGGTATAAGCAGAAATATGGGGGTCTATGTTGAGGGCAAAGCCAACGCTCTGATGCCCTTTTATATTCACGTAGCGGTGGCCCGCCACATTGTAGCCACATACCCGCACAACAGTCCCGCTCTTTGATGTCTGTCCGTACTACGCCCAATATGCACTAGTCTGTCCACGGTTGAACATATTCAGCACAAGGGACAACGACCGAGGTCATACGAAGCAGTCGAAAGTCATTGTAGATCGTGTGATGTAGGGGCACTCATCAGACAATTCAAACCCAGAAACCTTGGCGATGCCAGTAGGTTGGTCAATACAATAGACGGTTTACGAACTGGGGTGATGGGCAAAGACCTCAGTCATTCCGGTGACATCGAGCGGGAAACCGCTGCAACGTGGATTGTGGCAACGGGGTTCATATTCAGCAAGCTAGCGAGGTGAGAAGATATATTGATATCGGTATGCATGGGAGTACTCACGAGTCCTGGACACAAACAACGAGTGTGTCGTCAAAGTAGTGGCACTACGTTGACGACACTCCTCCACCGTTTTCGAATTTCAGGGATGCGACTCGGGAGGAAAAGAGGGCGTTCATTTGACAGCACTAGATGTTAGAAGACTTTAGCATAGTTAAAGCAAATGGGTCACAAGGTGGTGGTGTCCCGTATGGGATGTTACTACGTCCACATCGCCCAACGTGCGAAAGGGTGGACAACATCCATACTGTCCAAATTTTGAAAATTGATGGAAGGAGGTGACGCAAAGATAGATCAGGAATAGACTTACCGCAACCTCTACAGGTACTTAAGTATTTTCTACATCCTTAGCCATACGTATCTTTCCTGCTAGCCACGGATACAAGATCACGATGTTTGCAATCGAGCTTAATAGCAAATTGGATAAATCGACACCCAGAACCCGTGAGATTGCTGCGCTACAGCCTGCCATACTGCATGGATATCCAAATTGTGCGATCTGAGAGTGTGTAACGTCTAGATTGTACATCCCGCGGCATGTCGCCTCCCTGCATTACTCGGCGGTCAAGGAGGCTCTGCCGCTCTGTAGTTGAGGTTGCTACGCCGCTGCCAGGCACGGCCACAGCCTCGGGCGACCAGCGGCTTGCGACGGCATGGATTGGGGCAGGAGAGGGCTCGTTCCTGGCCGGGCTGTGTAAAGCCGTGGAGAGAGCTGGAGAAACGTCTTGGAGAGACACATACGTGACGTAATCGGCATTACTATATATGGTGCAGGAACGTCATAGAGGAATTGAATATCATGCTAATCCGCCGCCCATATATTCAGGCAGCCGCAGCGTCTTGCTCCCACCGCTCTTCGCTCCTAGTCAGCCCACCACTCCCCCGTATGTCCGCACCCACTGCCCTGCTCCGTCTACTTGCTCACTTCTCCTCCCTAGCTCTACGACAAGACTTTCACGACCCGCATTTCACGACTTTCAAGCATGGCTGCCGATGCCGCTATCCCAGGCCTTTTCTTGACCTTCGCAGCAATGGTGCTGCTTGTATTTGTGCGTGGTTTGCAGCTCGAATATAATGTCATGTTCTGACCCGTACATGCAGGCATCAGTCTCAGCACCGACCTGGAACGCTGTCTCATTCCTGAATACCAATGTCGACGGCGTCTCAACACACTTTGGAGTGTTCGGGTACACAGGCTCACATACATCCGTTGGATGGTACTTCCCCTCTGGAGTTGCGTACGTGCACTACGTCGCCGAACTTAGTCCTCTTTTCTGATCCCCACCACAGTGACAGCGAGTTGACCGATGGGCTCTTCCACAACCTCACAATCGTCCTCATCCTAATACCTATAGGTGCGGATCCCTCACGCACCACCGACCTAGTGCACGTCTCACTATCTCCTCTATAGCTGCCGGCCTCTCAGGCATCGCATTCCTCTTTGGGCTCTGTGGTGCCAGCTACCACCGCGCCGGCACCGTCTTCATGACCCTCGTCTCTGCACTGGCCTTCCTCGTCACACTCATTGTTTGGATCGTCGAGATGGCCCTGTTCGGCATCGCACGCGATCACGTTCGCGGCCGCGGTGGCTACGCGCAATACGCTAATGCCAACTGGCTCGTGCTCGGCGCGCTTGTCGCTCTCTTCTTCGCGTTCTTCGCGAGTTTGTGTGGCATATTTGGCAGATACCGCTCAAGGCGCTATTGAGCAGACCCGCTGTGAGCTTGTATCGCTTCCTGTTTCAGACGAGACGATATGCGCTCTTGCGCTACTGTATCCTGTCCATTCCTAATCGCCTTTATATCCTTACATGTGCGTCATGAAAAGGGCCCTGGATGTGGATACCCTGCTCTGTACTCTTGTATTTGCTGTAATAATTTAGTTTACTGACTCGAGCTGTGTCGCTCCTTTGCCCGCTTTGCGCATTATTACTGTTGTATCACTTCGACTTCTATGCTAGCGCATTGTAACGTTATGAGACCTTGTAATCTATAGTTTCTCACTTGCCAGTGCAGTGTTGCCAAGCTTGAGGTACTCTTACATAGCACCTGTGGAGTGGTGATGTCACTTATTCAAGTCGCCCGATCATAATCGAGGTTTCTGGGCATCAGGTGCGTAAAGCACAATTCACCGCTAAATGTGAACTCTACAGGTTCCCCTGGGAGCACAACACCAATTTGAACAGAGCTCTTGTGTAGCGCAACTGGTGCAATACGCATAAGGTAGATTTTGGATCAATTGAACATGTGGAATACTGAGCCTTACTGAACCAAGAATAAGGTTAGGGTTAGAGCCCCTTCCAGGCAACAAAAAATGCCCACCCAGCCCGAGGGCCAGGATGGGACAGGGAAATATTGAGACGGTGCATGAGCCGGAGCCCACACAAACCGCGAGGTTCCCCTGAAGACAAGGTCGCCGTGCTATGAGAGAACCCCGCGGCCCACAATCCCTGGTAGATGAAGGGGAGGATGCCATCAAGGTAAGTATGAGTTGCTACCATGTCCATGATTGGGTTTTATACAAAGCGAAGGGGCGCACGGACCATGACCATAGACGCCGTACACCGATGCCTTATCGGGAACTCGTGTACCTGCGTAGCTTGTGGGATCATACCAAACAACCAACTTCGCACATCGACCGTTACAAACGGGTATATTGTGGCGACGCACGAACTCCGTATACAGGCGCAGTGAACAAGATTAAAATCATAATGATAGCAACACCGCCAACAATATGCCGTCAGATTCAACATATATCTTCGTATTCATCATCCACCCCAAGGTATCTCTTGATCTCAGCCGGGTCGACGCAGCTCTGTCTAGTAAAGTGGGCGAGTAATAGGAGATAATTATCTGCCGATAATGTCAGGAATATGCGTATTACATGTCCGAGTCGACGAAAGTCATGAGACTCACCAGTCCAGCGCATCGCCGCCTCTTTGGCCAGTGTAACCGCTCGTTTCTTCTCTTCGACTTTAGCAGGATCGCAGGCCCCGTACTGTGCGAGCTCAGTCTCCAGCTCTGAAAGCTCCTTCCTCGCGGCGATGAGGCGCGCAAGTTGCGCTGTGCGCTCATCCTGTCACACGCGGAGTATGCGGCAGTCAATTGCATCGCTCTTGGCCAGTAACGCTATACGCACACTTTCAGGTCTCGCCGCTTTCCCTGCCTCAATGGCGACGCGAAGCTCGGCGAGCTGCGCTTTGTGTGAAGCTTGGCTGTCCCTCACAGCATTCACACGGTTTTGCATCTGTCCTTGCCAAGCGTCTTGTTAGGGCTCGACGACCCACACACTAAAGGCATCGACAGACCATCGTACCCCGCTGGGAAGGGAAGCTCCAGAAGACTAGATAGCCGCATATATGTGCACACAAGGGTAATCAGAACTTGTCAGCACGAATTCAAAGACACGCGGGAGATACACACAGTTAGATGAGCCGATTTTGTCTGCTTGCACAAGCCCGTCGTCCACAAGACCTTGTAATACTTCCTTCACAGACTGAGATACTGCGTGTCGGGAACACAGAGGTAGCTGAGCATGCAAGTCATCAGTGGAGTAAGATACAAGACGACGTACCAATTCCCTTCATTTTGGGGCCTAGCTTTTCCAACTCCTTGAGCTGGGTGCATATATGCGGGTTTCAGTATCAGACGGACACCATACAACGATAGTAGTGACCTGGAAGAAATCTTTCTAGCTCAGAAGGTCAATACCGAAACTCGACAGAGAAATTGATAAAAATATCGGGCTCACTGTCTCATGGAAGATCTCTAGTAATTTGACGCGCTTTTCTTCGGCGGACAGTCCTCGGGGAGCCTAAAGAGACGTAAAATACCGTTAGAAGTGCGACCGCATCCACCTACCATCTCTGTATATTCGGATTTCTATGAGTTTCTGTGGACGAAAGGAATCAAGCTGTAGGGGCGGCCAGGCGCGCTTATGAGAACCTGTCAGTATTGCCACTGACAGCGACGCGACATGCACCACGGACGCGTCAAAGTCATGTGAACGTAACTTGTCTTCGCGCGGAACTTAATTATAAGCAGAGCCTGCTTGACTACTGAGACGGAGAATACAAAACTCTTACCAGAGAGACACTTCCTGCATCCCGACACTGCGTTGGGATTTAGCTGCCAAAATATGTGCAAATGTTGGCTCTGATAATCTAGCATACAGGTAAAGAAGACTTATCGATAGGTACTATACCGTCCGTGCAATGAACATGTAGGATCAAGCCTGGGCAATCGTTGAAAGATGAGTCCGTACGATGAGGTAAGTGGTGCGATGCAAAAGAATAACAAACGAGACGGTGGGACCCAAGAGATGAGCAAAAGGAGCGTGCGTGAAATACGATTATGGAGGGAGGTGAGTGAGAGACGAGTGGAGGACGAATCACGCAGCAAGCAAGTGCACGCGTTGGGGCCGCGTGTGCACGGTTTTGCTCGTGCTGAAGCGGCAGGAGGCAGGAGAGCAGACTATGACCCCAGATCGAAACGCTGGTCTGTGGATGGATACCGATATGCAACGAACTCCCGGTCCTGCTCGACCAATTCTGCGATGTTCTTCCGAGATGCAATCGATGCTCTCTGAACATGGCTACTGTGAGCGGATCCGGGTTCATACGAGTTCCCCGTTGGCGCGGCATCCTGCTCTGAGCCAGACGATCTGAACCCAGAAACAGAGTACTCCGGCTCGGGATACCCGCTCTCTTTACTGTCGCCTCCGTGCGACTTCTTAGAGAACAGGGACGCGAGACCGAACTTGCTGCGCCGTTGCTTTGGCTTGGCGGTGCCATCGCGGGAACGTTGCGAGCCTCGTGCACTGTCCCACTGGCTAAGTGACAGTCGCGAAGCACCGAACTCCCCATAGCGCTCCTCCGCCTGGAAGGGTGCGGCGGGTCCCGGTGTGACCAGTCCGAGCAGGCCCTTAGCAGGCAGACTACGAGCTGCAGGATGAGGTGCGGAGGCCACGCCGCCGAATGATTGCCGCCGCTGGTCAGCCGTCCGGAACGGAGCATTTGGTGGGAGCAGCCTGTTGGGCGATAGATCACCAGAGAACGACATAGGAATGTGATTGTACGTGAACATGGTCTGGGGGCGCATGTCGGGTAGCAGATTGTCGGGGAACTCGACGGATGACTCTCCTGGCAGCGGCGGGAGAGACTTGTCTCGTCGTATGGCGATGGATTGTGGACGGAGCGAATAAGCTGTAGCCGGCGTTTGCGGTCCCATGTAGCTCGAAAGCGTCTTTGACGAGCTTTGTGTAGCTCGGCCACGAGCTTCACACTCGGGCGAGTTGCATTCGCCTGATGGTCCTTGATGGTCTTGATCGACATCCAGAGTGCTACTGTTCTTGCGATGCTCACTGACGTTGTCCCTATCATTGATAGGTTGTCGTGACGACGTTGGTGAGGGTGCAAGGCTGGAGGGAGCGGTAGGCGGTGACGGTGCGTGAAGGGACATCGCGTTAGGTGAAACGGAAGAAGGAAGCGAGGGAGTGGAGACGTGCCGTCTGGACGAGGGACCGCGTTCTCTGTCAACCAGGTACGACAGTGGCGGAGGTGGCGCGAGAGGGGTGTCGTCCTCAGCCTTGTCGACCGACCGAGCCGCATCACGGCCCTTCTGGCCTGATCCGTTCTTTGAGCCAGTCACTATCTTCCAGATCTTCTTGAACCCGTTCTTCTTCTTCGCAGGTTGCGTGGTGGGAGTCTCCGTGCGCGACGGGGCTTCTTCCTTTGCATACGCATCACCTACACGCAAAGTGGAAGTATTGCTCGCCATTTCCGGAGGATGCTCCTGAAGATACTGTTGTTCATGCTGAAGAGCAACACTAGTGGAACCTCAGTTAAGGTCGTAACGGGTAAGTATCTGTAGACACGTACTGCATGTCCATCATACTGCCTGATGGCGCAAAGCTCTCCTGACTCCGCCATCCGGCAGTGAGGTTTTTGAATCCAAAGAACCGCGATCGCCTGGGAGACACCGACGAGCCAATACTCTGCATATCGGAGAACGACGCCTGCGAGTACGCCCGCGGCAACATGTGCGGCCGATCCGCACCAGTGGCGAGCACACTACTCGGCCGCGGTGAGAATGACTGCGACACGCGCGACTCGCTGCCCCTCACACCGCCAGAGAAATAACCGCTGTCGGTGTGCAGCTTCTGTCCAGGGATGGGCATAGAGTACACTGACGCGACATCGACAACGGAGCTGCGCGACGACTTGCGTGCCCGACCTCGCCGCTCTTCACGACGACGACGCTCACGCTCCTCCTTCTCCTCTTTGCGCATGTCAACGTGCTCGACAATCATGCCATTCTCAAGAAGTGTGACTTCATGACCGTTCTTAGCAGTGTTGACAGCGAGCACGGCAGCGGCAGGCATGGAAGTTGTCCGTGGTGGCTTGACGCGGACACCATCGTTCTCCGTCACCTGCAGGGTGGTACCCAATTCGTACGCCGAACGGCGCAGCTGAGAGTAGGTGTTGCGCATTCTGTCCTCCAACTGCTTGGCCTCTTGCATAGCCCGGGCATGAGCCAATGCCTCCGCCTCCAGCAATGTCCGCTGTGACCGGACATATTGGTCCAGCGTTTGCTGTCGCGATGACGGCTCTTTTGGATTCTGTACAGGACAAGTCAGCAATGCTACGCACTAAACAATGCAGTGGCACTTACCATGCTTATCCAGAGGCGCATGTTCTCCTCGGACAGAGGTTGTCCCCCTGCTGGCGGCCGCGACGCACTGTCTGGGTACCGAATTCCAGTCGCCTCTTCCTCTTGTTCCCGGTGGACAAGCTCTTCGTATAAGACGTCGCTCTCGCGCTCCCACACGCCGGGGCTTGTCACATCGACGTCGGCCATGTCCTGGTCGCGCATCGCGCACTCGACGCAGACCTCCTCTTTGGGCATCTGCGCAGGCGCGAATGCAGGGTTCATTGGGTTACGCCCAGGGGGCGGATTGATGTATGTAGGATACTGAGCGGATGCCCGAGGCTTCGGGGAGATATGTACTTGCATCGCAGACGGAGTATACGAGGGGCCGGGAGCCAGCGCGACCATAGGCGAGCTGGGCGAAGCGCTCGGACCAGCGCTGATCCCCGGTGCTGGCAATGAGGGCTGGCGGGATGTCGGTGGCGCCAGTGACCCAAACTGATCCTGAGACTGGCGGTAAGTAGATGTGCGCTGGCCCATGTCTTGAGTTGGGGAGGTGTCTGCACGGGGGCGGCTGCGTTCGGAGCCTTTGGAGGGGCGGCGCTGGAGCGACTCGTCGCGGCTGAAGCGGTCAACCAGGCGGGGTGAGCTGCCACCGGGTGCGTAGGGCGGGAACGTGCCGTCCGCGTTTGACGACTGCGCCTGGAGCGGCTGTTTCATGGCCAGGCCAGAAGACGCACCCTGCGCAGGCTGTGGATCCTCCGCGGGGTCCTCTACGAGCTTTTCGCTCATCCAGGACCTTGGCGACCCGTTGACGGGATAGTTGATCCAGCTAGAGCGCGACGAGTTGAGCGTGGGGTACCTTGTGTCGCGGAGGTCGAGATCGGTGACGGAGAGACGAGCGGGGGTGTCGGTCATGTGTGCGCGCGGAGATGCAAGAGTGACTGGACCAGCGTCCTGTGCGGGCAGCTGCAACGCGGTAGCCATAATACGCCCGTGGGCAAGTAGATGAGAGAAGAGGAAGAGAGCGTGAGGTAAAGGGCAAGAATAACAATGGGCCGTAGCGAGAGACTGAGGCCGACGCCTATCGGAGATCTGGGCGGACGACGAGACGGCAGGTGACTGCCTGGCGATGACGGTGACCGCCAGCAGGCAAAGTTGCGGGACGGTATACGGCCTGTGGTCGTGAAGCTCAAACGAGGAAGTGGGAGGGAGTCAAGCAGCCCTTGGCGTCGCGGCCTACCGTGACCGCCTGATTGCACGCGCCTAGCCGCGGCCTTCCCCACACACCCTCAATTCCGAGGGTTCCTCATCGCCACCGCGAGGCAGATCTCACAATGTTCACTCCTTAGCTATCTTATCGTATGTCTGCTCTCCAAACCCAATCCATTCATATCCACAAGAACAACATCATATCGTTCGTGTCTACTGCGCTCGATACTGCGACATCAGAAGCAGCACTCTCCGCGGGATATTCTTAGCTACTTCCGGTACCTAAGGATAGCTTAGTAACAGCGGAGGTATTTTGTCGTGCAGCGGACTTACCAGAGCACGCTCTTCCGGTTCCTCCTCATCTTGCGTTGCAGCTGCAACATGCCGTACAGCAGCGCTTCCGCCGTTGGTGGGCACCCAGGAACATATATATCGACAGGCACGATGCCTGTGTGAGAAATGCTGAGTATATCGCAACAAATCCACGACCACAAATACGCACGATCGCAACCCCTAACAACGGAATATGAGTAGTGGTAGTACCCGCCGCCATTCGCGCACGAGCCCATGGAGATCACCCATCCTAGATTGAAACGAGTCGGTTAAAGACATCAATTTCGGGCGGCAAAGGCGACTCACGGGGCTCAGGCATTTGATCATAGACCTTGCGCAAGGCAGGTGCCATCTTGTTTGTCAAGGTACCAGCGACAATCATGATATCCGACTGCCGAGGACTGGCACGGAAGACGACACCCAGTCGGTCCTGGTCGTAGCGTGCTGCAGCCATGTGCATCATTTCTACGGCACAGCAAGCCAGACCTAGAGAATCGCATAATTAGCGATTCTGCATCATGTTATCCTGGCGCTGCTATTGAGTGAATGAAGCATCGGCAAGTCCCTTCACTGTGGATATCCACGCCAACGCAAAGCAGTGTAAAAGGCTCCGGATGGAGTGAAAGTGCCAAAACTTCGCGACCAGGAGGAGCCTCCGACCACATTGACAGCTTGCCACTACCACACCGACTGAAACGAGAGCGGGGCTCCACTGGCAGTAATCGAAAAGATTTTTGGAGCACTCACCGAAAGTCATGGGCCACATCGAACCCTGTCTCGCCCAATTAACAACCTTGTCCAGGGTGGAGAGGACATATTCTGCAAAGATTATGATGTTCGGTATAGCAGCTCAATGTCCACAAAAACCATGCAACGACGCACCAGCTTTGTTCTGAGGTGTCTCCAGGCTCAGCTGATTCGACCCGCGCTTCGCAATCTGAGTAATTGGCTCTGCGGGATTCGTAGAAGAGGTGGGGATGTCCGCCGGCGACGAGGCAGGTGCCGTCGTGTGTATCCTATGCGAGGATAATGCTATTGCGCAGCAAAGCATTCACTATTTCATCCTTAGCAAATATGTATATTTGTGACGCACCGTAGACACCGATCGGTGTGCGGAGAGCAGCCCGACGCCCTGCGCTGGCAACTAAACACCCAAGACCGCGGTCAACGCAACCTCAAACGCTGCTATCCTAAAGAGCTGCCCACCTCCTGCCTTGAGGGTAGTGAGCGACATGATGATGGTGGTAAAGGGGGTCCGCTCGACGCCGTCAACGGCGAGCGGGTGGTCTGAGATGCCTGTCCTCTGATTGGCTGGTGCGCCGGCCGTTACCGC
The DNA here is from genome assembly GCF_002117355.1 of Postia placenta MAD-698-R-SB12. NCBI lineage: Eukaryota > Fungi > Basidiomycota > Agaricomycetes > Polyporales > Adustoporiaceae > Rhodonia > Rhodonia placenta. Next base: position 2,393,778 of record NW_020169833.1, on the reverse strand, counting down.
GCCCCGGGTGGTGCCGGTCTGATGCTACGCCGCCGGGCTTCAGATTGCGAAGCTGCGCCTGCAGGCTGCCACCATCTCGGACTTGCTATCCTGCTTCATCCTGCTCGCATTTGTTGTCTTCAGGACCGATTGCTCAGCATTTCTTTGGTCGAAGTTTCTCTGCTATCTGACGTTAGCTATCATTCAATGAGCGGCTGCGTCCCTGGGGCATTGTCGGGCCGGCAATGAGCTCATAACACAGACACGCCTGGAGGCTCTCCTCTACATCAGATGATACTACAGTACTCACAAGGGTCCAGAAATACCGTGAAGTGACGCGCGATATGCCCTTATCACCGAGTGGGACCGCACCTCCGGCTTTGTATGGCCAAGACGACGCTCCAAAGACGATGACGCCGGCCCCTGGCCAGCCTTAACAAACAAGCTTTTCTCTCGTTTCGTTTAGTCAAAGTTCGTCTGCACGCTCGTCGCCTCTTTTTCACATTATTACATGTCTGGATAAAACTTTTCACGCCCAGTCTTTCAGCTGCTGCTCTCGTCCTCAGTCCCTCCTCGTGACATCGCCATCTTGTCACGCCACTTTGCGGGGTGATGCGTCGGTACCACAGGCACAAATTATGGCGCTGTGCTCCACATGGCTGCATTGCCTGCTCGCGAGGTACATGTCTGCGTCTATGTCTCCGATAGTGCGGAAGACAGGAGGAAGATTGCTAACGGCAAGCGGCCTCATATGACGTACAGGACCAACTAGCGCACCTGCACTCCAGTCATCTAGGCCACTTTGAACCTCGGTTCACGTTGGATGAACCTTGGCACCCCTCTAGGTTATCTAGATGGGGGTCGAGCTTCTGCTCTTGCTTGCCTGAAAAGAATAAGCTGTACTTGCAGTACTGCAGCAGGTCATACACCTCCAGACGTCCTACTGGTGGCGTCGTCGAAACCCGCCAGAAATTAATCATTACGCGCAGAGTGCGCTGCAGTACTCTGCCATTACACAAAACAACCATGACGTAGATCTACATTCCCAGAATACAATGCTGATTACAGATACAATGTGGAGGGGCGAATGGAATGCAAATGCAGTTCGGATCACGTCCATGTTACGGTCAAATGCAAGAACAGGTAAGTTGAGATGCAAAGGGATGTCCACAGCCAAGGTCCGCGTGCGCGTGATGCAGAGGATTCAAGGGTCCGAGTGGAAGGCTCGCTTCCGCAACAAAAGAAGGCGCAGCGTGATCGCGAAGGGAAGCAGAGGTCGCCTGCGACGTCTTCATGCGGGCAGAACGAGTGCGTCGAAGCATCGGCGGAAGAGAAGAGAACGCCGTGGTCCGAGCAGAGCACGGACCTAATCCCGCGCGCCACGCTCGAGCGCACCCTGCAGCCAACGGTGCTGGCGCACCTCCGCAATGTCTGCGCGTCGCTCAGGATCGCGTTCTAGACAGCGTCCCATGAGCGCGACAGCCGCGCGGCTCAGGCGACCAGAGCTCGGCTCGCGTAGTGCAACACGCCCTTCGATCGCGTCCTGCTCCGTTGGGAATGGTGAGTGCCCTGTGAGGAGATATGAGAGCAATACACCGAGCGTCCACACTTCCGCGGGCGGTGCTTGGTACGGCTGCTTACGCAGGATTTCCGAGGACGCATACGCGGTTGTGCCGAAAAAGAGCGTGTAGAAAGGGCGTGGCAGAGACGGGTCGACCGCGACTGCGCTGCCAAAGTCAATTAGTTTAACCTGCAATCCAAGGAGTGCGTATGGTCACTATCCTGCCCGATCAAGATGTATGTATGCGCGGGAGACATACTTTCAGGTCGCTGTCGACAAGCAGGTTCTCGTCTTTGATATCGCAATGCGTGATACCTTGGCTATCGAGGTAGTATATGGCCTCAACGACCTGTGCGAAGACGTATCGTGCCTGGCTCTCTGATAGACGTTTGTGTTTGCTTTGTTCTATACATTCAAACAGGTCGTGTGACGGGCGACGCCCGAACCGCGGGCGAATCGCCAAGCCAGGCTGCAGCAGCGCCAGTTGCTGTCTGTCCTTTGACTCAATCTGCGCGCTCATGTCAATGGAAGGAATAGTGAAAACGGAGGAGGAAGCGATAGGGGACGTGATGTGCGCGGGATCCTGCCCTGTATGCCATGTCTCTTGTGCCGAGGCTGACACAGAAGGCAGTGAATCTATACTCTCGATGGACGCCGATGGCGGTGTGTGTGGCAGAGAGTCTGTGGTGGACTCGAAGGAAGGCGAAGGAGTGAGCAAGGGGGTCGAAGAAGGAGTGGGTACCACGAGCTTGCCCGGGGCAGTCACTTGTTTGACTTTCTTCTTCCTCTTCGAGACCCACGGCGACCCATGGAGTTCCTGGACCTGCACACATTTACCCATGAGGTATCGAAAATGTCAGTTGAAATGGAAGCCCTACCATGTAGTAGTACACCTCATCCTCATAGAGGTCCAAACATTTGACAATGCCGGGATGGTCTACCAAGCTGAGCAGCATCACCTCCGTTGGCACACGGCCGACCTGAGGGTCTTCCCACCACGCATGCTCGGGAACCTTCTCCTTCACAATAAACTTTACTGCGACCTCGTGTCCCTCGGTACGGTGCCGCGCGGTCATGACGAAGCCGTATCCGCCGGCGCCAAGCTCATCCCCGAGGTCATACGTGCGCACGAAGAAGGGGTTGAGTATATGCGCTGCGGGGAAGCGTGGTGAGTACACGCGGCCGAGGGCTGGAAGTTCGGGCGCTGTGAAGGAGTGTTTGAGTGGGGGACGCGGCGAGGATGGAGAGGGTGAAGGGCAGGGCGAAGACAGGAAGAGGGACGATTGTTCGCTGGGGTGCGCGTTGGATGTGAACGTGTCGATAGAAAACGATGGGAGAGGAGGGAGGTACTCTGAGACTGACGAGGGCTCGCCGGAAGAGGTCGAATGAACGGAAGGCAAATCAAAGTATTGCTTGGAAGGAGTAAAGGGGGACGCGGTAGGGTCGAGGATATGTGTGTTGAACGTGTTCGCGGTGAAGGAGATTTCCAGTGATGCGTTCGCCAAGTCCAGCGCATCCGGAGGAGACAATGAATCGAAAAACTGATCCTGTTGCGTTTGTTGGAGAGGCTCCGACGTAGAAGAGTTCATTAACGAAGGGAATGTATGCGTGTATGCATCGAGGCCAAGCGGTATTGCGCCCTCGCCCGAGTGTTGTTTGTTCTCCTCGTAGTGCGGATACGACTCCTCTTTGAACTGGTGGGCCTCCTGTGCGTAGACATCATATGCGAGGTGGTTTTCGTCCGTGAGAGGCGTGTGAAGGGTATCGCCGTCGTCGGAGGACGCGTCTCCCGTGTCGATAGGCGGGGAGAGGAAACCAAAACAAGATGACTCGGACATGGAGTTGGCGGGGCACGAGTGGAAACGCAGAGGTGGGCGCAATGACTACGCGCGGGCGGAGAAGAGGTAGCACAGACGACGGGGTCGCACCAAGGAGTGGGAACACTTGAGCAGGGACGGGCGGGGTATTTATTGGAACCACTCACCGCGAGGGGCCAACGCCGAGAAGGATGCCATGGAGTCGGTCACTGTGACAAACATGTCAAGATCGACGCGGCAAAGGCGTCCGCCACAGGCCATGTCCCGTGCAATAGTTATTGGCCTGTCACTCTGTCTTCCTGTTCGCTCCGGGGCCTCTTGTCACGTCCATGGCGGAGCTGCTGCATGCAGACATACAGTCCGAGGTCCTGCAATACAGTAAAAACATTGCTCTCAACGAAGGAATGATACCAGGGGGGACGTGGTGTTGGTATGGAGCGTGGCAGCCATCTGTTGATGAGGCGCGACAACGTCCCTAATAAGTATGCTCGCCCTCAGTCAGATGCAAGATCCAATCGCGATCACCACCGTCACTCCGCGAACCGATCGTGCGTTGGCCGCCGATGCCCCTTTAGGAATTCGGCAATTTTAACTTGTCTGGATAACTGTCACTACCTAGTACAAATGGCGCACAGCACGAGATCCTGCTGCACGCCCACACATACAAGTTATCAGCTGGCGTCGTAAGGCAGCGTGTGACTGCTATACAGTAATTCCTCTGACTGACAGAAACAAACGGATCGTCTTCTAAATGACATATGTAGTAAACATTGTCCAATATGTCTTCTCGGGAACCGAACTACTCAGTAACTTCAGCAGCAAATAGCTCGGCGTATTCCCTCGACTGCTTCAAATACAATCCTGCTGCTTGCAAGAACACATCGCACAACTTTGCGTTTTTCTCCTGAGCAGTGATATTTTTCAGTTGCCTTGCAAAACAAAAAGATGGGGAAAATATACTTACTCTGTGGCTGTTATCAGCGGCCAGCCCTAAAGTATGGTGGAGCGTGTCGCAAGATTGTCGCATCATTGACCAGGCCAATTTCAATTGGAGAAGCGCGTCGCTCAAGTTCTCATAGTCATTATTGTTCTCCTGATGTTTCCACAAAAGCGGTTCCTCTGGGCGCACAACATTAGCTAAGACAGGAAGTGAAGAGGAGCCCTAGACAGGCTCACTTTCGTTGACATTCCCGGTTCCGGAATTCGCTGCAGACATCCATTGTAAGAGCTCAGCATAAGTATTTGAGGCTGTACGCACCGCGATGTGGATCTGCCTTCTTCGCGAGCTATATGATGGTCACTCTAGATGGGTCCCCCTGTATACAAAATGAGCTCACCTGCGCAAACCACTGCAGCAGCCTGTCAGACGTATAGACGCCAGTATCAGTTCAAATAGTCGAGATACTACGTACAAGATGTACCCACCTTGTCACAAGAGATCTCAGTACATCAAACCACCGCTCATACCATGGGCGAGATGCATCGAACCACCGCTCATACCATGGGCGGGATGCATCGACCGACTTAGAGACCTTCGGCGGGAAAGCTTCAATTTCATCCCGCAGATCGGCGAGCTTCTTTGTGATACTCTTGCTGCCTTGACGAAGTCTCCCCAAACTCTGAGGGGAAATCAGACGGTGCTATATGCTTAGGCTTGACTACTACACCACCTTCAGGAACTGATTGATGCCTTCTTGTTTCTCTTTGATAGGCATCGGCAATTCAGTCAGAGGGATGACGACATCGCGATGGACTGATAATGTTCGAATATAAGCCTAAGTGCATCTGATCAAGACCGTTGAAGGCTCCGTACTAGTCATGCAGCTAACGCAGTCCTCAGCGTTGCTTCGTACTTCCTCTTCAAGCTCTTCATAGCACTGGAGAACAAATAAGAACGCTGAGCTCAATGTATAAAACGTTATGTACACAGACCCGCTCGAGTCCCTCCCATTCCGCATACAGTGAGTGCTTGCGTCCTATATGCCTCGTGTTCGCGAGTTGGTCGGCAATCGACTTGAAGAGACGCCTCGCTACAAGCCGCCCGTCGAGAAGGCTCTTGAACTCGTCCATCTGAGGAGTCTCTCTGGGGCGATCCGTGGGAGGGTGTGGAGAGGGGGGAGAAGAGGGGGGAGAAGAGGTGCTCGAGGGAGGCGCAGCTATTATATGTATCGCTACCTGCACCCGCACAAATCTATCATCGAACTTGCTTCTGTCAGTCATGTGGGGTCATCGAGGCGCGATTAAGTCACACATTTGTCGTCCAGTAGACGGAAGAGATGATGCTTGAAGCGCATGCATTTCCATATGCTTCATACATCCGCCCATCTTAAAACGTATTCTTGTGCTGGATACACGACTTCCGCATTCATGAATGCGGTGCAATTCGATGTCGTTGAGAATGAAGGAAGATATTCACGGCGACACCGATTCCAAGACATAGGCATGCCAGACCGTACCCGTAGTACCTACAATAGGGCGAAGCAAGAAGATGGTGCCATCACATCGCGGAAACATCTCCGTGCTAAGTCTCTCCAATAACATAGTTCATTTGGTCAACGCACGATACCACGGATTGAAGCGCAATATTGTATTTCTCAGTCAGTAGCAAAAATCTGGCAGTATTGTTGCAGCTGGGTGGAGACGTGGTCGGCGTTGCCAATGAACATAGCGCACGATTCAGGGTCTTCCATCTGCAAGTAAGTGTCACGTGTGTTCTAATCAGACATATGAACCAAGGGTTATGCTCTCACCATCTTCGCGAGCTGTAGAGATGTGCAGAGGGCTTTGCAAGGCATTTCAATCCTCCTCCATGCACTTTGTAGATTCTGCAAAGCAGCGTGGAGGGAGACGCATTCGATGGGCGCCTCCGGTTTGCTGGACAATTTCGGCAACAATGGCATCTCTGGAGATGGTTCATATGATATAAGCAACAAGGGTAATAGCATCCTTGATGCTTACTTTCGTTCAGGGATGTGGTGTCAGCTACGTCGGAAGGTAACGATTAATTGCGTGTATACTGCTGAGAACATCCCCCGCTTACCCATGCAAGAATCCACCCGTGATACGACCTAGACACAAAGCAAATCAGGGCGGTATCTCCTACCGACTGATGTTGAGTTGACTTACCTCCCAGAGCCATTTGGCTAGATTTGTGCAGCATCTGTAGGTCATCAGCCTAGTTGCACATTTAGTAAGCTGTTGTTAGACTCACGTCTTGATGGAATCCCACAGCTTCATGTACCAGGGACATGCCGCCCACACGGCTTCAGCTACCCTATCAGGGAACGTCTCGACGTCATCCGTGAGCTTCCCGAGAGTATACTGGAGCTCCTCCGCATTTTCCACGAAAGGTTGCAGGGCCTGAAGATAAGGAGCTCATGGGTTTGGGGTAACTGATGTTAATCCTGACCTTCAAGAACTGCTCGATAGTCTCCGTCTTATCTTTCACAGAGATGTCAGACTTTACTAGGGGAACAAGGGCGTCACGATGTGCTACATATATGTGGTCAACAATCTGTTCTGTAGGAGAAAATTGACATCTCGAACCTGTTAAAAAGCTCAAGCACGTATTGGTATTTTCCCGCATATCACGCTCGATCTTCTCATAGCGCTGTTTGAGGTTGTGAGTGTACATACCAAGCTAGACGGGGGTTTAGCTGACTTCGCTGAACCCTTGCCATTCGATATACAACAAGTGATTACGTCCGATACTTTGGATTTCTGCTAATTGTTCGCGGACGAGGGCGAACTGGCGCCTGGCCTCCCTTCGACCACGCGTGAGGGCCTTGAACTTGATCAAGCCGGATAGATCGACGGGGGGAGTGCTTGCCATTGTTGCCGTGTACTTCATCTGAGGGCGCGGTGAGGGTGGTAGTAGTGAGAGTTAGAGATAAGGCGTGATACGAGCCGCCATGCTGCTGTGACTATTATATGGGCGGCGTGCTGGGCTTTTTGATGCCGATGTCAACTGAGCATTCTAGAAGTGTCAGTACCCTACCTTGCCGCATGTCAAAATGGAAGCACTGCAAGGGGACAAGCGACAGCTACTTGTGTTCGATGGACGGCATATTTCCCAGCTTACAGGAAAACGGACTCCGAATTCCTATTTTGTTCCAGAGGTGCCCCGAAAGCATGTCCAATATATATCGAGAAGCCATGTCAGAACCAGTTCGTGACGTCACTCAACCTTGATGCGAGACAAATGTGTTACGCGCACAAACGTGACAGGGTAATCAGCCTCGAGAGTCTGGCTGAGGTAGGGAGTCTTCTCGCTATTCATTATCCTCTTAATCCGCATTGAGAGTGCAGAGAGCTTTTCGACTGAGCAGCACAATATTACTTCGGTGGTTCCGCCAAGGCCCACATGTAATACACGGCTGTGAAAGGCTCAGCCAGAAGTCAATGATCAGGAGTTGCCAGTAATTTGCTTACCCAAGCTTCGATACGGTCGCCAGCTGGCGGTCAGCTCCTCCATCTCCTTCGGTGTCAGAAGAGCACCCCTGGAATAGCATATACGTCTCAGCTAGGACCACGCTCACGCGGCGGGGCACGCACTTGATTTTATTCTTTCCATTAAGCCGGCTGCGCAGTATGGCGGGTGTCAGCCCTTCCGGCAATGGCGGCGGCGGCTGTAGGAGGACGTCTCGCGCGGCTATGTTGAGCGTCTTGTTGATGGATGGCGTGAACGGCGTGGGAAGCACTGCGCCATCGTCCTGAGTATCCCGCGAGTTCTTGCTCTTGCCTTTGTGCTTTGCAGGGGTGGTAGGCCCCGTGGCCGGAGCAGGCAGTATAGAAGATGCATCCGGAGTAGACGCGCGTGCAGATTGAGTTCCTGAGGACTCTCCGACAACCGGCAAAGTGCTTTCATCCTTGTCTGCGTTCTTGTTTCCATTCGCTGCCTCGTCCTCCTCGGGATTCTTGGGCAGCTTCTCGGGCGAGATAGTAATTGGATATGCAGATGGGGAGTGCAGAGAGAGGAACCAGCGTATGACACCGCGCTGGACGCCGAGATCACCTGGAGACAACATTTGGTAAGCGCTCCGAGTGCTACGAAGTCGTGGGACGTACCGACTGGAAGGATATCGGGACGACGAAGTGAGAAAAGAGCGAACATATCAACTGCGAATCACGCTAAGCCCAAAATATTACACTGATTGCGATGGGATCGAACCTGTCCACTGCATAGGAACTGTTGAGCGTCTTCGAACATCAGCATAGAATGAAATACCCCACCCTTCCAATCCCCTTGACCTCGATCAGCATGCTATACAGTTCCTCGTCATCGGCCTGCAGTAGCTTCTCGGTCGATAGCCTTCCGTCCGCAAACCGCGAAGCGAGATCATATACTATAGCACTCTAAGCAAGTCTCACTCTGCGCCAAAGCGTCCATCTCACCATATTCCGCTTTCCTACCGCTAAGCCCAGCACTCTTCAGGATAGCGAGATCCGTGCTCACGACTTGACGGGCGGTCGGGAAGAACTCACTAGGCCTGTATGCGATGAATTGTCTAGCGCAGACCGGTAATAAAGCATATCCCACTGACTGTGTATAATCTTGCGGTTTCTCTGGCAGGGAAGGATCGAACAATCTGATGAAGCGGTGATAAATAGCACGGGCCGCCTTCCACGATATTTGTTGTCCGCTGGTTCGCATGCAATGAGAGAACGGCTATATTGTCTTGTCACTGAACTCACATGATAGAATTGGCTAGTGTCCTGCCCATGCAGGGTCAGGGCAGTGGCGAACCAAGAACTGTGGACGTACCGGAATGGATCAAGACGCTCGAGGTGCTCGAACGGCTTGCATTTCAACCTATAGAACATTTCCTCAAAGCGGCGGTCGATGGTGATTAGATGCTGTTTAGCTTCCTCAAATGAGAACGTGAGCACAGCGGGCACGAGTACGGGCGCATCCGAATCGTCTTCAGATAGCACAGGCGCAAGCACAATTTTCGTATTTTGGGCTGCAGTTGTGTCACTGACGTCGTTCGCAGCGCCGTTGGACGCTTCCACTTTTGACTTCTTCCTGTTACTAGCGCGCGGCACCTCACTAGTCGCCTCTGTGGCGACCTTGCCAGCCGCCTTCCTCTTCGTAGTGCTGGTCTTCTTCACTTCTGCGGCAGGTGGATCGCCCACTGCCGCCGCTTTCTTAGGCAACGCGCCGGTCGCAGAGCGCGTCACGGCCATCTTGCAGGGTGGGAAACGCCGGAGCTTCAGCAGGGTATTTCTAGGGGCGCTGGCAAGCCTCAACATCCACCAGGGGCAAAATCCATCCGCGTCCGCCACGCTGATGGGGAGGTTATAAGCGACGGGAAAGCAGCTGAGTCACGCAGCAGCGGGCGGGGCGAGTCCGCTCTCCGGGTTCGCACATCAGTTATTTGAATGAAGACGGGTCCAATTGGGGACGAGGGCGCCATCGCGACGCGACGCGCCGCGAGGCACGTGCAGCGCGGTCGACGCGGACCGCGCCGGTGGCGTCCGCGATCATGGCTCCTCTGCTTATCCGCAGTGTGCAGCACGTACCTCGACGCTATAAGTGCTCGTCCGCAGGCAGCCGCTCCTCCTTGCACTCGTACCCCATACACGCAGTCCCCCCACACCATCTGCTCCCATATCATCGCTTAGCATCGACCGTCATGTCTGGAAGTGAGTGTGCCCCCCAGATCGCCGCCTACTCATGAACGCGCTGGGCGGCTCATCGATGTGCGCGTCTCGCTGCAGAATACATCGTCGTATTTAAGGATCACGTCACCGAGGCGCAGATCAACGACTACGTGAACGATGTGAACGCCAATGGTGCGTACACCATCCCTTTCGGCCGCCGATCAAGTTCAGCTACTGAATTGTGCATACAGGCGGCCAAGTGGGCCAGCGATTCGATCCTGTCCTGAATGTCCGTGTGCCATCCTTCTCAGACTGTTGGCGCTTAACCCAATGCGGCTGATCATGCAGGGATTCTCCGCTACCATCCCCGACGTATATTTGACCAAGCTGCAATCCCTGCAAGATGATGTAATCAGTTACATCGGTCAGTGAACCCTCAATTACCGTAATGCGCTCGTAGACCCTGACGTACCACCGCTCGCCACCAGAGCCCGATGGTGTTGTGAAGACCCAGTAATCGTGCAGCGTAGATATTACTATGCAGGCGGCGACGGGCGGAAGTTTCAACAGTCTGTACCAGTATCTTGCGATCGGATATCTCCTGGATGATACCTGCTAATTCAATGTATCCGTAATTCACGGCCATGCTCTTCACGCGCTTCGCGATTTCTCTCAAGGTACATCGTGAGGCAACATCTGCATTCTACAGACGAATGAGGGGGTATCTGTGCACAACGACGTGTGTAAGGTATAGTACAAATCCGAGGCGAATCCCAGGCCGAGACGGTCATAAGGGGTCGTGACAAGAGCGAGAGAACAAGCATAGCGAAGCGACAAACACAGTTATCCGAGAGAGAAGTCTGACTTAATGGAGGAGGTGAGGGTATCAAAGAGGGTCCGTGCGTATGTGTATTCTGACCATAGACGATGCGAACGAAAGAGATGTCCGATAACGAACCAAACGAATGACGATGTGAGGCAGTAGAAGACCGCGGCGTATCTGGAAGCGCTTACGCGCTTGGTGCAGTGGCAGGTGCAGTGGCGTCCCCAGCAGTCACATTCTCACCGCTGTTGGCAGACACACCCGCCGTGTTTAACGTCTGAGACGCCGGGGGCGTGGGCGGTGTCACCTCCACCTTCGGGACATTCTGTGTGGGCTCTGTCTGCGCGCTTGGAGCCTTATCACTCGCCACCACTATCGGCGCGGAGTTCGGCTCGGGGGCAGTAGGAGCAGGCGTAGGGGTAGTGCCCTGCTCAACGCTGTCCTCAGGAGCCGTTGTGGATGGCGCTGACGACTTTGGAGGCTGCGCGAAGTCCCACGGTCGAGGCACAAGAGCCGCAGGCACGAGCCTATGACGATGTCAGTGTTATTAGACAATGGTTAGGCGAGAAGACAGCTAACGACGCACCAAGTGGCAGCACATACCACGCCCTGGCCCTGATCTTGCTCCTGAATCATGCTAAACTCTGTGTCGATGAAGGACGAGATGTACCGCACGAAGGGCATTATCTCGCGCACGCCGCCTTCAACGAGGGAAAGTGCGGTGAGGAAGTTGATCACGGCATGGGTGATAGAGGGGACGCCCTTGTGATCACAGCATCTCGCGTCAGACTTACCTTGATGCTAACGAACGTCGTAGCTTACCTGGAGGTATTGCAATGAGGGCGGAGGAAGAATGATCTCGAAACCCCACCAGTCTACGACGAATGTCAGTGCACTATTCGGGAGGAGCAGAAAGAACGCATACATGTGACGGCTGACATACGGTCAGTAGGTGGGTATATGCCTATATAGCATATTCTTAGCCAGCAATCACGACGAACGCGGTATATGCGCACCAGCATGATCAGGCAATACTGCCTTCCCAGTTGCATATCCTAAAGCTAGCCACTGCGGGGTGATCTGCTCGATACCCTGGATAATTACCTGTGCACTAGGAAGAGCACCGCTCAACAAGCCGGGGCCATCAGGAGCGCCGCCCAACCCCAGGTCAGGTGTTGTCACAAGGCTGACAAGGTTGATCTCTGAGAAGACGGTCTTGAGTGTCGTGATTGATGCGTTGGCGACACTGGCTACCTCGGCGGTGGTCGTGGTGGACTCCATATGCACATGCTGCACCGTCGTACCTGTTGCCGGCTGCGCGGCCGCCGCCTTGTCCTTGGTGAGCTGTGCAAAGTGGCGGTCGTGGGCCTCTGCGTCGGTGTATGGGAGACAGACAGCATGGATGGGTCCCTTGGGTAGAGCGGTCAGCGTTTCCCCATTCGGCCCCGTCCCCACGACCACCGGCTCGTCCGACGACGACAGCTGCCGGAGCTGCGCAATTACCTTGTTCGCGGACTGGGGACGCGCAAGTTGCGCCTTGACCTTCTCGACTTCCGCGTTGGACATCGCATGCGTCTTCGTCTTGGCAGATGCATTGGATGACGGACCAACGATAAGCTCGCGGAGAAGCAGGGCAGACTGCTGAGCTTGCTTCTCCGAACGAGTGCGATTAAGGGGTGCAGGGCGAACCGGTAGCTGTGCGACCTTAGTTTTCCTGACTTCCTTCTTGACAGAGGGCTTAGGGTCGCCGTTGCCGTTCTTGCTGAGAGGCATCCATGAAAAGCGGCGCGGCGCACTCTGGGGTTTCTTGGCGTTCTCTGCTGCAAGGGCTGCGGATAGCGGTGCAGCTGCAGGCTCAGAGGAAGGCGCGTCCTGCGTTACAGGCTCAGGATGCGGGGCATCCGCGTGTAGTTCGGGCACAACATGGTCGGCAGTGCCCTGTTTCCCTGGCTCGGACGCTGGGTGATTCTTTACACCCGCCGGAGAGCGCGAGCGGAAGTTGAACATCCTAAGGACAGGCTGGCCGGCCATGGTGGGAGGGAGAGGAGGATGTCGCTGGCTGAAGGGCACACGCCCTTAAGTATGGGACGCGATCGACACGCGCGCCACCAGCCGATCGCGATCTTGTTTTGGGCGTGAGACCTGCCAGCGCTGCTCTCGGCGCTCTGTTTTCTGTTCTCTCTGCTTGTCGGCTGTCCCCACATAGCGAACAGCGGCAGTCATCGCTTCCGCAGCCCACTTCTCTTGAAATGGCGCCCATTGCACGGCTGCACGCATCCTTGATTCCACTACGATGCACTTCTCGTGGCCTGCGTGCGGCCCTGGATTCTCATAGTACCATACTATGATTAGTACGAGCCTTCAAGTTTGCACCGCGCGGTACATGAGCACCGTAAGTGAACCGACATGTGTGAAGATCGTCCGTGATCACACATTTTACAGTGTTTCGAACCATATCCTCTCAAAGCTCTATCAGACTTGTCTCCGATAGGCATTTCCTTTGTAGGGTCAGCATTCGTCTCGACTTGTCTGTGAGTATCGTTCACTATCTGTACGAAAGCGATCGTGGAACTGCGCGACTATGATTCGTACATGCACCGATGCACGGAAGCTCAGCCGTTGAATTGTACTATTTACATACCACACATGAACCACGCAGGCGCATAGAACATGTGTAGCCCACCATGTTTTCCCGGGACCGAGGCGCCTCAGATGCTATACCGATTCTGGGTCTGCAGCGTACTAAAGCATTGAGATGAGAGCAAATACATTCTTGTCGTCTCAACGCCTGCACAAACGCAATTGGCGCCAACTGAGCCTTCCACTGAGCGTCTCCGACACTGAAACGTTCCGTACGGAGATCAATGGAATCAACGGGAGACCTAGCCGTTTTCACTGGTGGGGGTCGTCCCGCGGTAGTTTGGTAGAGTGGCCCAGTGCTGAAGATGCATTGAGGAGCTCCACCAAACTCTCGCCTCGTACGACTAGGCTGAATGGTTTCTGGATGCTGGAGATAGACGATATTTTGGGGAGGATGGGAGACAGGTGGGTAGTACACATAGAACAGGAGGTGTTCTGTCGTGGATCAATAGGAGTACAGGTCTAAATGGGCCTCCATGGTGTTCAAATGGGAATAACATACAATTGGTCATTACAAAATGGCGCTACAATCACTATACTGAACGAAATAACGGAGCGAGAGCCTCAATCTTTAGAGATCCACTTCTGAAGTAATGGGGACTTTGAAGAACACTCTGCCCTTCTCATCTTTGGGCGGCAACTTGCCCGCGCGGATATTGACTTGCAGGGAGGGATGCAGCAGCCTCGGCGCGCCAAGCACTGCGTCACGCTGCTTCCGCCACTGGATGAAAGTCTGCGCGTCTGTGCTAACTTTCAGATGCTTGTTCCGCTCGCGCTGGTCCTCGACGGTGGACCAGCAGGTTTGATCGCGGTCCTGCGGGTAGTCGTGACCAACAAATAGTCGATAGTCAGCGGGGAGCGACAACAGGCGTTGCATGGACTAGAATGCAGAGGTTCCGTTAATATTGCGTTTGCATGCGAGCATCGCGAGAACGCACGGCGTAAAGGGCCTCCGCATTGCCTCCAGGGAAGTCTGCCCGTGCGGAACCGACGTCAGGCTGAGCAGCTGTTAGCGCCAAAAGCCAAAAACCACGTCTTTCCAACTTACGTTGAAGATCGAGTCGCCTGTGAAGACAGCCTTGCCGATCATGTATCCTACATGGTCCGGCGTGTGCCCTGGTAGGTGCATCACTCTGCACGAGAGCCTTCCCAGCTCGAACTGTTCGTCGTCCTTGAGGTAGCAGTCAAACGTCTTTTCGAACAGCGCTGGATCGTCGAGGCCGTAGATAGGTGCAAACGTCTCCTGGACTTGCGAGATGCGCTGTCCGATGCACACTGGGACGTCCTGGCCCAGGTGCTGCTTGAAGTATTGTGCGGCGGTGAGATGGTCCGCGTGCGCGTGGGTTTCGCTAGAGCGTGGTTCGGGTGAGTTCAGGCAACGCATGGTGATCCGCAGTGAGAACGCACAGGATCCTGCGGACATGCAGCCCTTCGTGGTGGATAAACGAGAGCAGGCCGTCCGCGGTCTTGGTCGAGATGGCCCCAGCATTAACATCGTAATCCAGGACGGGATCAATGACGACTGCATCGGACGTGTGCGGGTCCACGACGATGTACTGCCAAGTTGACGTCGCGTTCTCAAAAAAGGTGAAGACAGTCGGCGTTGATGGGTCCGGACTTAGGTGGCGCTTCCACGGCTCTGCTGGTCGCACTCGAGGGGCGCCCGGAGAGGAAGATCCCGCAGCGTTCTGGTACACAGGGGACGTCGACAGAGCACGCCGTGAGCAAACGAAGGAACAACGAGTGGGACGACGAGATACGAGAGCAGCAGCGGTCTGTAGCTGACGTCGGGCCGACACCGCCAGGCGGCCAGCGGGCAGAGCAGTCCTGCATGCTAGGGAAAGCATTGCGTTTGTTGCTACTGTAGGGCAGAGCTTGCTAATAGTGCACTGATGACTGCGGGTGGGGGCAGGAGTGTTGCGGATCCCCTTTCGTTGAAAGCGGAGAGGAATTCGGATTGACCTCGACTCGCTCCCAGGCAATTCCGAATTGCTTGTGTGCGTGCATCAGACATTCCAAGCCCGCCTCAAACATCCAGACGATAACATAGGGACCGAGGGCACCCCGAATGGTCCAAAAGGAGTAGGGTGCTGCCTGAAGCAATGAAGCTAGAGATGTCGAGCAATCGAACCTTGAAAACTGTTTCCATGGAAAGACAGGGCTCAAACAAACAGGCGCCGAAAGAAAGGCTGTCACTTCATGTTCCTGTATACTGGCAACACACAAAGCGGCCAGTATGCGCATCCCGTCTTACCAGAAAGTATATACCTCCTTATGTTATATTCGCAACACTGGGAAGTTGAGGTAAAGGCATGTCGCCATTTATAATTCACTCCGCTACCGTTTGTACAAGAACGGGGGATATACTACAGGGAAGAGGCTGGTACGCCATAAGACACCCCAGGGTAAGCTTATGACTTTTTGGGCCCTCAAGCCGCATTCCTTGCTTTAAGCTGCCCAGCGTAGTATGCCTCCATCTGATACACTGTGTTGTTGGGATAGATCTGAAGGAGTTTTTCGTTAGACTACGAAGTCACGAAGCCCGGTGTCATGACAGACCGTATAGCCATCGTTCGGCGTAGGCCCAGAGGCCAGATACGACCCAGCTTGCCTAGAACGGCGTCAGCCCAGCTACATTGAATTAGATCTAATACACTCACCAGATCAGGTTACCCGTCAAGCCAGAGCTGATGGCGGCCGAGTACCATGCTTCGTACGTCTCAGTCATGTTCACAGTCACTCCGAACTCCTCCACGAGCACAGGCTTATTCTGAGCCTTCTGGGACGCAGCGTGGTTCTGGATCCATTGGACACCCCATTCAATGGGGTCTGCTGTCTCGCCCCATTGCAGCTAGATCATGAACATATGTCAATGTTGCCTCGGTGAACGAAACATGTACACTGACAGGATACAGCTGGGTCACGGCGATGTCCATCAATGTCCGAGCCGAGCTTCAATTATGATGAACCACGTACATGGGCGGTCCCGAAGTCAACGGTGGGCACAGCGAGATTGGCCGTGAAGTTGATGCCTTCGCCTCCTCTACATTGTACACGTGAGCTTCACGTAGCACACCATCCTTCTTCCGTGAATACGCACTGATACGGGTAATCTGTGCTGGTAGGAATAGCGTAGAAGCCTTCGTCGCCAATACCCACGAGGTGGTTTGGGTCAATGGAGTGGATGTAAGCTGAGATTTCCGAGATCCAGTTAGTGATAGTAGTCGTGGTGCAGTTGCCCGAGGTTGTCCTGTGTCGCCTTACATGTGAGACATTTCGCTTCTACCTGGTCGAGCTACATACCCGGTAGTGCCTGCACACCTCGGCTCATTGGCGAGCTCCCAGGCCAGGATTCCCGGCTCATCGACATACCGGCCCACAAATGCATCCAAGTAGGTCTTGTATGCGGCCTGCGCTCGTGTTTATGTTGAACATCGAATCATGTCGCATGCAAGACATACCAACTTACGATGACGGTGGGGTTGGTGTAGAAGTAGTCATGGTAGTCGGTGCCAGTCAGCTGGCTGACGTAGACGTCCATTCCACCATAGTTGTCCCAGTTATTAGTGCTGGAAGAGGTTGATCAGCGTGAGGTGAGTTGTTTTGACGATAGTGTCACACCCACAGGGTAACAATCAACCTTATGCCATTCGCCTTGGCGTTGGCAACAACGTTGTCTGGTCGGTCATCTTCAGCAGTGGAGGAAAGCAGGGAAGTAAGAACACCTGCCGAAGTTCTCCAAACCCGTAGCTCCATAGTTGATAGTTGCTACTCCGTTAGTCCAGAGCTGGTAATAATCGCCACTAGGACTTGTCACGTCATTGAAGCCCCTGGTAGACAGTCAAACCCACGAAGAAACAACTTTCGGCTACGCTTTACCAGGTTCGGACCGCAGTTGCACCGACCGCGGCTATGTTGGAGAAGGTCTGGTACATCTCGCTGGTGTTCAGGCCCGTCAAGCCTACCCAGTACGAATTGGCCCTGGGGACCATTCAGTATAGATGTCTTTCACGACTTGGTATCGAACAGAATGCACCCAACCACAGTGAAGATTTCACCATTAAGCTCGAAGTTCTGGCCGGAGGTCTTCACAAACCCTGTAACAGCGTCTGGAGGGGTGGGAAGACTTTAGCAAATGTTCGCAGACTTCGTGCTTTCAATGTTCTACAAACCTGCTGTTCTTGCTCCATGCTACTCAGAAGGAAGTCAAGATACCCATGAGACAGAGAACATACGCCGGAGCTAACCTTCCTTTCCTTGATAGCAACAGCGCCGACGAGGGGCAGAATCGCTGCGAGTAGCGAAATGCCTCTGGTAAAGAGCATCTTCATTGAGTCACGGCAACGAGGTATCCGAGGACAAGCTTCGCAGCTCGATCGTCAATGAAGCTTTATACCAGTCTTTATGACGCCATCAAAATGACACGGTTGATCCTCGCGATGAATAGCAACATCCGAGATTTGCCCTGAAGCAGTGTGTGAACCGCACCCGCATGGCGGAGAGGTCACAGACCTCGGCAAGCCTGGCAGAAGCCTGCAGACAGAAGCAGTGGAGGCGCAAGGTACCAGTGGGAGCGGAGAAACTGCGGTGCACGTCTGGAATGCACACGTGGTCTCGTCTGCTACATGAAGTCGGAACAAAATAAGACCTCACAACGAACTCACGGGTTCCAGCAGTCCGTTCGTCGGGGTCAGCTCAATAAGTACACCTGTCGAAGTCCTCGCATCGCGGCCCGCATTCTTTAGCATTAAGTACGTCACATGAAAACCTAATACCCCGCAGCAACACCGTTCTTTCTGGAATCGCTAGCGGCTGCGTGGGATGGTCAGAAATACCTCTGGTAAAAGTGATGCAAACGCTTACCGTATATATTATCACCTTTCTTGGATACTACTTGAACGACAGAAGCAATTCTATTGATGTCTGAGACTGGGATTATAGCTAGAGTCAGTACCATGGCGCGTTGGCCAGAAACGGATCTCAACACACCAGTAACATTGTGTCCCTTCTCACGTAGTCCAGCGATAATTTCGTCAGAATATACACTGTCCACATCCGCCATCAAGGGGTAGAGCTGGTCGTGTATGCGGCCATACTCGATGGCGGCGCTGGCGTCCATGCCCCAGTCCATGTTCAGAATGACCTGGAACACTGCCGGGAAAATGCGCGATCCGCCAGATCCTCCGATGGCCAAGTAGAAAGAACCATCCTCGTGCTCAATGATCGTGGGAGTGGTCGACGACAAGGGACGTTTACCAGGTTCGGGGTAGTTGACTGCGTAGAGGTGAGCCCAGGACATATAGCGGAGAAACCGCGGCGCACTCACAGGGTGAGGGATAGAGCCCGAATATATTTGGTTTCCCAGGGGTGGAGAAATCGTCCATCTGAAAGGTATCGTCTAAGTTTGAAAAGCCAATCAGAGGTAAACATGTGCGTACTTGGTCATTGAGGATGATGCCGGTCTCAGGATCCATGACTTGAGACCCGAATACCATGTTAACTGTCGACGTGAGAGCGACTGCCATACCGTTCTTGTCCACGACGGAGGAATGACTCTGATAAGCATGTCAATCAACGATGAGGCCGCGAAAGGAAGTCCAGGCGCGTACATACCGTTCCATGATCGTCAACCATATCGAAGATGGGATGGTAGTACTCTGGTGCATGTGTTCGATCCTAAGAAATCATCTCAGCATGATGTAGACAACTAACTATATGCAGCAATGTATCGATGAGAGGACTCACATCGGTGATGTTTGGGAAGACTAAGTCGCTGTAAGCTTTCGTCGGTATTTCCTCTATCGAGGTACTATCATTAGCGAAGGTTGGATCACAGACTTTCGTCCTACATGGATATCACACGTGAGACTTCCTTCATAACCGTTAGTATGTTTGACTCACCGTGCCGCGAAGCCGACTGCACAACGTGATAAGTGAGCTTGGCATACCGGGCGCAATGGAGAATAAGCTTACATTTCATGGCTTCGATATATCGGTGCATGTTTTCTAGTGTTCTACCTTCTTCTATCAGGGCGTCATAATGTTCCATTAGGTTTAGCATGTGTAGTAGCACTGGTCCAGAGGTGGGCGCATGTGTAGTGTAGACAGTTCGGCCTCGGTAGGTCCCCTGTAGAGCGGGCATTACTTTGACCCTGTAGTGCTCTAGGTCCTGGTGCGACAGGATCCCTCCCGTTGAGTGTACTTTCTTCACAAGTGAGTTGGCAATGGGACCCTACAAATACGCATAAGGCATTGTGTGCGAGCTTCGAGCCTGGGATTTTCAGATCACCTTATACAGAGCTCCAGGGCCTTCCTCCGCAATCATGGCCAAAGTGCGGGAGAGATTCGTGCGACGGATGGTCTCTCCAGCTTGGAGTAATCTGCCATTTGGAGCGAAGATTGCACGCCAATCAGGGTTCCCCAGCATTAACGAGGCGAAGAACTGACATTCGGTTTAGACAGAGCACCATGAAGTAGGGAATATCGCGTATCGCACCTCTTCATGTATGCGGCGTGACAATTCGGTCTGCATCGTCCAACCACGAGCCAACTCAACACTCGGTTGCACGAGCTGCTTCCACGGCAGAGTGCCCCACCGCCTGTGTGCCTCCTCCAGCCCACGCAGCTCTCCCGGGACACCCACGGCAAGGCCGCCGAATAATGACGCCGCGGGATCATTCTTGTACATCGTCGTGTTCGCAAGGGCAGGTGCAACCTCTCGGAAGTCGATGTTAAAGACCTCCGAGGAAGTATTCGGTGAAGATGGTGGTATGCGAACGGTCATGAAACCGCCGCCGCCTATTCCTGAACTACGGCAATGTCTAATCATTGACGCTTCATGGATGCACAGTAACTCACGAGAACATGTTGACAACTCCGATGCATAGCGTCGTGCTAATAACAGCATCGACTGCGTTACCGCCTCCTTTGAGAGTGCCTACGCCGATGTTCGAGCATATCTCGTTCTCGCTTGCAACCGCTCCATTGGTGGCTTCAATGATGTAGGCTTTGTTGCGCGTGTAGGAGTGAGTTTCACGTCTGCGACTGCTGACTTTAGAAAAACTCAGGAGACATCGACTCAGGCAATCTCGCCAGTAGAATAAGACAGCGAGGGAGATAAGGGCAGAGACCAGCTTCCATCGTCTCTTAGGCTGCACCTTGCTCGTGTGTATGTGCAGCGGGAGAGCCTCAGAGGGACGAACGCGCGGACCTGCCTTCTCCATTAAGGTCTCCAGGGATAGCTAGCAGTGGAATGCAAACTGTGGTCCCCTCCGAGTCGAGATGTTTGGGCACTGGCTGACGGCGCGGGCCGCCCGGCGTAAAGTCCATGTTATTAGTAATGCAGCCAATCGTTAGAGACACAACTCATCCCAGTCCAAGACGGCAAAGCCTCATAGCAGCACTATGAGACTCTGAAGCTCAATACGCAAAGTCCAGGGGGCGGACCATGGAGGTCAGACCTACGAATAAATGGCAGAACGAATCAAACCTGCTGACGTCCGTCATTAATATTCAATTCGATTGCGCAATAGCCTGATCGAATGCTCTCATCAAATTGCGACGTCCAGGAAGAGCTCTGTTCGGCTCTTCTCTATTACACCTTAGGAAGCTACAGTAATTTTAAATAAGCCCATTGCAGGTCGGCATACATTTTTAGGGAAGATGCCAGCTCCAGGAGGTGATGATACCAAGTGCTGGATGATCAGAGAACGTCAAACATATGCGAACCGGAAACCAACTGCATTTGTGTGAGGGTCACACATTTCGGACTATATCAATGTACTTAGCGTATGCTGTCATCACAGTGGAAGCAGCAGCCTGAGAAACCAGACGCAGACATTGTAAAAAGGACCCGGCCCACGTTGTATCGACATCGCAGGTTACTTCTCAGAATGTTGATTGTCATACCCCAAGTTGCTTTCTTAGAGCTGGACCTTTTTCTTTGCCACCATGTCAATTCCGTGTCATGATGTATCACACTCGCGCTCTCCAATGAGAGAGTAACAAAGTGGAAGTACACCTATATTAGTGGAGTCAAATGGCCTATGCAGTGTAAAGACCAACGCACACATCAGTAATACGTCACGCGTGAAGGAATTCTGCGGACCATGAACGCATGAAGCAGTTGGAACAGCAGATAGCGCACCAGCTAGAATGCTTATCTCGATCTACCATACATTATAAGCGCTGTGGCGATGTGTCGATGCTTCCAGGTCAAAAGCTGAAGCTGAAGCTCAAACCCCAGTCGCACAGGTTTCGTCATTCCATCAGGATAACGTGAGTACCCGGGACCGCGCATAACTTTGACCCGCACCTGGAGCTGCAATATCTCGACCGACATTGACTCTTCAAGCCTTCCGAGGCTCCGACTCGAATTTATACAGCGGACTCGAGCCGTGAACGCGCTACTCGTTCTATGGCATAAATTACCTCCTATTTGTGCTCCCTTGAGTAACTAGCTTGACATGTAGAGGAGAAGACAGAAATTCAGAACGCAGAGAAACAAATCAAGCTGAAAGCGCGACAGCGATATACGTAAAGGTCACTAACGAAAAAGTCCCGCAAAGAAAGAACGTCAGATTTATTCGTTGTGCATCATGTCCGGCTCGTTCCATCATACGAGTGGATAGTGACGCCTTTCTCGCCTTTGACTTTACGCAGCCAATAGCGTTGTAGCTCCCAATGTTCGTAGGATGCGGCGGCCAATCGCATGGCACGAATATGATCTGGTCGTCCGTTGGCAGCAAGGGCATGAGCGCGTGATTGCCATATGCATGTGGCAAGGTTCATTCGAGTATCTGGATGTGGTGTTCCGTACCAATAGAGTAGAAGCTATTACAACATGACGATGGATATCAGTCCTTCTCGGCAAACAGAGAAATGACGCTTACGCCTCCATTCTGAACGGCTTCTTCGTGAGCTTTTCGGTCAGCCTCGTACAGCGCTGCAGCATCGGAGACGAACGGTTAGCTTTTTGACCCCGTCGATTTGAAATAAGTAACTCACGTCCACTGTCACTTCCTTCGCGGCGTCTGCTGCGGAACATGACGCAATACCACTCGAACTCAATTGACTCCGGGAGCTCGAGCTCATGCCAGTTGAAAGCGGACGCATATGGAACATACGCGTACTCCGACGTGACCGGGCGGAAATGATGCAGGGCACGATGTAACGCTAACGACGCCTCGTCGATGGATGGCAGATGCGAGTCAGTTGACAGTGGTGCAAGCCCATCACTTGGCGAAGGCGACAGTGGCTGCACATATTCCGGAGGGAGTAGAGAAAGAATGGGGGGAAGATATAGAATAGGACTGCTTGGCGGGGCGTCAGGGGGGAACGTCGGTAGAATGTGTGGATCTCGACGTGTGGCAGAGCTCTCTGCTGGGGTTGTGGTCGTGTCAACTTTCAGAGGCGCATCATCTAGGTTCGCCGGATGAATGATGTCCGTAGGGTGATGGAATACATGAGGCTGGGAGATGCTGGGAGAGATATCAACCGCGGCCATTTGGGTGAGCTCCAGGTAATAGCACGATGAGCAACAGTAGTCTGACAAGCCAAGTCCGCGTTGCAGGGAGCGACTCTTAGACTGTGCTGAAACACCTCAGGCCTTTTTATAATAGGGGTCAAGCTCGCTTCCTGCTTTACCAAACGAACAGAAATGACAAGCCTGACGCCATTTCAGCATGACCCACGTACCGAGGGCCAACTCAAGGGGCGTCTTAGGAGGCGACAATTGCCATAATGGCGCGAGTTGGCATGTGCAAGCATTATTGCGCGATCGTTTGCACCGACGGATGCATCGGGTGAAAAACCTAGTGACAAATTCTCTTAAGATGTACTTCCTGCGCTCCCGAGTTTGACGTGAAGTTAAAATTAGGGCGTGTGACTGCTCGCACGTAATCCGGATTTTCTCCTCATGCTCATAGCAGTTGGACAGACGGCGATCGCTCAGAATCGGAAGACGAGAGGGGATAGGACGATATACAACCAGAGATATGCCTTAGTTGACAGCGAGAAGACTCTCCCTGCGACTAGGGAGGCTTGCATTACAGCGCAGGTGGTCAGCAGAGCGTTGCGAGAGCAAGACGACTCTGACGAGATTTGTGGTGCTCAATCGCGACCACGTGACGGGAAACGCGTAGGCACGCGCTTTGACGCGCCTGCAGTTCCTCTCGCTCTCCACAGACCAAGGGCGTACCGCGGCGTGCAATCAGCTAGTAGATCAACAATCACGTACTACATTTGCAGAAGAATTCAACGATATCAGTGCGCAGGTTCCTTGCAAGATACTGAAGAATTACTGAACAGTGCTGTGTTAGCAGGAGACTTCTAGTATTGTGTTCATACCAGAGCTTCAATGCCTTCAAGGCTGGTCACTCAAATTTCTTCTGGTGGAAACGACATGGACTTGAAAACGTGGGGAGACGGGCGGTGAGTGTTTGCTATCGATGCAATTCTCGAAAGACTCATCGGGTGGATATCACATCGACACTCAACAGCTTCATGAAACGGAGGAAGACTGACGGACTCAACTCTCGCTTTGACCGAATGATTGAGACGGTCAGCGTACTCCACTCGTCTCCATCTACTTCCTCGAGTTCCCGAACACGCCGACGCCACGCAGCCTCATCTTCTTCGCTTAGCGCCACAAGCTACGACGCACCGAAGACGCCGGTAGACGCATATAGCGGATTCGATGAGGGCAGACTCGGCGAGGGATTCTCTGTGATCAAGATGCGGCGCGCTCACGCGAAAGACAATTTATTAGACCACTCAAACGAGGGCAGAGCCAACTATATGCGCTCAAAAAAGAGAGCGCTGCCAGCGCCGGTGCCCAATTGGCTATGCAATACACTGTCGGACCTGGAAACTCATCATCCTCTCCGAGGCTTGGTGTCAGAGACATCTGCAAACGTTGGAGGGAACAACCGAGGACGCAATTCACATGGTGTAAGCCCAGATGTTGCCGCAGAAGTCGCAAGATCGCCCGTCTACAATCGAGCTGACTTGGAGGACCCTGTATTTGCTTTCGCCCCTCCCACTGACCTGCCCGCTCTATCGTGTCCTGTCTCATCAACTGCTCGGCAAGAGGCACAGCGAAGCCCACCACCACATTGCCCAACATTGCCCGTGCCGTCCCACGAATTGCATAACGGGCGTGCAGAAGATACCAACGTGCTGTCTGCCATTTCCCCAACGCTGGATGAGCTTTCTGTGGGTACTGACCTAACAACTCCCATCGACGATACTTACGGCCCTGCTCCATTCTCAAAACCTGGTCCCGCCTCTCTTATAAGTGCTGTGGAGCCTCTCCGTGCTGTCTCGATTCCCTTTGATGACTATGACTTCGCACCATACAACGATGAAAAACTAGATACTGGCTGTCCTGCGCAACCTGGAGGCGCCTACCCCATTGTCTTTTCGCAGGCTGATCCTTCCCGTTGGACGACCTCGAGTGGGGGCTCGAGCAAGACACTGCCAGAGGACCCCTTTCTAGTCCAGACCGCTCTGTTAAAGCATAGAAGAATCAGTAGGTCTGCTACGCCGGCTCGTCCTCAAGGCGCGCGAGAAGATATCTCGGCGACCACGAACGGCGAACCCTTCCAGCCCGAGTCTTGTCGTCGCACATACGCTCGTCAAACGTCGCCTGAGAGATCTCTGGTTGACTATCTACTACTTTCCCCGGGCACACCTGAAATCTCGAGATTTCGTCTTGAACCACACTCGACCCATATATCTCCACAGGCGACTGCTATGACGGAAGATCTTGTTGCTTTGTCTAGCCCAATTGCACCGATGCCATTCTCTACTCCAGGGCCTGCTCACCCACGACCTCCGCGACCAAGAGACATCAGAGTCTATTTCGACGCCCCTGCAGAGGATCCTTGCACATCTGACCCAATCGAGGAGAGCGATTACGCACTTGCTCTTGACTATGATGCGGGAGAAAATACGTACGATCTTGACTCACTGTGCTTCAAATGGGAGAAGTTCGATCGCAGCGGCCCTCGCGACAATGACACGGTGAATGACAAGGAAGTTTCAACGGACATACGCAAGGCCGAACAAGGCACCAACGGCGCAGTGAGGCGTGAATTTGGACCCGTATACGAGGCGGACCTTCCTCAAACACCTGTCCTCGAAGCGGAGAATGGGCGATCGTCTTCTACTTTGGGATTCTCTCCAACCGACGGCAACGACGAGCCTATTAGGAAAAATGCAACCTGGATTTTGCCTCCGCGCTCTCAAGTCCGTACCGGCACGCCAGTACATAATACCCTACAGGAGACTAGCGATCAAAGCAGCATCGATCGGGTCATATCTTCGCCAGCTGGGCAGGTCTTCGCTCCTGCGCCGGGTATCTTCCTCTCTCCTCTGCGCGGACAAGATGGCCAGTCGGAGGACACTCTTGATGGAAACAGAACAGAAGCAGGAGCCGATGCGCACAAAACATCCGAGGTACGTGTTGCTCTGAAGTCGTGTCCTGTGTGACTTACTATCAATACAAAGGCTGCCGAGAGCGGATCCCACACGTCCGTAAACGAAGCTCAAAGGGGCAAACAAAGATATTCAGATGCCGGTCAAGCCAGTACTTTGAGAGATTTCCTCAAAGCCGGACGCCCAGAACAGATACATACCATAGAGAAAAAGGAAGACCAGGACTTACGTTCCGGAAGTTTGGAGGAGCCGGACGATGTGCAAGAAGACTCTGCATCTTCTAAGACAAGTGCATCTCAGGAGTCCCGCGATACGATCGAATCGTGGACGGAATAAGTATAGGGGGCTGGTGATACTTTGGAGAAAAGGGACTGCTCCTGCTTCAGTTCTTTTCCCTCTCACACATTCGTGCACTTGTCAAGGGTACGGAATGAATCATTCAGCGGTCGTAATGCATGGAACAAAAGATTCTGGATGCCGTGCGCGTGTACCGCTCAGTTAGATGTCACAACACTAACAACGGTAGGTATCGCTGGACCCGACGTCATATAGAAGACCACAAGCCTAGCAAGAGCTCGTCATGCTATTATTATACACCTAGACCTCTGGAAGTTTCGCACACGCCGGCCTTCCAGACCATGACGATCTTCAGAAGGCTCATTTTGGTACGGCAGTACAACGTATGTTTCTGTTTCCTTTCCATCAAAATTGTCTTTCTGAGTGAAGTGATAGCCAGCCAGCCTACAGAAACACTGCTGGGGACAATACCAGGCGGCAGTGCAACAGACAGCTGGGACGCATGCACAAAGCCGCTCGAAGGACGCGAGCAGTGACGCGAGACAGCGTCTATGGTGCACAAATAGACGCCAACAGCGCCCATGAACATGCGGACAACGCGAGGCGTTGAGTTCACAGTTCATGCATCTCTCTTCTCGATTACCTCACATCCCCTATTGATTTCACTCTACTAAAGCTTCTTGACCCCTACGGATACCTGCTTTATTTTTCCCTGACCTCTCTACATATCAAGGAACCCTGCGCTATCTCTATTCGTTACGAACAACTGTGTTGAACATGTCCAATCCGGATATCAAGACTCATATGCTCCGGTCCAGCACGCCTGGTACGTTGCAGTACGACCTGCTCATGTGTCTCATAACATTGACGCGTGGATGCAGCGGCAAATGAGAAAGGTAGTGTTCTGTTCACTATAAATGCGTCCCGTAAACTGATCCTCGGTTGAAGTTCTACTCTACCTAGAGAGCCTGGAGTCTAACCCTCCAGAGGAGAATGACGGTGCCAGCAGAGCCAGCAGCGTTCGATCGGGCAGTCATGTGCGATCCCGCGCCCGCAGCAGCGCAGCTGGCACCACGCGCAAACTAGAGGAGCTGACAGAAGAGGGTGTGGATGGCGAAGGGGAAGGCGGCGAAGACATCCGGTCGGACATACAGGAGGGTGGTTCTGAGGTGGCGCGCACAGTCGCCATACATACCATCGGAGTCGTGAGCAAATATTTGCATGCCTTGCAGTTTGATCGGTCTGACATGCTCGTAGCAGGAACATGAACCAGGTCCGAATGATCCGCCGGGGCCAAAGTTCGAGTCGTACGGCTCGTCATTTGGCAACTTTGGTCCGTTACCGCCTGATAACGTGCCTATTGGAGCAAATGGTTGGCACGCTCCGGTGAGCTCTGCTGTAGCTTGGTAGTCATCTATGCGAGAAAGACTAATCCAATTACTCTCAGAAATCGCCTACTAGCTTGAATGGTGCACTCCCTCCAGGCTCACCCACAGAGAGTCATCACAATCCCTTCCAGGTAGTCCACCCCCTTGACATCTGCACCTGACCGACTGTTGATGTGCCCGGTCTAGCAATGGGGGATGACTCCAGCGACAGCTGCTGGAATTCCTCTTCCGAAGTCAATTAAATCAGTGGCCTCAGCAACTTCTGTGGGCGTAGGTATTGAGCCGCCGTCTAGTCCTGGCGTGTCAAGAAGCAGACATAACGCGTCGCGGGCCTCGAACAAGTCGCCCCCACCAGTGGAAAGTGTCGGAAATGGAGTAAGGAGTCCCATATTGAGGTCGAGACTTTCAACTGATAACCGGCCAGATGATGTCGCCCAAATCGGCATCTCGTGCGCTTTCGCCGACAAGAACTGGGAATACTGCTATGGGTACCGGTGTCGAAAGACCCTTCTCGCCTCGTACCGCTGTATCACAGGCTCAGTCTGCGAAGTCTCGGCAAACCCAGAAGACGAGTCGTACCGTTTATCCGCCTCTCCCAGAGTCTATTGCGGAGGACAATTTCTCCAGAGTACATACGCAGCGAGCTCCGTCACCTGTTGATCGTCAGACCAACAAGTCACCATCGATCGCCCCCTCTGATTCTCAGTCGCAAGCTGGCTCGAAGCGTTCCAATGCGAAGCAGGCGAACGAGGCTTCATATAGGCCTCCGAAGTCTGTCAAAAGTACAACAGAGGTTAACGGGGGGCCATCGCGCCACGCAACCTCTCAGCGTGATGGTAAGCAGCTGCAATGTGTTTCAAGCGATCCACTGACCTGTATAATCTCAGCGCGATCTCAAGCACCCATGTCCCCACGTACCCAAGCCACCCAGATGCCGATGTCCCCCACTAGAAATACCCAAGAAGATCTGCATCGTGCCGCAGCCGCTTTATCTCCCACGAGGTCGAAACGCTCCAATGTCGATCCACAAGCCACTCCCACCCAGTCCCGCCCAACCTCACCCATGGACGACCTTGATGCTGATGAGCAACGCATGGTCAATAACGTACTCACAGCGCGTCCCGCCCGCTCTCGCACGTCGTATGCTGCATCCACCATGGCGCCGTCGGCGCTAGAGCCAGAGATCCAGAACTCCCATTTCCATGACATGGAGTTGTGCCAGCTGCTCCACGCTCTTGACCAACCGATGGGAGAACCTGTTAAAAAGGCTGTCAGGAAGGCTGTCAGGGCGAGAGTCAAGAAGCTAGGGATGAAAAATGATAGCGAGGTATGCTGTGCAGTGGAAGTGTGTCGTCCGCCGCGCCGCTTACAGGTGTATCTTAGTCCATCAGGCAGTATCGCAAGTCATATCATGACCACGACCCTAGCGTGCATCTCGCTGCAGCTCTTCAACCGCAGTCGAGCTCAAGGCGGGGCTCCACCCAGGTTGGCTCGTCTGCCGAGCCTCCTGAATGGGCCAAGGAAATCATTGCTGGTGTAATCAATATGCGCGAACGTCTCGACATCCTTGTGCCCAAGATTGAAAGCCGCCTCGAGTCTTCCCAAGGCGGTTCGTACCTGAGCGACGGGCGTGGATACCAGGGCCACCATCATCAGTACGCGACCTCTGACATGAATGGAGCATACAGCCAGACTCCTATGACGCAAACTGTGAATATCCATACGCAGGCAACTGATACCATGGGCGATGATTCCATGTTCCAGCCAGGCGACACCGATCTGATCCGCGACTCTACACATCTGCACACTCTTCCTGGGTCAATGCATCATCACGATGGTTCAATCCATGGTGGAATACGCGAGGATGACATGTACGACGATGACGATCTGCATGGCCGCCACATGGCCCCCACCGACGCTGATACCCGCGGTCTGGGGAGCAGCGATTACATGCCCAATGAGCGCGGTGAATCCCCGGGCCAGCAATACTTGGAAGAGGAACTCTACAAGCTCAGAGTGAAGCCGACAGGGAGTCAATCAGTGGCCACACACAAGACTTGGGAGGTGGCAAGAGACGATGGCGATGATTACGATGATGATGGTGATGCACAAGCTGCTGTGACCGAATCTGGTATGCCTGAAATACCCGATGGCAACACTGGAGGATATACGGACCGCCGCGGGTCTCCACCTCTTCCACCTCTTCCTCAGGACAACATGCCCGACCATCAGATATGGCAGCCTGGAGCGTACGGCCACGAACCTCAGGGCCCCCCTCCGTGGCAGCGTGTCCACCAACGTCTCTTGAGCTGGGCAATCGTCTGGCCCATGAGTGAGCTGGAAAACGCCCTGAACAGTACCACGCGCGGAATGCAAGTCGACGAGATCGCCCTCAGCATCTGGTCGACGCAAACATACAAGCGCTACGTCCGGGCGAAGATGACTGATAGCCCTCCTGGTCGCGTCGACCGCCTTTTCGTCCCTCCGAACATGGCGGATGCGATTAGCACCGCGGTTTACAACGGACGGCACGGCGACGCATGCGGCATGCTGAGAGACCTGTGGGCACCGTTTGGGCTTGAGGGAATCCCTCGACTTCTTATTGTTCTTGCGAAGCACCGCAATGACGATTCTCACTGGGTCGTTCATCGGTGAGTTAGGTCCAATGCAAAGTGGTATCCATTTGTGACCGCAGTCTTTTCGTAGCTTTTCGCTTCCCGACGGCTCTCTCACCACTTACGATACATATCCGGAAAGGTGCTTGCCGGATGGCCGGGTAAGAGCTTCCGACAATCCTTTGGCATTCCCTTTTATTGACCACTTCGTCTTCAGCCTCTGGGGTGGTGGTTCGCGATTCGCATCGCCTGGCCGGATGCAATATACCCCAGCCCGGATCATCTTATGCAGAAGATGGTCAGACTTCACCGACCTATGCAGCTGGGCATCCAAAACTCGGTGGCTGCTGCCGGCATCTGGCGCAACCTTCTCATGGGGTCGCGCGCTGAGCGCAGCCTCGATCTGGAGCGCCTTCGCGATCTGATCAACACTGAGGTCAGGAACCTTAGACAACGCAAGATCATGGGCAAGCTTTCCATCGGTAGTCAAAGACCGAACTGGGAGGATATGAACTAACGACATGATGACGTGTACGACCCGCCCGCCGCAGAAGGCTGGTGTGTACTAGCAAATGTACAATGACTCGCTCTCCTACGGCTATCTCAAACGTTTTGTGATCTTTTTATTGCTCCATTTTCGCTCCTCATGTACTGCTGCACCCTGTAGCATCAAACGTTCTAGTGAACTACCATCTCTCAAGTAATACAAAGCTTACGTATTGGTTGGTTGTTGTAAATCATTCAGACCTTCGTCTTAGCTTCCGAGATATGTACTCTCGAACGGTTGTGTCCTTGTAGCTACGTCAAAACATCGAATCGAATATATGGTTATTGATGGTATTCTGAACCTGAATTATATGGTGGCAATAGCCGTGTTCGTGGAGTACTAACCTAGAGATTATACTAGCTGGAGCGGATAGTAACTCAGTCTCGTCCGACATATCTCCCTGAAGGTGTTCGTAAGAACAAATTCTCAGGCGTCGATGTGTGGACCCTACCCTTGTAAATCCCACAAGGACACTGGAAATCACAGGCCCCGCATGACCTCCTCTAGGCTGTGCATGGCATTGGTGGGTCCCTGAACAAGGGGCAAACCTGGCTTGACCTGCTCGGCCCGTTGTGAACAATAAGCTATCGTGGTCAGTTGGTCGCATGCAGATGCAGTCAACGTACTGCTACCAAAGTTCGTACGTCGAGAACTTGACGGTCCAGTTCTGCGGTCACCGCCGCCAGTCGAGCTTTCGAGGGCCGTGAAGGCAACCTCACTCTTTTCTCGACAGCTCGCCTCGCGACTATGTGTTTACATGTCGGTGATTTTGACTTCGCCGAGCGACGTCCCGATGATTTACTCATCAGTTCGGAGACTGGGCTGTTAAGAGACTAGGCTCCAAAAATTCGCGAACTACTGGAGAAGAAAGAAAGACGACTTAGTAATAGTGATCAAGTACTAATAGTAGTAATACTTGAGATTCTAGAGTGCTACACGTCACGTGAACTCGACATTGGCGGCACTGCGCGCTTGTTTGACGACTGCTTCTTGCCTCTTGCTAGACTAGCCACTCTATACATCAAACTGACATGGCTGACGCACCAACGTTAAAGATCACCTTGCTGGGTGCTGGCCAAGAGGTTGGTCGATCATGTTGCGTGCTGCAGTATCGAGGCAAAACAATTGTTTGTGATGCCGGCGTGCACCCCGCGTACAGTGGAATCGCGTCCTTGCCCTTCGTTGACGAGTTGGACTGGAGCACGGTGGATGTGTTACTTATCACACAGTATGTATTGCCTCTTCTTCTCCAACCTGGGCTAAATCAATGTCCACAGTTTTCACCTGGACCATGCGGCTGCCCTTACATATATAACCGAAAAGGTGCGTTTTCCGGTGTTCTATAGATGCGTATATCAACACCGGTGCGCAGACAAATTTTAGGGACGGGAAAGGGAAGGTATATATGACACATCCAACGAAGGCACTGCACAAGTTCATGATGCAGGACTTCGTTCGAATGAGGTGAGCACACGCAACCGTTAAAAGACTCGCGCGACGTCAACTCTGAGTACATTAGCTCCTCAACCTCTGATGCTCTCTTCTCTCCTCTTGACATTCAAATGTCACTGTCGTCCATAATTCCGGTTTCCGCGCACCAAGTCATCACACCTTGTCCAGGTGTCACCTTCACTCCGTACCACGCTGGTCATGTCCTAGGGGCTTGCATGTTCCTGATTGACATAGCTGGTCTCAAAATCTTGTACACTGGCGACTACTCTCGTGAAGAAGATAGACACCTTGTAAAAGCTGAGGTACCACCAATCCGGCCAGACGTACTCATCATAGAGAGTACCTATGGCGTGCAGACTTTGGAAGGCCGGGAAGAAAAGGAACTAAGATTTACCAATTTAGTCCACTCAATAATTCGACGAGGTGGTCATGTTCTGCTTCCCACTTTTGCGCTCGGGCGTGCTCAAGAACTGCTTCTTATTCTTGATGAGTACTGGAAAAAGCACCCTGATCTACAGAACGTGCCGATCTACTACGCATCTAGCCTTGCGCGAAAGTCTATGGCTGTATACCAGACATACATTCATACCATGAACTCGAACGTGCGGTCAAGATTTGCGAAGAGAGATAATCCTTTCGTATTCAAGTACGTTTTTTGATTGCGACCTCTGACTATACTTACAACTCGCCATAGACATATTTCCAACTTGCCACAAAGTAAAGGCTGGGAACGCAAAATCGCGGAGGGACCTCCTTGCGTTGTCTTGGCTAGCCCAGGGTTCATGACATCAGGCGCCAGTCGCGAACTGCTGGAGTTGTGGGCACCGGATTCTCGAAACGGAGTGATCATCACAGGTTACTCGATTGAGGGCACCATGGCGAGGGTGAGTGGCTGTCTCCTTCCACGTTGTCATGTATGGAACGTCCTGTGTAAATATCTCGCGGAGCAATGTATATCTTTTCTGGGGTCATCCCCTTCTCTGAGTGAGCATGGTGTTTACAACTCCCGTATGACTAGGAAATTCAAAGTGAACCCGAAGAGATCGTATCCCTCAAGGGCGTTCCCATTCCGCGCAAAATCTCCGTCGACGAAATCTCATTTAGTGCCCACGTCGACTACTCACAAAATTCTGAGTTCATCGAGATGATCAAGGCGCAACATATAGTAGGTCTTCTTCCTGTGTTTCGTGCGCCTGGACTAACCGACATTCACGAGGTCCTTGTACATGGGGAGCAAACTGCCATGGGCCGTCTAAGGGCAGCGATGACGGATCGCTACAAGAGCCGGGACGAAGATGTCAAAATCCATACACCTCGGAATCTTGAAACTCTTGAGCTGACGTTCAGGGGAGAGCGAGTAGCGAAGGTGCGTGCACAGCCATCTGTAGCAGTCATAGATCAGGAACCAAGTATGTTGCATAGGCCATTGGCACCCTTGCGTCACAACCTCCACAACCAGGAGATACGCTTTCAGGTCTCCTTGTCTCCAAGGACTACTCTTATACGCTCCTTGACCCGCGCGACCTGCGGGACTTCGCTGGTCTTTCAACATGCGTGGTCACACAACGGCAGAAAATGATACTAGGCGTAGGCTGGGATCTCGTTCGCTGGCATCTAGAGGGTATGTTCGGCAAGGTCGAAGAGGGTTTAGACAAGGACGGTGTGCCCACCATTCGAGTACGTAAGACTCCGACGTGATGTTCTTGTTCTCTAATTTAAATTTGGGCTAGGTCATGGGCGTCGTCGACGTGAAGCAGACGCAGGAGCATGAGCTCACGCTAGAGTGGGACTCGAGCGCAAGCAACGACATGATAGCCGACTCGACACTTGCCTTGATTACTGGCATTGATAGGAGCCCTGCATCAGTCAAGCGTGCGTACTTTCCTTCATTATACTGCATCGTGCTAACGTTGTTAAACAGTGACCTCTCATCCACATACGCACTCTCACTCGCCCGCGCCGGAACACCCGCATCCGCACGCGGATGTTGATGACGAGAGTGCACTCGTAACACGTATTCGCCGGCTTGCCATGTTCCTCGAAGCGCACTTTGGCGAGGTTGAACTGCACATGCCTGCAGAAACAGACGAGCACGAGCAAGGCGAAGATGCCCACTCCCCAGCCCTCCTCGTGCGCCTGGATGAGGCGGACGCCGTCATCGATCTTTTTACAATGGTGAGTTCTGCAACCCCTGGTGTCATTATTGAGCGAAGCGATACTTAGTCGCCTTCTCGCACAGACTGTGTCCAGCACAAGCGAGGCGCTGAGGCGGCGCGTTGAACTTGTGCTAGACATGGCCGTCGCGACGGTTAGTTCGCTCAGCGAGACATTCTCTGCAGGCACATCCCTCTTAGGCGAAGAGGCTGTACCTGACGCAGTAGCGGAGAAGAAGAGCCAGTCGCCTGGTATGCCACTAGGGCACGAAAGCACGAGCCCGCCACAAGACACATCGGTACCCGACACTAGCGAAGGGCCAATCCCCAAAAACGACGGACAAGTGCAGATTGAGGGCGCCTCTACGACCCAACCTAACGGACACAGTTCTGGAAACTCTGGAGCTTTTGAAGAGGTTGACGGCAATACGAACCGCGTGAGTGCCGAGGAACACCTAGCGGATGGTGACGCAGACGTTGCGGAGGAAGACAGTGACTCGGGGACCGATGATGATGTGATTCTGCAGGTGCATGATTGAGTCTCGGAGGTTCTGCTATTGTATTAAAAGCGATCAGCCTGTTGTTATGATAATATTTCTGCTATCTGGTTTCGTAGTGGAAAATCACACTCGGTAGCGACAGAGAATGCGGTTGAGTGATATGAAGTTCATCATCTGATTCAATCGCAGCTCATGACTGTCGAGCAATGCAGGTCCTAACGCTCACTGGCTTGTTGTTATGTCAGACATCGTACACCAATTTGTCATTCGTCGTTTGGCCCCAATTTTTTATGTATTTATCGAGTGATGGTGTGAGCATTCCGGTTAGTCTATCAATGTACTCAGCAAAGGTTACAACAATGTGATCGGTTTCGTAGTCTTACCGCTTTTAAGTTAACCGGACATCGTCTTCATCGGAATCGGGACTAGTAATATAGTAAATCTGCCACCTGTAGCGACCATCTACTTTACACTGTGTATATTAAGCATGAGAGTTGCGCCATCTAGGTAACCGGCTTAGATCCGTACACGACGCACCTGCTGTAGAAGTGCATAATCCGGAATGACAACGACGTCGCCACGTCTAGGTGCGTCGTATACGAGAATATCATCAGCCCGCACAAGGGCCGTATGGACGCCTTCGCTGTACAAAGGGAGGTCACCTAGGTCACCGTGTCTCCACGCGGTGAGGTTTTTGGCGGTGAAGTCGAAACTCTTGCCCCCGACGGCAGTATAGTCCAGGAATGTGACTCGGAGTTCGTAGCCGTCTCCTTCCGCATTCTCAATATTTGCGATTGTAGCATGCATGCCTTGCACCTCAGCGCAGCAGGGAGGGCCACGGCCGAGTACCCGGGGGTAGCGAGTGATCCACAAAGGCCATCTAACATCGGCTTCGGCTTCGGCATTGTTGACATCATGGTCGGCGTACTTGTACTCAACGTCGTCACCGGTGTCATCTTCGTCACTAATACGGTTGTCCGTGAGGTTCTCGGATGTATGGCCCAGGCAATTGCTTCCGTACCTATCCATGTTTTGATCGTCGTCCCCTATACTGCCGTTTTTCGCCTCTCGGACCCAGGACCGGATCGCGTGCACAGGGACCAGCATCGCTGATGTCGTCGAAGAAGCCATACATGTACTGAAGTGCACCACGAGGTCGCGCCGTGCAGACGGATAAAATGGCCGCGACGGATCCCTGCGCGATAATCCACTCATGTAATGGGTGCCGATGAAGGGCCATGCAGTACTGTCCAGATCCGCATAGACGCGCTGAGGTAGCGTAAACGTACACCGCGCGCCATACATCACTGTAGGAAAGCACATGCGCTCGTTTGACGGGTCCAGCTCGAAGATGTCCACTTCGTGACCCTGCGCACGCAGCGCAAGGATAAGACGATCATCTACAAAGCTGAACGTATCGTAACCTCTGCCGTCAGCCTGCTGTAAGCGCTATATGCAAAGGGAACTATGTAAAGATATGTCTGGGGTCTCCATATTTCGTAGAGACTGCTTACCCAGAGTAGATCCCCCGTCTTCCAATTCCATACAAGGATTGTCATTTCCGCTGGTAAGCAGTGTACGCACACGGCGAGTTTCACCGGCAGAATTTTATTATAAGCCTGAAGAAGCGTCACTCCCCGCAAACCCGGCGGGGGTACTGACAGTACAGTCGAACCTAGGCTCTATCCGTTATGATGTGCGCAGGCTGCCCGTCGCGGGAATTGGCGATGGTCCATGTATATGTCAATGTACAGATCTAGATCGCCCACGGCCGATCGGCTGGAATACGGTTTGCTTCCGCTTTCATTTGCAGCTTGCAAACATCATCACAGTAGCTCTCGAGGTATTCCGACGCGATGCTGATAAGGGGGGTGATTAGGTGGTTGATGAATTGTACTCCGGCCTTGTGATGGAAAAGCTCAAAGTACGAGGGCGTGCAAATAGAGCTCACCACAGCCTACCACTCGTCAAAACACAGGCTGCGCCATCGGAGGTGCACGTACGGAAGCTTCGAGCCCAAACCTACTGCATAGCGTCCCACACTCACACCTCGACACTAAAGACCGCACGAACACGTACGTATATTTTGGGCTGTGTCCCGGCAGCGCTACATCGTACCGACAGCGCGCACGCGCACAGCTAGCTATTCGACAACAGCGGACTGTCCATGTTTAGCGTCTCCGCACAATGAGGTAGTAGTAGTAGCAAACACGGGCGTAACGTAGACCGTGCGGAAAACGAGACTAATGGCAAGAACGTAAAGCGATCATCAGAGTGACCGAGTCGACGGGGAAGCGATATACAAAACGGTATAGCGGCCGCGGCGCGGCATTTACGAACACACTCGCCGGAGGACCAGGGAATATTCGTATACGGCCCCCGGTGCACAAACAGAAATCGAGGCGTCACGCTCACACCGGATGATGTAGGCGAGGAGTGAAAGAATGAAGAATAACGTTAAACATCAGGGAAGTATCACGTCCGTTGGGCAGGCGTACGCGCGGCCAGCCGGGGCATTGCACGCACGCACCTTAGTACAGCGAGCCACCGTGCGCGCGGGCGTGGCGGCGGTGATTCTCGAGCGCAACCCGCTTCTCGAGCTCCCCGGTGGCATTCGACTCCCGCTTAGCCTGCAGGGAGCGCTTGCGGTTAGGGCAGCGCGCCGCTGCGCTGGCGCTGGCACTGGCACTGGCGCTCGAGGACGAGAACGAGGACGAGGGCACCGCGGAGGACGAGGGAGCGACGTACGAAGACGTTGGGGGGACGTAGGTCGAGGTGGGCGTGTAGGACGTGGTCGGCGCGACGTAAGTCGAGGTGGGGGCGACGTACGACGAGGACGGGGGCACGGGGGCCGAGCTGGAGCCGATGCTGCTCGGGTCGATGGTGGTCGCGTCGGCACAGAACGCAATCAGGAGGTTGATCTAGACAAGGCAGGTGAATGTGAGTGGGACTGCAGGAGAGAACAGTGCAACGGGGCGTACGTCGTCTTCCTGGCAGGCAACCTGAACCTGCGTCTCGTCCGAGTAGTAAAACGCTTGGGGACAGTTGGCCGCGGCACCTGGTAGACATCTGTTGAAGCAATGCAACACAAATATGCGACGGAGACTCACAGTTGGCACCGGTGTAGTCGCAGCCGCCGGATGCGCCGTAGTAGCTGAGACAGCCCGTCAATATATGATGGCTGAAGCGGCGCCCGGGACCACTCACGCAAAGGACGACCACACACTGAACGAGTGCCTGTTTGCCGCAATAATAGCCATGAGCACCGTCGAGAACAACGCTAAACAGTCAGAACGCACGGGGAGATCAGACTGATGTCGGCGGACGGGCCGCCGCCGGCGACGACGGCGTTGGCGATGGTCATCTCCAGGAGGGTGCAGTCTTCGCCATTGAAGCCGCATCCACCTATGCGCGCCAGACTGTCTCAGCACGCGCAATATAGGACAAGGGCCGCAAATACACACCGGTCTGCAAGTAACTGCACGAGCGCAGCGCGGCAGGTCAGCGAAACGGCAACGGGAGGCAGCAAAGCGAGACGCACGAGATGGCAGAGTCGAAGGGACCATTGGAGACGTAGGGCTCTCCGGTAGACAGGATGTTCGCACCCTGGATGAGTTGGGGCTGCGGAGCGGGGGTCAGTCGCCGAGAACGAACGAGAAGGCCAGAACGCGTCGGAAAACTCACAGTTCCGTAGCCGCACCTGCAGAGCAACACACGAAGGACACGCACGTCAGCAAAAAGACAAAAATACGCAGGCGCGTGCGAGGCGCGCAAACGCAATCAAGGACGGGATACGTACTGGTTGATGAACGTTATGGTGTGGGTTTCAGCACGGACGCTGGCGGTCGCGAAAAGAGCGGCGGCGAGAGCAGCAGAAAGGAGAGTGGACGACATGACGGCGACAGCGGGCAGGAGAGAGAACGAGCGGAGAGAGAGAAAGATGAGATGAACGTCGGGGAGACAGAGAGGCGTGGGGACTGTGCACAAGGCTGAGACTGATCGACCGGCCAGCAACCGTCGCCCGCCCTGGCTTGGCTCCCCGGCGCTCGAGCTCCACCCGCACACGCCAAGCCTTGCTGCGTGCGTCACTCACAATTAATTATGCACGCATTCAATGCTATTCACATTCTAACATACCAAACACATACGCAATAACTCATCAATAACAACAGCAGGTATTTACAAGTCACAGCTTGCAACTCCCCAATAGCGCGACACCAGGGGCTTCCATCATGTCACCAAGATACAACATGCATGCATTCGTATGTATTCCAGTGCCCCGTACCAGGGCGTCGCGGCCGCGACGCAACTCAGTGCGCCGCCGAGTGGGCAGATCCGGCCTCGCTCGCGAAGCCGGCGGACCGTGGCTATGCCAGGCCCAATAACAACAATCACCGGAGAGATCAGAAAATGACAGAGCACGAAACAGCGAGAAGAAGAAAGGAAAGAAACGGCACGCTCCACGCGCCGAGGACCAGCCACTCATGACGAGTTGATCAGTATGAGAGACCGTGGGCGCGGCGGGCGGCCGCAGAGCGCGCATGGTGGCGACGGCGCTGGTCGTACACGTTGTTCAGCGGGTTGACGGATGCGCCATCCCGTTTAGCACGAACGGCACGGCGCGTGACGCTAGTCGCATCGCAAGTTTCAGCGCTTGAGGTCGCGCTGGCGGAGGCGGAGGGAACCGCGCTCGAGACGACCGCACTGGAAGTCGCGATCGCGGACGAGCTGGGAATTGCAGGGGCAGACGAGCTGGCGATTGCAGAGCTCGAGACAATGGGCGCTGAACTCGAAGCAATGGGGATGGAAGAAGCGGATACGACCGGTGCAGAGCTTGAAGCAACGGGAGCGGAAGAAACGGATACGATTGGTGCAGAACTCGAGGCTACGGCAGAGCTAGTCGGCTCAGGCTCGTCCGAGCAGCCGTCATCAGTCGAGGTCGGCGCATCCGTCGAAACCGGTGCAACAGTCGTGACGATCGCAGAGCTGGTAGGTTCGGGCGCATCCGAGCAGCCGTCATCCGTCGATGTCGGGGCATCAGTTGAGACGGGCGCAGCAGACGAAATCACTGCGGAGCTGGTAGGCTCGGGCGCATCCGAGCAGCCGTCGTCCGTGGAGCTGGGAGCGACAGAGCTGAACACAGAGCTCGCGCTGGCGATGGCACTGGAAGAGACGACAGGGGCGGTCGCGCTCGGCACGCTGACGAAGCTGGAGGAAACAACCGGTACGCTTCCAGTGGAAACACCAATGAGGCTGGACGATGCAACGGGGACCGACCCGGTGCTGAGAACACTGGTGAGGCTGGCCGACGGGGCGGTGGGTACACCCAGACCGCTTGAGGTGGGGCGTGGGCGGCAAGAAGCCCTCGGCGACGTGACAGCTGCAGTCGTTGACACAACCGCGGACGATGAGACGACTACAGGGGTCGAAACGACGACTGGTGACGAAGCGACCGCAGAAGACGTGATGATGATGGAGGACGAGACAATTGCCGAGGATGACACGACAGGCACCGACGACGGGAGGAAGACAGCGGAGGACGAGACAGGCAGGAGCACGGGCTTGCTCGAGAACGTCGCGGTCGGGGCTACGGAAGACGCCGCAGGGCTCGAGAAAATGCTCGAGAAAGCACTGACGATTGATGACGAGGAGATAGACGGCACCGGGGAAGCGCTGTTACTGAAGGAAGGGACGACAGATGAAGCGGACGCCGACGGAGAGCTGGCGGGCTCACTTGGGGTCGAGGCCGGAGCAGATGACGAAGCCGGAACAGAGCTCGCAGAGGCCGACGTGGTGTTGCCAGATGGGGGGAGGTTGTCGGGGTTGAGCTTGGTAGCGTCAGCGCAGAAAGCGATCAGCAAGTTGACCTGCAAGTGGAAGATCACGGTCAAACAACACCGCCTGGGTTTATCATAGTAAAGTACGCACGTTGTCCCCTTGGCAAGACACCTGAACCTGTGTCTCATCAGGAGTGAAGAAAGCATCAGCGCAAGTTGGATCGGCACCTTAATATATATCGTCAACGTTGATCCCTACATCCAAGGGAAGCGACTTACAGTCAGCACCGGTGTTGTTGCATCCCCCAGTACCACCCCAGAAGGCAAAGGATGTCTCGACATTATAAGCATGACTGAGGGGCGACGTATTAGCGCGGACGCTGCGGAATCTGCCACGAGGCGGACTCAAACTTACGGAGGAATCAGACTGAGGTCGACAGATGGACCACCTCCAGGAACCGTCGGGTTACCGATGGTCATCTCCACCAAGAGA
Source organism: Postia placenta MAD-698-R-SB12 (assembly GCF_002117355.1). Lineage (NCBI taxonomy): Eukaryota > Fungi > Basidiomycota > Agaricomycetes > Polyporales > Adustoporiaceae > Rhodonia > Rhodonia placenta. Next base: position 2,352,695 of record NW_020169833.1, on the reverse strand, counting down.
CATTCCTCGCCGTTGAACAGGCAAGGCCCAGTTTGCAAGTAGCTGATCGACAGAACACTGCATTAGCAGACCGCAGGCCGGGCTGTACCTATTTCACTCACGAGATAGCGGATTCGAAAGGGCCATTGCTGACATAGTCCTCTCCCGTGGAGAGGACATTACCACCTTGGATGAGTTGAGGCTGCGCATCGATTAAGGTGAGCTACTCTGTGAGGTCTGATTATATTAGAGGTGAGCTCACAGTTCCATACCCACACCTTGATGAATGTCATTAGCTACGCGACGCGTAGATTAGACAGATTGCACTCACTGGTTCGAGAAACGAATGATGTGCTGCTCGGCATTGACGCCAGCGGTCGCGAAAAGAGTGGCCGCGATCGCGGCGGTAACGAGAGTGAAGGACATGGTGGGCGTGAAGAAGGCGGTCGTAAGGAAGGAGAGGAGGAGCAGGGCCTTATAGCGCCTCTTGCAGACGGAGATGAGGGCGAAGGAAGGGAGTGGGTGCAAGAAACAACGCTGTGCGACGCGTCGAACTAAATCCCATGCAAGGCGGCATCAGCGAGACCCCCGGCACCACCTTGCTCCCTCGAAAACTTTCAACTCTCTGCCTGTTGGAAACAACAACGTGTCTCTGTCATAGCCTCATTAATCTAGGCCCTCGAGAGCCTTATTAGTGCCCTGCTCCGGCGCAGCCAGCGACAACGCCCGCACGGCGCGTCGTCTCGATCGTCGATCGTCAGACAAGTACTACACAGGCGGCGCTGAGATTGAGTTCAACCCGGGTTCATCAAACAGCACGTTCAACCCAGGATGGACCGGGTTTTTCCCCGAATTGGCACCGCCGGGTCTTTTCTGATTCAGCGTGGCATTGGGTAAAACCTGGCACCCGGTGACCTGCGCCACGCCAGGTTCAGTGGACGGGCCGGACAATGCCGCTATTCCGCGAGCACCCCATAATTCACATGAAATAATTCAAATAAAATATATATATATTATCCTGTACTCTACGGATATTCGACAGCAGCGCAAACCAATAGCTACTAGCTACATATATACAAGTGTGGTCAGTATGTCAGTAGGTCAGTATGTCAGTAGGTCAGTAGGTCAGTAAGTCAGTAGGTCAGTAGTCAGTAGGTCAGTATGTCAGTAAGTCAGTAAGTTCGGACATCAGTAGTTGGGACGTCAGTAGTTGGGACGTCAGTATTGTCAGTATATGATTAGTGCGTCGCTATTGTTAGTGGTATGTCAGTCTTGTCAGTCTTGTCAATATCATGTACTCCAGTCGGCCACAGGTGCAGGGAGTTGAGGAAGAAAAACGACGACTCACGCTGGAAAATGCGCAGTCACAATGTGTTACCCAGGTCACATGACTGTGACCTCAAGGCCGTCAGTGTCCGCAACTGTGGACAGGACTGGCGGCATAGGACGAGCGACACGCAGGACGACGAGAATAAGAGCGACGAGCAAACGAGGGCAGAGGAGCGAATATATACGAGGGCGGATGCAAGCCAAGGGTGGGGTGGCCCCTATCCATGGCCTGAGGGAGTTTCAGCGCCGGCCCCATGCTTGCGGGCTTTGGGTTTTCCCCGACTCCCTATGCCGAGCTGACGTCGGGATCGGGGCGGATGGGCGAGGGGCCAAGAGGACGTGGGTTAAACCCAATCCGGGGACTCCGGGTGACCCCGGGGCGTGGGAACTCAGGTTAGACTCGGGACCAAGCTCTGGCAGTGTACAGTTGCGGACACATGTGGTCAACAAGTTTTGTCTAGACCGAACGAGCTTTCTTGGTGAAAAACGGACTTCAGATTCGGACTCTGGGTGGCTAAATACGTGAGAATCCGGCCCGTTTGGGCTTTTCCACGGGAAATTGGGACCGCCAAATGTTTCGACCACATTTGTTCATCATTTATCTAGTTCATGATCAACTCGAGAGCAAGCATCGCACTTTGAGCGACCTAGCGGTGCTGCCTCTGCTTTCTCACAGCCCAAGCAGCTAGGGCGCGGTGAATCTGGTTACCTTCATTGACAGCGACCTGACTTACCAGTTAATTAGATTAACAGGTAATTTACCTAGGGTCGGAAACATGGGTGTTAATCTGGGTTAATCTGGGAGTATTCCTCGCTGACAGGTCTGTTGATCTGACTGCTGAATTCCTGCGGGTTGTTCTGGCTGATAGTGTGTTCTCCCAGAAGGAATGGCAGGAATGCGTAGTGTTAGTGAAGATCGCGAGCTCAGTCGAAATTCGCGCGGAGGGCGCGGTACAAAATTTGACTTCATCTGCACATTATCCACCCATCGTAGCCACAATAAAACATCGCAGACGTTATTACATTACTAGCATCACAAATCGTAAGTACGGCAATGGTATACAAGATCAACGCACGACAACATCACCGCCCCCCAGCCTCCCCCGTCTCCGCCACCTCCCGACGGTGTTTGTGCACCGGCGACGGGTCCTGGCCTGCGCTCACCGCCGGCTCCTCTCCCTCCTCAATCGTCTCCTCGTCCGGCTGTCCCTTCCACCGCGGCTTCACCGCCGTGTCTGCCAGCTCCTCCTCCGTCGGGCTCGCCACCACCAGCGCCCGCTCCAGCGCCTTCTCCCCCCGCTTCTTCAGCCGCAGCGACATCGCAGCCTGCAGCGAGTCGATGTACGACTCGTACTTCACAATCTCCGTCAGCAGGTACTGCGACTTCTTCTCCCAGTTGCTCAGCGCCTTGGCGCCGTTGGACGAGCGAGGCTGATACTGATCCACCGTCGTGATACACGCGTCAGCAACACTGATGCCTCCTGCGGTGATAACATATAGACTCACCATGTTCATCATCGGCGTCCGCAGCTCGTTGTGCAGCTTCAGCTCCGTCTTCAGCGACGACACGTGCTTCTGCAGCGCCTCCATCTGCGTCTCCTCGTCGTGATTGCTCGGCACCGTCGGCGGCATCGGCGGCTTCCACTCGTTGATGAACGTCCGGTCTGCCCACGGCGACTTGTCCGCCCGCACCGTCGCCGCCATCTCCTTGATCCGGCTGCGTCCGCTCTTCCCGCTGCGCACGCTCTGTCCGTCCTCGTTGTCTCCGTCACGCACAGAATAGTTGTCCTCGGAGATGGACCGCACACGAGTGAGCGGATCGAGCACGCGGTTCCAGCCGTATTCCATGTTCGACACGCCCCCTGCCAGCGGCTCCTTGCTCTGTCGCGCCGCCCAGTAGTTGCATGTCGACACCCACTCGTTCACAAGCTCCTCCGTGCCCGCCTGGAAGAAATACACGCCTCCGCTGGACAGCGTGAGCACCATGCAGTGCGGGCGTTGCCGGTTGTAGCCCGGAGGGGGCAACGCGTGTGCCAGAGAATGTGCCAGCAGAACCTGGCCCACCGGCTGCGCGTTCTCCTGTAATTGAGCCATAATGAGCGTCCCCCCCAACACCAGAATCCACTAGACGAAACGCACAAGCCAGTTTCCACCCCCGACAACTGCGGATGAGCCATGCGCGTGGTCCCCGAAGACGAACATGCTTAGCTCGCCCTTCTGGATGACGACAAAGACATCCATCCAGGCCTTCGACTTCGCTCGCTTCCCTGAAGACTCCCAATATTGCTTGCGACAGAGCATCCCTTCTTTCGCCCATGGTGGTCCTAAAAGAGCTAGTTCCTCATCTGTGATGCTGATATCCGTACTGGAGCCAACACTCTTGACGCTATGGCTGTCGTCTTCTTGCGCTTCTCGAATGATCGTATGGGAAAGGTTAGATGCGAACCCCAAAGCCGGCGTGAGGAAAGACACTGTTGACGCATGCGCGCCCTAAATAAATGAAATCAGTGCGTGAGAGTACTGTTAAAAGGAGTGCGTCTCACATCAAGAGAATTCGCGAAACTGGGCGCTGGGCTGGCCCGTCCGTCGATACTGCTGTTGCTGCTGTAGGGACTGACTCCCGCCTGAGCATGTAAAATGGATTGGAGACCCCGAATGCTTCCCCGCTTGAGATTGGCGAACCGATCCGGGGGACCACGCAAACTTCGTTGTCGCAACAATGGTCCATGTGGGCTCAAGGACGACGTGGACGAACGCGCCATGAGCACGCTGCCCACTGGCTGTAGAATCTGCTGATTCTTGACGGCAGTGTACATCTCCTGCACCTTCTGTGAGCCACTATCCACCGAGGAATCAAGCACGACTGCGGACCTTGAGAGTGTTCTCCATCTCGGTCTCCCAATTACGATCGGGGACAAAGGTCGCGGGAGGCGGGTCAGAGCTCTTTGCCTCCTTCAATTCCTGGCCAGTGGAAAGTGCTACGGATACAGTGCTGCCGTTCACTTGCGCTTGACCTGCGCCGTCGGAAGTTGAACTGAGCTGTCCGGAGGAATTCACGGTTAGAGGCGAGGGCGTGAACCCACCATCGCGGGTGGCAATGCTGTTCCAGCTAGCGATACTGTCACTGCGCTTCGCCCGAGAACGAATGGTCGTGCCGCCGACATCACTGTCTGAGCCGGCACGGAAGCTGGTCCAATCATCATAGGACAGATCGCTGTTTGAGCCCTGATTGGGTTGCAGCTGCATCTGGATGGTCGCAAGCGTGTTGCGCACGAACTGGCCACGGGACATGCGCGATGCGAGCTCGGCCACATGGAGATCGGTATTGAGCAATAATAGTGAATAAGTAACAGCATGGACAACGCCTGCGAACGGTCCGTTCATACATGAGCGGACACAGAAGGATCGCAGAGCACGCACTTGCGTTGCCGAAAATTGTGGTTGGGTTGCATTCAAAGTATCGCCGCGCGAACTCCTCGAGAATACGATCGACTTGCTGGGTCTCTGCCTTGAGGTAGAGCTTCGCACACATGCGCCTTACAATACGGGGTCAGCTTGATCGAATAGGGACGTGCACATGTCCTACCTGAAAGCATGGTCAAGACGGAGATTGGAGAAGTCGAAGAAGTCCATGTAGTGTCGCAGTGCAGTTTTGTTAATGAGGCTCCTGTAACACAAGACGTGTCGTTAGGAGCGACACACTAAAGAGAGGTGTCGCACGTACTGTCCTCCAAGCCACTCAGCGATCTTGTCTTTCGCTAAGAAGTCTTCGTCCTCCGCCCAACATCTTGTAGCGAGCTCCTTCCCTCGTGCATCGAGGTCCGCGCTCTCCTCTGCCCTGCTTGGCGACTGCCTCGCCCCGCTCTGCACGTTGAACCGCGTGGCAAGCAGGTCGTTCGTTGTAAGATCCTGCTGCGAACTCGCTGCAAACCCAGTGCCTGCGTGTGGCGCGGTCAGGGTGGGTACGAAGAAACAGTATGAACATGCTCACGGACGCGCCCATCGTCTCGCTCAGGTATTAGAGATGGCTCTGACGTGGATGCCGTGGAACGATGGTGCACCCGAAGTCGGTCGGCATCGCGCGACGCGGTGGGGCTGTGTGGGAGCAATGACCCGCTCCCCGTTCGCATTGTTGGCGCCCTAGGGCCGTATTTCAAGGACGACATTCGTGGCGGGAGCGCACTGGAGCCTGAGCGCGAGCGTATTGGCGTCTGCGTCTGTGCGGGAGCCGTCCGAGATGCGTCCGAGGTGCCTTCCTGTGCAAACTGCGGCTGAATAGGCGACGAGTGCGCGGATTCTGTCTCCGCGGGAGCGTCAGCAAGATGGAGTGTCAGTCGAGGCGCTGTATGCTGGGCAGGCTCTGATGCCGCCGACTGTAATGATGGGCGTGGCGGGGTGACCTGCGCCGCCGCCCCATCACTTCGAGCACGGAGCGCTGCCAACGCTGGCCGTCTCGAGGGCGTTGTGGGATCATGAAGGTCGAGCGATCCGGTCGAAATGGGGTCTAATTGTGATAGCTCCCCTCTGAAATCCGATATGATGCCACTCAGTGTCCTGTCCGAGCGAGTAGTGCCTTCCGTTCTCCGACCCTCAGTCGGCATACGCCCGGCGTTGGACACCGCCGCCATGGCGAATACCTTCTTGAGATCTGCATCGCTGACGCTCATGCTTCTCCGCTTGCTCCTGCTCGGGACCTTGGACTGTACCTGATTGGACGACCGTCGCTTGACCGTCGTGCTCGGTGACGGCGAGCGTGAACGACCGACAGGCTCGTCTATGATAACCAATGACTGATCTTCGAGGTTTTCCACGCTTGCTCCTTTGCTGGGTGCCGTCGGCAGCGTTTTGTTCATGTCCGGGGAGCTGAACACGTCACTGGCTTCTACTCGTGATTGCGGTCTATGTTTAGGAGGTATCGGGGGCACGGGAGGGGTAAAGGCGTCCATGAGTGGTGACGGCGCATAAGTAGCCACGGATGTGGTGGACGGCGAAGACATGATCGTACGCTGTCGGCGGTGACACGGGTCAATCAGCGGTGTCTAGGTGCAATAGGTGCGACCTCACAGATCGGTCGCGCGTACTCGACTGCCCTAACATTTTCCCTAGGAATGCGGACGTCTTGGCTCGCACCGACGACTTGGCATTCTGTTGCTTGTCGCACTCAGCATAACAGAGAACGGAGGGACACAGCATTGCGCACCTTCGGAGGCCCAGGGGACCTCGGACCTGTCAACACCCATTCCGGGCTCGCACTGCCACTGTCCGTGTCGACGCCGAGGAACTGATTGGACCTTGACTTGCCCTTTGGTGCTGGGGAACCTTGCGGTGAAGACATGGTCGTCGTCGAGCGTTGTCGAATCGTGCCCTTTGATGTGTCAGGCCTATTCGGGGTGATCGAAGACTGACCATCTTTAGAGGCACTACCGCTGCGCTCCTTCGCTTTTCGCAGCAGCGTAGCAAGGTCAGGGCTGCTAGCAGTGCCAGGCGAGCGGTACATTGATCGACGCTTCGTCTGGTATTCGTGCTCTGGGGGCTCGATGCCACTCTCGTTGGTAGAGGACGCAGGTAGCAAGGAGGAACGCGTCGATGAGCCGGAGGGCCCGGCGCGCGGAGAAGGCGTCGGGGGCACAATGGTAGGCGTAGCCGGCTGGAAGCCGACGTACGGCTTCTGAGAGGACGGCGAGAAGGATATCGACGCGTTGGACAGGTCCGCACCGAGAGCGTCGACGTCGAGTCCCTCCCTAATAAGAACAGTACCTCCCGCACGCAATGCCTGCTCAAAATCTAACTCGGTGCGAGAGGTGCGGCGCTGAATAACATTGAGGTCGCGGTCGTTTGAGCCGATTGGATGGAGAGTATTTGGAAAGGAAGACGGCGGGATAGGCGACCGCGGAGACGGCTGCCTGAAGAGGGACGCCAGGATGAATGGTGTTAGCGGACAAGGGTATACAACGACTATCCTGCTGCCCTCGACGTGCAACGCGGTGTCGAGCAGAGGGTACGCGACGCGCGGGTTACAAGAAACCAGCGCTAGCGGGGACGGCGGTAGCGCGCGGTTTAGTCAACGCTAGTCCTAGAAAGGAAGTCATAGTATTGACACGATGCTACGCTGCTCGTTCTTGGCCCCCCCCCCCCCCAACAAGTTATAGAACCTCGCCCTATGCAAAGAGGGCCCTATTTAGAGCCTACGAATATATCTAGCACCGGGGGCCCTTCATCATTCAAGTAATCACGATGTCAGCTCTTCGTCAGGATGTGGGTATCGCTCTGCGTGAGGTATTGTGCACTGTTGACCTACCATTGGTCTGAGCGGGCCTAGGAATTCAAAATTGTCTCGCCATGGACAGCAGGAAAAACAATCAGCTGTTATGACAATAATCTATGAAGTCTACCTATCGTGGTCGTACAAACATACCCTCGTGAAGGCAAATCATGGTAACATATGCAGGGAATCGGGGTCAGAACTCGAGCAGACCGCTACAAGATCTAAGCAAAAATACAGCATATAGGGTGTATGTCACAGACAGAAACAAGACGCGTGAAGGCGAGGCTTCGCAGTAGATGAGATACTAGATACCAACGCCGTCGTCCCCTGTCTTACGGCTGGATGATTGCGTGATACTCGTTGAAGTCCGGCGCTGGCGTTTCATGGACGCATTACCGCCTGCGCCCATGCGATTCGTGGGAGACAGTCGCGCGTTGTGAAGACCCGACGGCATCGAGCTAGTGGTTGCCGCCCGCGGCCTGGTCGCTGACGACGTGATCTTTGGTAGAGCCGAAGCACCCTTGCGCGAAGCGCTGTGCGGTGTGCCGGACGCCCGATTCCTGGGTACAAAGTTCGTTCATGGGAACTATACATGCACGTGTGTGGACACACTCACCGTTTCTTGATGACATCTGTCTTGAGCGACAATGGGCGGACAACACCATGTAGTTTCTGTGCAACGTGTGAGAAGGTTGTGGGAGCTCGGTAGCAATTTACTTACGTAGAACAAACCACAGGCGTTACCTAGACGTAGCAAGAACAATCAGCACATGTAGACAATGACTCCACAGAGCGCATACATAGAGGCTGGCCCTCAGGGTCCCTTCGCCAGAGTGGTGTGTTGGTGGTCTGACAATTCGTGCACACCGTCGGATTCTGGTCGCCGTCGTCGCTGGCGTTTCTCCCGGAGGTAGATGCCTCAGGACTATCGGATGCACAAACTTAGCTAGCCCTCAACCATCAGATCCAGAGCATAATGGACGCACGTCTTCCGCGAGCCGCCTGCCCGCGTGTCTTGAGAGACGCGCTTGGAAGATGCAATCTTGCGTGCTGGATTCCTAGCCGCCGCGCCGTTCTCCGCAGAAGGCGGCGTAGAAGCGTTCGAGGTGTACGGTTCTGGTGAGGCGTTTGAGCTTGCACCGTTGCCCCATCCATCGCTCGAGGGACTAGGGTGGAAGATCCCAAACGGACCCTCCTGGTGTTCCACCGGGAGTATCTGGTGGGGATCGACGTGCGTGATTGGTCCCATTCCGGAGGAGCCGTCGAGCGGGTACATCATTCCGACCAAGTTGGTATAATCAAGCGGCTGGTCATCGAGACCTAGATTGCCCACGTTCAGTTGAGCGTAACCATCTGCTACAGCTGCGGACGCGGCGGCCGCTGCCGCAGAAAGACCCTCGCTGCCAGGGCCAACAGAGTATGAGCTCCCATTCAGCGAAGAACGCAGGGAGTCGTGGAAAGCCGCCTCGGGAGACCGGATGTCCTTTGCCGAGGACAAGGAGGAAGGCAGGGACGGTGGTGGGAGGGTGTTGGCTCCAGGCAAATCAAAGAATGAGTCGTAAGGAGGGAAAGTGAAGTTGAATGACGAGGAAGGGAAGGGACTGCCCCGTCGCATGTGGTCCACGTCTTGCGCGTCGATGTGTTCGGAATGAGACATAGCGGATGGATCTCCGCGCAGCATGCAATCCGCATGCGGCGCATCGGCACGACGCTTGGTTCCAAGAACACTTTCAGGGGACAATGGCTTCCCGTTGACTTGATGCCGACCACTCACCCCTGTGAATATGCCTTCTCTGGCTACGGTGTGATCGAAGCTCGTTTTCCTGACGTGCCTTGGGAATGTGCGTTGCTCGGGCGAGGGGACAGTCGATGCCGCAAGCCTTTGCAGCCCGTGGAGACCAAATGATGGAAGAGAAGATGGATGATTGGTGGGACTGCTCAGGGCCGAGAGGGGGTCGATATGTCCCAGGGGCCCACGCGTGTCAGACTCGAGCACGGCGGACAATCCTTGGCGTGGACTGCGGCGGCCCGCAAGAGACGAGGAGCCAGGTATGGGAAGTCCTGGTGACGACGAGAGTCCCTTGGGCGGCGAAGACGACGGGAATTTCAAGGATCCAAGATCAGATAGGACTCCAGGCAATGGCGGTCTTGACCGCGAACGGCTTGCCGGGCGCCAATCCATAGGGACTCGAGACCGAGACCTGCTCATAGCCCGCCAGTCCATCGGCACCACGCTGCAACGCAGCTAAGTCCACGGGACGTTTGAAGGACAGGACAAGGTCACTCACTCGTTCTCGTCTGTTCCATCTTGATTTGTGCCGTCAAAACCGACGACTTTGACCTTGCCTTTTCCCTTGTCAAAGGTCCTACCTCTCTCGGTCTGCTCTTCCTTGAGGATGTCATCTGAGGACAACTGCGTGGGATCAGAAGGTTGGCCGTCCACCTGGCCTTCAGACTGCAGGTCGCCCCCCTTCGCCCTGTCCTCGTCTTCTTTCTTCTTCTTCAACGCCAAAGCCATCATGCGCCACGTGATGTTCTCCATCCGTTGCGCATGAGGCATTGTGGCTTTCGTTCGAGCGTACATCTTCCAAACCTGGGTTGCCAGAGGATCTTCCTTTGCCAGCTTCTCGGGATCTGCGTCCGCCATGGCTAACTCAATGGATTTAAGATCGGGAGAACCAGAGAGGCGAGGAGAGGGGAAATTGTGGGGTCCAGGGTTCTCTAGTGGAGAGTTTCCGGAAAAGAGTTCTTCTGTGAACAAACCTGTAAACATGCGCCCCTTCGGGCTACTTGCAGACGTAGGAGCAGTGGATTTCGTAGAATCACCGTATAAAGATAAGTTCGTCGGGCTGTGCGTAGATCCCGACAGGGAATCTGTTATTGATCCATGCCGGGACATCGAGAGCTCGGACAGCTGCGGGTACGAGGGACCATTAAGGCTTGATTGCGACGTAACGGAAGTAGGCGACATCCATAAGGATGGGGGTAGTGTTATGTTATGACGTTCATGCTGAAAATGTAAGTTCGACCCCACATCGACAGACGATGAATGATGCGAGAAAGACGAGGAAAAACTGTCGAGGCGGCCCTCGCCAGCAGGACCAAGGGGTACGTCAAATTGGCCGCTGGGGCCAGGGAGATCCGATTGGGGTATCTGTTGACCAAGGGTGCTGCGCGAGGAATGCGAGACATCATGACCACCTGACAGCCGATGGCTGTCGTAAGATGTCATGCTCCCTGGAATTGATGGTCCTGGTGATCGCATGTCAATACGTCTCTGGGGGGGGACTAATGATGGGATACTTGCGCTTGCCGTAAGGTATGCTACCAGAGCCAGGTCGAAAATGAAGGGGGGAAGCCCGCTGAGATGACGAGGGCGTAGACGAATACGGCGAGGGCACGTTCGACCATGGGGCATGGAGATTCTGGTTGATTGCAGGACGGCCAATGTCTTTGGTGTTGAGCGGCGGCGGCACTCGAGGGTTGATCGGATAGTCATGAGGTGAGCGCGTAGATCGGGCGGGCAGACTGGACGGTACTCCAGAAGTTGGGGGGCCCAAGACGCCAGATGCAGCGAGAGCGGCAAATGTGGAAGGATCCAGCGGCGAGGAAAACACGTTCCCCCATTCATTGCTCGGCAAAGACGAAACGGGGCCGTGCTGCCCCGAGGTATCGCCAGTATGAGGCGGGGGCGGGACTGAATGTTGCAGCATGTACGACGATGGAGCAGGGTTCGAGAGTGGGATCTGCTGCAACCAGGGAGAAGAGTGAGACGAGTTGGACACTGAAGAAGAAGAGCGAGGGCTGAGCTCCAACGCAGAGTGCGAGGAGACAGAGAGCGGCGAGAGAGAGGTATTCACAGTAGCTCGCTCCGGAGACCAAGGACGATTAATGTCTTCGTGAAAACCTCGCAAAGACGATGTCGGCAGTTCCATAGGACTGCACTGCGCGCAATGATCAGCGCGAGAGGGGGGTGAGAACAGAACGCGGGGAGCGCACACGGGCTATGAGAGCCGGGTTGATCGATGACGGCAGGGGACGTTGTTCTCGCCGGCCTGCAGCAGGAAGGGTGGGGGCTGCGACAAGTCAAGTCGAGGACGACGGTGAGGACGACGACGACGACGGCGAGAGGGGAGCGAACGCTGAAGGAAGCGAGCCTGAGGCCGAGGGAAGGGACGGACCGCACCCGACCACGTTAGAGGAGACCAAATAGACCGCTCATACGCTTTTGCCGACCCGTTTTGCTCGGTTTCCCGCGATCAAAATATTCCGCCCTCCTGCCGCCCCTCTCTGCCCTTCCCTTTCTAGTTACTCTTTTTCTCAGGCTTCCTCCCTTCGTTGCGGCTGCTGGCCATCGCTGCCCGCCAGCTGCACGCGAGGCGTCGTTGCTCGCACAGACAACGGCGGCACGCGTCAGGTCCCCCGGACGCGGCATCCTCGTGCGCATCGTTGTTTACGCATCCGGACGTAATAGGGGAGGGAAGGCTCGTACAGAGTGTTTGAGGTCTGCGTTACAGGAAATTGAATATGCATGGGTCCATCCCAATTTCACATGCGGCGCCCCCTTAGGAACTCCGCTTCCGGTCACTTTCAATACATCCTCAACGGTTTCAGCCAGCCCTTGCTGCTCTTGTCGATGGGCTGCATGCGCCCCTACTGCACCCTCGCTTATAGCCGGCCTGTACCACCTGCACCGCTTTCAGCGCTGCGCCCGTTCAGGTATGTCTGTTTTCCCTGCTCCATACGCATGAATGGCACGCAGGCCCAGGTCCGACGCCGGACGGCATCAAGTTCTCCTCACAGCGCTCGACCCTGCCGGCATCTGTCTTCGCATTCTCTGGCGGGCGTCAAGTAGACATATTAGGCCACCATCTGTCCATACCACAATGCAACTTCGCAGTAGCTCGGCACGCACCGCAGCATTCAGTCCCTCCACATGCCAGTCGCCGGGACCATGAGTTACAAATCCCCCGTAGTTCACATGGAGCACGCTATGCTGCACCCTGCGCTCTCCTCCGCGTCGCGAAGCATGGGGCGCTGCTACGAGAATAGCTTGTGTCAATTCCTCTCGCGGTCAGCAAGTTCTCACCTCGCCCTCAAATTGCGGATCCAGTGGTCGCCCAACCCATTCAATAACACCCGTTAGCGCTGGCTGTTTACGAGACCGATCCTGATGCCGTGCGCTCGTGACTCGATGTTGCTCTCGAGATCTCTCTGACTGCTCCCTGTGGCTCTCCTCGCTGTCGAGACCCTGGTTGTGGTGAAATGCGACCCGCCACCTCCACTCGCCGTTCTGCCGCACGAGCGAGGCTCGCGTGAGATCAATATGAACGTCGTTCCTCCAGGCACGCGCCGGCCAATGCGGTCACCCCGATTCGCCGGCCCACTTCCGGTCCCGAGGTACCGCGGCATGGGATTCCGCGTGGAATTCCATCACCAAGTCCGCGACGCTGCCAGCGCTTAGTCAAGTCACGGCTGTTCTTTGATCAATTGTCGAGCTTGGTGATCAGACTGGGCGCGTCGCCTTCGCCTACGCACTTCCGGTTCTCTGCATGCATCGCGGCAGCACGTCTGGCCTCAATCGGATAACCCGCACTAGTAACTTACTTGTCTCTGCCGTGGTGGGGTCGCTTCATCCACAACATACTGCCGCGGACTTCAGGTGGCTCTGTAAGCTGAACACGGCGTACCCCATTGCTGCTGCGTTCCGTGGTTCCCGCTCAGTCTAACTCGAAAAAGCATGGCTTCCAGAACCACTTTTTGATCACATCCACACCGATCCACCCACGCATGTTGCTCTCCTCAATCCTTACCAAGACATCTGGAGGATACTCGGGCAGGGTTTTGCTCTAGCATCTGCTTCTGGGCCTTGCCGGACTTCTCTTGAACCGACTCATGTCGTCATGTTCCAGACAGCTTTCCTGCCGTCTTAGCTATGCAGGCTTTCGCAGCCCCACGCTTCGATCACTCTCACATTCCTACCTTGACAGCCGCTTCTGACAGTTCCTCCCGCTGCAACGCCGTCGAGCACCTCGTGATCACTCGCACCGTTGTGTGACTTACCTCATGTACTTTCGAATGTTGGTCTGCCCCCATCTGGCTTGATCGCAACAATGCGGACGGCTGGGAACGAACCTACACGTACTTCCCCGGTCTCTCCTGAGTTTGGTAATACTGGCTTCTGCCCATAATGCCGTTAGGTTCTGACTCAATTGGGCCGCTACCCTTCCCACTGTCAATGAGATCTCTATACAGACCGCCACAGGAGGACCGTGCTCCTTCTCATTCGATGCACTCGATGCACACGCGATCCGGAGTCGCGACGACGTTATGTGCCCTCGTTCCTGGGTCATGGTCTCCAGCCATTCACCGTGCCCTAAACCGTCTGCTTGCCTGACGACGCATCCGTCTAGCGTCTCGTGCGTTGATTGCATGTTCAACGACCGTCTGGTGGCCTTCTTAGTGCCTGCACTCAACGAACCAATGTCTTGGCGTTCCTATTCTGGTGCCCCATATAGCACGGTCTGCTCACGCCACCTGCTTCCCGCGGAGGCATTTCGCAAGCGTCCTTCTCCAAGATCCGTGGGCTCCGTCAGATCAGTCGTCTTCAAATCGTGATCATCGACAGTCATATTGCAAGCAGGCGTCCCCTTCCGATGGACGGTTCATGTTCAGACCTCACGTTTCATTCCGACAGATCTCCGGCAGACGCGCCTGCAGTTGTGCTTCCTTGACGCGCAGCATCATCACGAATGATCGGCCACACCCTCGGTCTGTTGTACCGTGACCACGGCAGCAGAACGTCATTCAAGCTGTGGTCTCGTTGTCCAACCTTGTAAGCACGGTTATATTTGGTCTTCGCGACTGACCGCTAAACGTTGCAAGCAGAATGCGACTGCACTGGGAACAATATATGTCACATGTGGGAATGCAGTCGTGCGTACGGTGAACAGTACACAAGTTGGACTGGACGAGAGGAAGACGAGCTTGTCGTTCGACCAATATCTTCCGTCATCGACTCCTTCAGCATCGCGCCTTCCACGATCACACGCGTAGCCCATGTGTTTACATCGCTCTGCTGTGGAAATCTATACGGTGTTGTTCCCTTATTGGTCACTCTGACGCCATTCTTCTCGCAACTCTCAGAGCTCTACAGTAAACTCACGTGGCATGGTCCCCCTGGACACACAACTCGTCCAGATGCGTTGGGAAGTGGACTTCGGTCTTGTCGACATGCAGACCGGTTCGAGACGCAGAGGGACTCATAAGCATATCTAAAGGGTGCGCGGTTTGATATTGGAAATTATCTTCAACATGGCCAGCCCAACAGCCTCGCATATCTGGCCAACGATCTCGATCTGCGTGCATTCGGAGGGATCAAGTTGGTGTGATCGTGCGCTCGGCGCTTACGGCCACTGCCCTGATAACTACTAACCTAATCGCGCAGATGTCCGGCTCGTCCTTCATCCTAGGTTATCGTCTGCTGCTGTGCTTGCTGTATTATATTGGTGACGTATATTGTGACTGCATTAGGTGTGTAGCACGGTCGTGAAAGCATGGCCCTTCTTACGCATGTCGTCCAACATCATTCGACAAGAGACATGAGGTGACGGATTCCCGTCTCTTACATCCCCAGACTAGAGGGCCACGGTAAGACACAGACTATCTTATCAAGTGCATTCATCGCAACCATTTCCATAGTGACACACAAGCTCGCGGCTCCACCGAGTTGTCTAAGCTACGTAGAACAACGATGGTGCAAGGATCCCCACATCCTGCTTTTAGTAACGAAGGTGACTTGTCTGCATTGACTGTTTCTCGCTTACAACGGACCCGACGCTGTGGTAGCCATGCGTTTGGCTAGGTGCCTAAGAGGTCGACTATTGTCTATGAACAAGGAGCTTTCTCATTCTCTCACATTCTCACCGACCCCCGGCGCAGATGGACATTTGACGACCATCGAATCAGCCAAGTGTTGTGCATACTGTGATCTCTGCTTTCCCTACTGATATAAACCTCCATCGAGATACTACGCTGAGCCTATTTGCACATCTTGCCTTCGTGGCCATGATGTCTGTCTGGAATATCGTCGCGCTGCCCTTGGAGCTCCTTTTCATCATCCTGCTCCTGCTACATGCTCGAGATTTGTGTATCTGCAAGCGGCCAATTCACGCCCACTGGGGGCTCGCCCCTGCTCATCTCGTTTGCCGGGTTTACCGTCTCTTCCTGCAATTGATGAAGACATCGACGACACTCCAGGATCAGTATGAGCTGCAGCTTGCGGGCGTGATGGACGAGCCATCCTGCCTCTCTGCTGCTCGGACAAGTTAGAGCGGCTCCGAGCTCTGTAACGCATGCGTCGCAATCCGAAAGCCGTCCGGGCAAGGTCGTTTTCACAATGGAATGGGACGCGTGGACGGTCGCCTCCTTTCCCAATTTACGCATCTGACGTGGAAGTAGGTTACCCCGTGTGCCAGTGCTTCGTATACCGTCTCTTTCGGGAAACTGTGACGGTAACTCACGCCCTCTGGCTGCTTCCAGCGAAACACTCCTGCCTGATGACCACGGGGTCAGATCTAGTATACAGAGCGATCTTATTGCGTACAATGGCTCGCCGGTGGAAGACCGCAACGAGACCCGAGTATGGAACTGGAGGTAATCAGGCCGCCGAGTTCACGGCATCGGAGTGGTGATTTGCTGATGCACTATTACAGACTGAATATAATTTGTTTTCCGTAGGCAGACCTTGCATATCATGTCCTCTTTTGGGGGATGGAGGGAGACAACCATAACACGATTAGAATGACCGCTAGTAGCGATTTTACTGCACGATGGCTTGAGCGAGCTGAGGATACCAACCAATGTTCGAGGACTTCGAGACCATCAAGGTGATGGATCGGTCTCGATCATCTGTTGGATCTGACCTTTGTGGCGTCTAGGACTTGGGCGGCTGCATCAGCCGGCGGGTGAAATCGACCATTCAAACTCGAGATTTCTACCTCACACTGGCAAGGACCGAAGTGTTGAAATACGACTGTGCATATCAGGTCTATCTGTTGGCCCTCGAGAAGCATTCTCAGTCAAAGTAGACTATTGGACGCTGACTCAATCATCATGCCGACGATCAGCGAGAATTCATCTTGCACTCTTCTCTTCGGTGCAGTTGTGAACTTGACGACCAGGCTTGGCGACCCCAAAGAAACTGCGGGTTGCTGCTGAGCCTCTTTAGATTATATTTATTTTATCAAGTACAACGGTTTTGAACACCTGCATGCAGGTAATCCGCGGGGAGTGTCTGTATCGCGAAATCGTATGTCAGCTCTCTTTGCACCATAGGTCCCCCGAACGTTTCGAAAAGCGGCAAAGAAATATGTCGAGATATAGCCCCATCACGGGAGTCGAAGTCAGTGGCCAACAAGGGGCCACTGCATCCTCTCGCTGCTAAAAGTCAAGTGTTGGTACAGAGATCGCTACGGTACTTGATCGGCATCCAAGACAACCCCTAGTAAGGTAATTCGTGTCAAACGATACCATCTCTAGCAGCTGGATTCAATGGTACCCGTGGAGTTGAAAAGCGGGCAACATGGTCTCCGTAAGTCTCTAATGTTCATTTGCTGCCGGCGATCATATACGGGACGCCTTCTAGAATATACTAAACAGGATAAAGATCATCATCTCACAATGTCATTGCTGCTGCCTGCGTGTTTCTGCTCACCGAGAGATTGTGGTCTCAGCTCGGCTGTTGCACACAGTGCGTGGGACCATCTGGCAGGCTTCTCTCGAACATAGACTCGTGAAGGCCACAGCGTTCAAGCGTCGTTGAGCTCATCGCTGCAACGGAAGTATGTGTAGGGTCGAGCGAACAACGACATACCGCTCACTGTCGTTTGCCATCATCATACACTGGACTTGATCACATTTATGGCAATTACTGTATGCAACATCACTGAGCTGCCCTTTGAGCTGCTGGTGGCGATTTTGGTTGCGCACTTGAATCGTACCGTACGTCATGTGGCAGCTCGTCAACTATGCTTTTCGAGTGTCTAGAACACGTCGTAACCGAGCTCTCTTCTGCGCACTCAGCGCATTAGCGGTCTAATCAATCCACTGACCAGCGGGTAAGGAAGTTCGTATCCCGAGATTGTGAGGGTTTCCGTTGGGCATAAGGGCTACGAAGAGCAAATTTTCGAAAGGCAATCTCTAGGCTGCGATTGACATTAGCCTGAGCCTTGATCGCGCCCGGAGTGTGGGCGGCAACCACGTGATCTGACACCTCTCCCCAACGACTCGCGAGCGGTGGTGAGGTATCGCCAGAGCCAGCATGGCTACTCGCAAGTTCGCAGACCAAACCAAGTACCATCTCAGTCCGAAGGGATTCTGGAAGAAATTTAGTACGCTTTGCTCAGCTGAAGTCGATTGCGCATGTTGAATCGTCCTCTAGGGGATGCTGTCGTGGTGAACCCTGAGATCTCCAGTGGTCTCCCGCTACCTGGTGTCTTTCGATACCCTCCTCCCGCCTCGAGACCAGAACGATACTCCACGCCTGCTACCAAGGGTGAGCTACGCTATAGTCTGATTGATGCATGCGGGTGCTTGACGGGGTTGCCCAGCTTCTGATCCTGCTCAGAACCCGTACTGGAAGCGTGATGTGCGACGCGCATATCCGCAGCTTTCTGTAGTGACGCAGACGGAGCTCTCATCTCTGCTCATTCAACATTCTCAGGCGCAATCGTAAGTCTACGTCTACACGGATCGAGCCAGTGCACCAATCCTTAGGCATTCCTCAGCGTCGCTGCTCCAGCAGAAGGTCAGGAAGCAGACAAGTCTGGTGTGCCCGCTGCGGCCGAGGAGCCCATGGACCTCACGCAAGCCATTGCGACTATCGCCTCAGCTAAGAAGGCGTTCTCCGAGTCCAAACTTCCTCCCAGTCTCCCTACGCCCAACAAGCGTTGGACGCCCGAGCGCACTCCAGATGCACCGCATGATCCTACTGCATACTTCCCCATGTTGCTTTACAAGTAGATGCCCTGAAGTAGAATATTTTGTCTGTTGTCCACACGGAAGCCACTAAATTCGAGCCTTATTCGCTCACTTTGCGCGCTTGCGATCATGCGGCCTGAAATGACTTCATGACATGAACGTTCGTGACCTCTACAAAGTTGACTTTGCTTGTCCCCTTCCATTATCCGCCGACGGACCAGGTTGTCCTTAACTTCGGTCGCTGAGACTAGCTTGAAGCAACTCTTCTCTTCTCTCTTGATGTCAAGCGCACTACCGCAGTCGACTGCTCCGCCTTCGGCCGCCGCAGGCTCATCCGGTGCAGCTCAAGCAGCAGCTTTTGCCGAGGACCCACGCGTCCATTTCGACCGTGCGTCAGGGACATGGCGCTTGGAGAATGACGATGGGAGTGAGTTGGAATATGACTCTGTGAAGGGTGTCTGGGTCCCTGTGGTAGGTGTTCATCAAGCGTTATCGTTACCGCAGCTTGCAGAACCGACTGCGGTTCCTTACTGTCTTTATCAGGTCGATGAAGAGCTCGTAAAAGCGCAACAAGCTGCATACTCTGTGGCGGGTGTTGACGAAGAGGTGAGTGAAATCACTACGCGGTGCACTCTTGGCCTCAACTGACTGTAGGTATGCTATACACCCGCTGTGACGCGCCCCACCAACATATCTGCAGACCCCTGCAGCCCCTGTCCTCAAGCGCACGAACAAGAAACGCAAGGAGCCGGAAGACTACACGTCTAGTACTGTGGGTCAGATCGCAGGGCCTGCAGCCAAACGCGGGAAGAAGGGCGCCGCCTCGATGTCCAGCGGGCAGGGGCAGCCTGAGCGCAAGTCCAAGAACACCGCCGTCTATGTGACCGGCCTGCCACCCGACACGGAGGCGGACGAGATCGTCACGCGCTTCTCCAAGTTCGGGCTAATCGAGGAGGATGACGAGGGCGCGCCGAAGATCAAGCTATATGCCCGCGATGACGGCACGTTCAGCGGCGACGCGCTTATCGTGTACTTCAAAGAAGAGTCGGTCGATCTCGCGGTGAGCCTCCTCGACGACGACGAGCTGAGGATAGGGTTGCCGAGCACGCGCATGCGGGTGCAACGCGCGGAGTTTGGGCACAAGCACGAGAAGGAGGGCGGGCAGGGCGAGATGAAGCCGCGGAAGACAGTCTCAGACAAGAAGAAGGCGACGAAGAGAATAGGCAAGATGCAGAAGTGCGTGTGCCCCTCGTCCTGCTTTGATCAGGAGCTGAGTGCAATATGATCAACGTCTAGGAAGCTCGGGGAATGGGATGATGAAGATGGCTTCGGGCCTGCTATCACAGAGGAAGACAAAGTGCCTTTGGTTAACAAGGCCAGGGTGGTCGTTTTAAAGCACATGTTCACGTTGCAGGAGCTCGAAGAGGATGCATCTCTACTACTCGACCTCAAGGAGGATGTGCGAGACGAGTGCTCGTCACTTGGCGAAGTGACAAACGTGGTGCTTTACGATGTTTGTACTATCGCCTCATACTACGTGCCCTAATTTTGACGTTGCATTCACCCATAGAAAGAGCCTGAAGGTGTCATGACCGTCAAATTCCGAGATTTGCTCGGTGCACAGGCGTGTGTCATTGTGCGTGCTGCCACCTCCTTCATGGTTCTACTTCTGATAATGTCAAGCAGAAAATGAATGGCCGCTTCTTTGCCGGGCGCCGAATCGAAGCGTCGCTCTACTCCGGGAAGCAACGGTTCAAGCGCAGCGATGACGATAAGTTCGACGTTGAAGGGGGTGACGAAGGCGAGAGCAGGCGACTGGACGACTTCGCACAATGGCTCATGACCGAGGGAGACTGATTCCGCGGTCTCTGAATTGATTTTTCATCTACAGTATATCAGAGAATGCATCCGGAAGTGCAATAATGTACATCCAAAATGCGCGTATGTCCTCGAAAGCAAGCGAGCAGGATGCGACAACGTGAAGAAAGTCCCAGGATGCAATTAAGTTACCAACGCGAGAAGAATGGTCTGGTGTCGACAGTTTGCAGACGCTTTCAAGGAAGATGAGCAGCGCAAAAAAACAAATTGAGACATAGGGCTCACCTCCACAATGACCGTCCGTGGTTTCGGACTCTCAGCCGACTCGATGTGCATCCAGTCTAGACTGGGACGGTCTGGGCGGCCACCTGAGCTCGGCCAGCGAGTGTGCCGACCTGAAGGCGAAATTTCCAGATGGGATGTAGACTTAGACATGGCAATGAGGTCTTCCTCCGTCATGGACGCAGAGAGAGCATCTTCAGGAACTGCAGGAAGATGATCTGAGCGAGCAGATGGCGATACCATATCTTCAGGTGCGTCTGCTGGGATCGATGGCCGCACTGGGGCAGAGGAAGACGCTTCACCGACATCAACCTCCTCTGTCTCGTCTATCACGTCGTCCTCAACGCCTAGACGCTTGAGCCCTGCTTCCACAGCATCCAGTCGTTCCATATGTTCAAGTACAGTCACACCGGTTGTTGCAGGGTGAACCCGAGAGAATTTGGTAGCGAACGACACAGGCCGGGGCACACCAGAGTACTCAGAGGATGTTCGACGCATAGGAGGTGGGAAGTCCGACGTGCTATGACTCCTTGTATGCCGAGGGAGGGGCATCGTACTGATGGACGCGTGCGGCGAGGCCGCAGGTTTCTGCGGTGAGGGCAGGGTACCGTTGGCGAGTTGTGGAAGCATCTCGTCAGTGACCT
Organism: Postia placenta MAD-698-R-SB12; assembly: GCF_002117355.1. Classification (NCBI taxonomy): domain Eukaryota; kingdom Fungi; phylum Basidiomycota; class Agaricomycetes; order Polyporales; family Adustoporiaceae; genus Rhodonia; species Rhodonia placenta. The sequence continues at coordinate 2,331,398 of NW_020169833.1, read as the reverse complement.
CCACCTCATCGTCCCACACCAAGACCTTCTGACGTCTCGTCAACTCAAGAGGACCTGTTAGACATTAGCGACGTGGTATAAGAACGTCGAACGGCCTGACCTTCGTCCTAAGTTCGATGTGTGAACGACGGTCATACATGGATATGGTCATCACTTACGGTATGCTTCAGCGACTGCACAATGTTCCATGCCTGGCCTTTGATGACAGCCAATTGCCTCTGTAAGGTAGTTCGGGTTACGTACGAACACTGACAACGGGTCACTCACGTTGAACATTTTTGGATGGAAGTCAGGATCAACGGCAAACAGTTTGCGTAGTTCATACGTCGTCTCTGTCCACCATGACTTTGAAGTCAGAAGAGGCAAGAAATGATCCCGTGTTTTCTGGCTGAATGGGCGGCCGATGATCGTCACAGGTAAGTACAGCCAGCCATATGTGTATGAACGCCAGCCGCGGGGATGCTCATGGGGGAATGACAAAGAGTTGTCAATCGCCGCGATATGAATGTGCGGCTGGCGAGTGTACGGCAAATGCGGGTTTGAGTAACCTGATTGTGAATATGAAGGTCCTCCAGGCGAACCAGATCCAAGTTGAGGTGAGCTAGTGGCAGAATCCGTCCGTCGCAGCTCAGTCATCTGAGGCATTTCAAGACGTGATATGCGTGAGGGAGCGACGTCGACCAGCGACTTGCCAGGATCACAATCGCAATACTTAATCATATAGTTGTCCGCACCACGGTCCGTATTAAGCATCAGAAAGTCTGTCAAACCGTTAGGTAACCACGGAGAACTATTGTTGATTCACTTACCGAGGATGACTAGTCTGCCGCCAGGAATGCGTCAGAGAACCCGCACTCAATTGAGAGATCACTTACTTCTCGAGTTCCTCGCGGAAATTGTCCTGCAAAGCCGGTGTCCAATAGAAAGGCTGGCCCTGCCTGCTCTCAGTCGCATCAAAGAGTACTCGCTCTTCTTCTCTGTCATCTTCATCGGATATGTCTTCGTCTTCTCCGGTCCTGCCGCAGACAATCTTCAAAGTGGTCAAGCATTTCTTCGTGAAACCCCCTTTGCGGTGGTTAGAGTCATCAAATGTATCGGATATAGCTCGTCCGGGCCACGGGTGTTTCCGCAGAAACTCAGAGGCATCTAGACGAACGTGAGCATACGTCTGTAGAGGTCCGTGAAGGGGTGAGATACCTGTATAACCGTGAAGGAAATACTGCATGCTGCCGATTTTGTCGGGCAATGCCTTGCCCTTCTTGGCACCTTGCCGGTCTAGCCAGTCGTAGAAGAATGCCTGTCCACAAGGAATGAGGTGGGTCATATGGCCGTCATACGAAACGCAAACTTACGGGACTCGAAAGAGACACAAGCTGTGTCCGGGGCACAATATGCAAGTCCAATCGCTCGTCTAGTAATGAAGCGGCGGCCTCCGAGATGTAACTGAACACAACTTTAGAACATATGGGAAATCATGCTTCCGTAAATGCTGACCTCAAGTTAGGAATAAGGCAAGCTCGTCCGAACGGGATGATCCACTTGAACTGTCTGTGTAGCCATTTGGTCGTCTACGAGTGTCATCAGAATGGGTAGACGTGAACGGAGCTCAATCCACCCACCTTCGGGTTCAGACGCCCGTACGGCTCTTCGTCCTTAGGCTTAAAAACGCTGTCATGCTTGCGTTAGGATGATCATACTCGTAATACGCCGGAGATGCTCACGCCACCGTCTGCACGCGCCCGTCAACCTTTGCCCGCGCGAAGTAAGACCCTGACGAGCCCTTGGTGATCATCTTGGGGTGTATGCCCTCGGCAATAGCGTCCTTCACTGCTTGCACCAGTCTTGTCATGTTAGTGAGACAGGCCCGAGTACGCCAACCCACGGAGACTCACCTGTCGAAGTCGGCCTGCGTCATGGGCGGGTTATGGTCTAGCGTCTTCACCTAGAAGTTACGAGGGGAGGACGTCATGAAACGCATATAGAGAAGCAACATTGTGACGCACAAGTCCGTCATATACATTGACGGCAACAATGGGAGGGTCAAATGCGCTGTGCAGGATCTCCTTCCTGGAGTTGTGTTCGACCTTCTTTTTCCGCTTTACCTTCTGAGCAATAGACTCGGTCCATCTACCATTCCATAAGGTTGATAGCTCTAGACGTGACCATAATGCGGGCGTACCTCTTGAACGCCGTGTCCAGCTTGCTCAGGTCTATGTTCCCGGGACGCCGGAGATGTGGGGAGGGCTGCGGCGCCGGAGAGAGGCTCTCCACAACATCTGCCTCCTCTTCCTCGTCAATTCCCTGCGACAGAGGCTGGTACTCTGAACGATTGGGCATGATAAAGAGCACGAGTTCTTGAGCTCCGAGGGAGGTTCGGAGTTGTGCTTGACGTCGACGCGCGCAGTCCGGGGACGCGGTAATGCACCCCTGCCTTATTAGGCGGTTTCGTATTTGAGAGGCCCTGAATAAACATCCGCAACTTTGTACTTGAATCTTGAATCACTTATTTCATTATGTACCAAAGTAATGGTTCGAGGCACATCAAATAAACATATAAATGTGAGTATTAGACTGCGTGAGCGTAACATACAAATAGTATTAGTATCGTACGTTAGAAATAGTAACTCTGTGACGCTGGCGAGGCACGAGTGGGCGTCAAAGACGATTGTCTGTGTCTGCACGGCAGTAAGCGCTGAGGTTATTGCGCTTGCTTTTGACTACACCGTTCACCTCACAATCTGAACACTATCTAAGTGTTGTCTTTCTTTTGTCGTCTCCTTTTCACGTCTCCGTCTGCGCCTCCCTCTACACACACTCTCTCCGCCATGGCCGATGCTCCTCGACTGGCCTCAGACCCCGGCCTTCAGCTGTGCCCTGAATTCGCTGACCCCGAGTATGGCATCTTGCGGCAGGGTTTGGTCGCGGCGGGCCAGGTCGCCTCAGATGCCGCTGCGACTGAGCACCTGATCGCCATCTGGTCTGCCCACAATGCTGCCAAGAGGGCCCTCTGGGCTGCCCAAGTCGAGGGCGACCGCCTCGCCGACGCCGACCGTCTTTTGCTCGAGGCAGAGGCCCGTCAGCACGCCGACGATGCCGCTGCCGAGGAGGCCCTTCTCGCCCGAGAGAAGAGGCGCCCGCAGCTGGGCACGCTCCACTTCGATCGTGACGCGCCTT